>NW_022103901.1:37134628-37147381 GCF_000313985.2 Echinops telfairi | reverse complement strand
GAATGAACCCTTCAGGACCAGTGGTGAGAGTGGTGATACTGGGAGGGTGGAGGGAGGGTGGGGTAGAGAGGGGAAACCGATTACAAGGATCTACATGTGACCTCCTCCCTGGGGGAAGGGCAACCGAAAAGTGGGTGAAGGGAGACGTCGGACAGTGTAAGATATGACAAAATAATAATTTGTCAATTATCAAAGCTTCATGAGGGAGGGGAGGAGCGAGGAGGGAGGGGGGAAATGAGGAGCTGATGCCAGGGGCTTATGTGGAGAGCACATGTTTTGAGAACGATGAGGGCAGTGAATGTACAATGTGCTTTACACAATTGATGTATGTATGGATTGTGATAAGAGTTGTATGAGCCCCCCATAAAATGATTAAAAAAAAAAGGAAGAGCCTTGACGAGATGGATTGATACAGTGGCTGCAATCATGGCCTCAGATTAAACAACAGTTGTGAGGATGGCGCCGGACCAGGCAGCATTTCATTCTGCTGTGTACAGAGTTGTGATGAGTCAGGATCGACCACCTGGCCCCCAACAACGACACCACAACAGTGCATCTGCAACAGCTTTACAGTGAAGTCTTCGTCGTCACAGACCTGCATTAGATGCAAGGCAAGAGCCACCTGCTGTTGGGATATCAGTGCCATTCCTCCCAAGGTGTGTGACTTGGGGTCACTCAGTTTACCTGGACAAGTCCCCGCCATCTGTGAGATGGAAATCAGAATCCTCGTCTTTTCTACCTCACCAGGTTTCTGGGAGAATGACATGAGCCAGTGAAAACCAATTAAAATGTTTACAGTTCTATAACTGTGTAAGAGATGATTGGGTCTAGTTAAAACACAATTGATGCTACGGAGATAATGAAGTTATCCATCTCATAGCAACAGAGTCCTCCCCTTGGGCCACTTACAGTGGTGAATTATGTTTGTGTGGTTATTAGTTCATGTCTTTTTCTTCTGCCACATTCTAAGCTCCTTTAGGCCCGGATCTGTGCATTTTTTGGGCCTCACACCTGGTGTTATACTAAACAGGGATGGCTGAGCCTAAGTGGCTTTCACCAGGGCGGTAACCATGGAGATGGAGAAGTCCTCAGGGTCTGGATGTAGGTGAAGCTAGAGTTTATAGGATTTCATGGCATGTTGGATATGGGATGTGAAAGAGAGCTGGATTCAGGAAGATGGAAAGGTTTTTGCATGACTGGAAGGATGGGAACCCTAGGGGAGTCAAAGAGGTATTACTATGTACTTGGCTATTAGCTGAAAGGTTGGTGGTTCAAATCCACCCAGAGGCGCCTCTCCAGGGGGAAGAAGCAGGCCTGGAGATCTGCTTTTGGAAGATGACAGCCATTGAGAACCCTGCTCTGAAACACACGGGTCATTGCCATGAAGCGGAAGCGGCACAATAGAAACGGCTTGGCGTTGTCACTAGCAAGATTGAATGCTGTTAACTGAGGCGGGAAAGGCTGTGGGAGGAACAGGGGGTTCAACCTAATTCAGAGGATGTAATTCTTGGATGTAGATTCCAAGCGTCTGAAGGTGCTACAGACATTGTGTGGCCAGAGAATCTCAATTTCTGGTCATCTAAACCCCAAACCCACTGCCATTGAGTCAGGTCCCACTCACACTCATCCTATCGGACAGAGCAGAACTTTCCTATAGGGTTTGGGGGGGCGGTGTTGTTTACATATTTACAAGAGCAGCCGGCCTCATCCTTCTCTCTCCAACTGTCTGGTGGGTTCGTGTCTTTAGCGCACTGCACCAGAAGGACTTCATGACTGCTCAGGGGGCCCATGCTTAAATACCTAGAGGGATGAGGCATTTGCACCGGGGAGCTGGTCTGGTGTTGAAAACCTGTCTGACGCAGACAGACCTGATCATGATTAGGGGGATGACCTGGCGGTAGCTCTTGGAGAAGAGATCAGAGAGGATGTGGGAACCAAGCTATGGCCTTGGGCAGGCGAGGGCTTGGAATCGAGTGTGGGGAGAATCGTGGTGGGAGTTAGCTCCGTCTTGCTCAGTGTGGCATCTCATGCTTAGGAGGGGGCAGTGTATTCAGCACTAAGCGATCAATCAGTGCCTGCTGAACACTTGTCACACCCTGCAGGGTTCCCCCTAGTTTGGAAGAAGGGTTCTTCCCTTAGGACCATCTTCTCTGACTCTAATACTGTGTGGTTTTTCCACTTGACAGTTCTTCACATGCTCCCTTAGGACTTCTTCACATGGTTGCAGATTCAGAACCAGTCCTGCCAGGATTCGCGTTCCCTTCTTGTTCATGGTGAACCCCACGGGGCTGAGCTTGGGGTCCCAGCTCCGTGCACCAGGTCTGGTACCTAGGAGGCACTCAAGAGTGTTTGTCCTGCAGCTGATTGATCTGGACACCAAAGCTGATGTCCAGCACCCATTGGACGTGGGTGGTAAATGCACAGTAGATGGATGTTCCTGCTATCTACCGCTCTGCCCACCCCGACTCAGTGCGACCCTGGGTCAACAGGACAACACATTGCCTGGTCCTGTGCCATGCTCACGAGCACCGGCATGTCCAAGTTCATGGTTGTGACCACTGTGCTAACTCCCCACTGAGGGTCTTCCTCACACACACCTCCTTCAGCGACTGGTCTCTCTTGATGCCATGCCTTCAGCAAAAGAGCTGAACTTTGGTTGAACTTTGGGAGTTTATCTCCAGATCTCAGTCTGCCCACTAAGTAGCCTTAAAGACCCCAGGTGCCAGTCCTCAGTCCTTGTGGAGGAGCCTTTGCCCAAGCTCCGGAAATAGAAGAGCTGAGTGCATTGGATTCTGATAACATGAGCTTCTGGCGGACCTCACCTTTGAGGGGACCTAGGGCAGAATTGCCTCATCTGCATTCCGAAGGAGCAGGAGAGGTGTTCTTGGGTGCGAGGGAGGGCCTTCTGGCACTGGCAGCCCACCATTCCACTCTGTACACATTCATTTTTTTCTGTAAGAGGCTGCGATGCAGGTGGCCCCGCCAAGGAACCCCGAAGGAAGCTCTTCCGAGCTGTGTGGACTCCACTCTGCTCTCGGGAAGGAGGCACAGAGAACGCAACAAAGAGTGCTGAGCCCTCGTGGAGGCAGCGGGAGAACGAGGAGATCAGGTGTCTGGCTGCGGCTGTGAACAGGCCGCAGCAGAGACGCGGCATTTCGCCGGAGATGACAGGCCCTTTCTGGAGTGTGACCTGCAGGAGGGAATGCTGTGGAATAGTTCTCCGATGGGGGCGGGGGAACCAGACTAGTCCGGAGTGGAGGCTGCTGGGAGGTGGGTGTAACATACACATGCAGAAGCACAAACCCACACCACACACATGTACACATGCATATATACACACTACACACATGCATATGTACACACAGATGCCCACACATGAGCAAATACATACATGCACACATACATGCATACTACATACATGTATGCACACACATACATATACATACCCACACACACGTATACATATGCATACATGCACATTCATAAGTACATAGACACACATGCACACATATATATACTACATATACATACATACATGCAACACACATATCTATACATATACACATACATTCATATACACACAACACACACATACACATGCTTTTGGCCAGATCTCCCACCAGTTTCAGGAGCACTAGGACCCGGAGTGAGTTGGACAACTCACTGTGGCTGTTGGGTGTCCTAGCGTCATGCCCCCTCACAGCGACCCTATAGGACAGACTGTGAATCTTTAGGGGAGCAGAGCACCCCATCTTTCTCTTGTGGGGCGGCTAGAAGGTTGGAACCTCTGACCTTTTGGTTGCCAACCAAACACTTCATCATTTCAACACCGGGCATGCCGTCAAAGTTCATAAGCACTATGATTGCTGCAGAAAGGTCTGGACCCAGTGGACCACCTGGGACTGCTCACCACATCCACAGCAGGTGCACACAGTGTGGGCGAGCAGGTGTTCACATTCAAACCCTCTGAGTGCCCAGGCCGTGTCCTCTTACTGAGGTTGGTATGATCTGGTGTCACCGTCTCTCACTGCCCCCTGCTCCCCCTGGGTCACGCCACAGCACCCCGAGTCCTCAAACATGCTGAGTGGTTTCAAGGCCGCGGCCCGTTTACATGGTGCCGCCCTAGCTATGATCGTCCAGTTCATTCTGGCTTGTAACTGCCCTGTAGGACCGAGTGGAGCTGTCTCACAGAGCTTCCAAGGCAGTGAATCTGTATGTGAGCTGATGGCCACATCATTGTCCCAGGGAGGAACTGGTAGATTTGAACCACTGACCTCATGTTATAAGCTAAGCATGTAGCCACTAGGGATCCTTATGCTTGTCTCAAACAAAACCCAAACTCACTGCCATCGAATAGAGACCAACTCATAGTGACGTTACAGGACAAGGCAGAACTGCCCCTGTGGGATTCTGAGACGGTGACTCTTTACTGGAGTAGAAAGCCTCATCTGTCTCCCACAGAGAGGCTGTTAGTTTCAAACTGCTGACCCTGCAGTTAGGAGCCCACCACATAACCAGTAAGTCACCAGGGTTCCTTTAAAAACATTCTTGTTGCTATTGTTGAGAATATAGCAGCACGGTTTCTGTGTGTACACTTTGGGGACGTTGATGACTTTCTTTGAGTTGTGCAGCCATCCTCACCCTCCTTTCTGACTTGCTTCCCCCTCATTGACATGAACTCTCTCAATGCTTCCCCGCCCCCCTGGTTCCCATCAAACCCTTCGAGTTATAGATAGCTCCTCAAAGAGCCACATGTTCAAGATTTTACTACTGGAGCACAAGTGAGAACTGGTTTTAAGAAGCTTCAGGGGACAGTGCTGGTTTAAGGTTTAACGATTATCCCAGGGTCATAGTTTCAGGGTCACACTTTCGGCCATTGTGGTTCCAGAAAAGTCTGGGTTCCATTACAATCTGAAATTCTATTCTGCATCCCCCCTCCCTCTTCTTGATCAAGATTCGATCTAGAAAACCTTGAATAAAATGCCTAGTCATGGTAGCTGGGCACCATCTAGTTCTGCTGGTCTCATGGCACGGGAGAAGGTGTTTGCTGAAGCATTAGTCACACATTCCATTTATTCCTCTCATCCCTGACTCTTTGCTGTGCTCTGTCGCTCCAGGTCCAGAGAGACCATTGTTGGGCAAGTTTTAGGACCCTAGGTGCTATACGAGGAACTCAGAGTGGCTGCCCGCAGTCTTTAAGTGGCTGTCCCTTCCCATTCTTCAGTCCTCACCAAGCTAGAATCGGGCTCCTCTCTGCTTTCGCTGCCCAGCTACATAAGATTCATACTTCAGACCCAGGGAAAATTACTGGGGCCCTTGTCTGTCTTGTTTCCTCCCTGGGCTTGGGTCAGCCTAGGCGAGGAGGGAAAGCATGCCTTCAGCCCTCTTGCAAATATTCCCCTGGAAGGAAAAGGAGAAGCAGGAGCCGGGAGATGGGAGCTGTGCCCAGCCATCGATTGGGTAATTGGAAGCCCTCGGGTGCGAGTCTTCATTAAGGCAGAGGGCGATGAATCATTTTCTAATGACACCTCTTCCATCCAGCAGCGCAGCAGGCAGCCCGGCTCCACGGCTGGGCCTCAGGTCCAGGGAACCAGCGGGGTCTGTAGCCAGGCTGTCTGCCATATGCTGTTTCTTATGATTAGCAGGTGCTTGGGGTGTGGGTGGGTACCCGGAGCACAAGGGCAGAGAAAGCAGGGGCCCGGGGGTAGGTGACACTGTAAGGTAGGCAGGAGAAATGCTCTGCTGATGCACAGCACGGAGGGTGGTTTGTTTCTTTCCATCCCTAAATAGGTGATGGTTTATTTTGTTGGTGCAAGTATCCACAGCCAAAGCGATACCATGCCAACAATTTCCAGGTGCACGACTACTCGGTAGCGTGGATTAAATTCCTTTAATTGTGCCATCCTTCACACTATTCTTTCCCTTACCCTTAATCTTAAGTTCACTACCCACAAGCCCCCAAGCTTCCCCACCGAACTGGTCAAGCTGCTGTGGCCAATTTAATTTCACAGAGATGAAGTTGTTGGAAGGAGTGCAAAGCAGAAACACTCTACTAATGAAAATGAGTCGTTTTTTTTAATTCAAAGATGATTCCACGGGCTAGTTTTGACTTAAGACTTAAAGTTTAAAGGCTATCTCAGGGCAAATTTCAGGGACTCATCCAGCCTCAGTGGTTCCAGAAAGTCTGGATTCCATTAAACACACCACACACACACACACACTGCACACACACACACCACGGAAATTCTGTTCTCCACTTCTTCGCCTCTTTTGGTCAAGATTCTTCTTAGACCATACGTTTACTCCTGTCTTTTTGACTCAGATCTTGATCTCTGGGGTTGCTGTTGTCCTCACAGGTCTGTGGCAGAGATATGGCTGAGCCAGTGTCCTTGAGGTTCATGGTTAGAACAGAAAAATAGTGTCTCTCCTCAGAGTAATCATTTGTTCACGATACTCGTTGTATTATTTCTGCTTGGGGACTTTTCTTTTGCTGAAGCATCGGCCAACCACAAGAGGAACACATCTTTCCAGTAAACTTCAACCACACCTGTGTGCCATGAGCCCTAAGTCACGAGAGGCCATTCTCCATTCTCATTATCCCAGAGAGTCCCTTACTGGTTGGTCGCAGGTCTGAAGCCCCATCCCCTGCTGTTGATGAGTGGTTGCTGTTAGGTGCCAATGGGCCAGTTCCAACCCATAGCGACCTTTATGCTCAACAGAACGAAACACTGCCTGGTTCCTGTGCCTGAGCCCACTGTTGCAGCCATGGTGTCACTCTATGATTTAGCGTGTCATAACTCCCCCTAAGCATTTTAGTGGCTGTGTTTTTGGGCGGAGGTAGATCGTCAGGTGTGGGGGGAGGTCAGATGCTTACAGACATCCTCCCTGAAGGCAGTTAGTCGCCAGACTACACAGTAGGTCCCGCTCCCTACTGTTCAAGGACAATGGACAGGCCCACAGTCATCAGACTTGGTTCCTGTAGGTGGAGTTCACACCTACTGATAGTGGTTAATCCAGAACAGGTCAATCCGGCTCTGTGACATCCAAAGTTAGGCTGCCATCCTGTATCTAGGATCTGCCCATCTTGTCACACGTATACCCCCAATCCCTCCTCTTCCTATTGCATGGATACCCCTAGAACACCCCCTTCCACTACTGTATTGCCTATAGCACAACCCCTACCGTGACGTATGTCTTCACCTGTAATTAGGGGGCTTGCATGTCCCCAGAAAAGATAAAAGCCTCGGTTACCATTAAAGATTCTCTCTCTCTCTCCATGTGGACCACCAAGCGGGGCCGAGGTGAGCATGCTACCACGAATTGTGTCTGACTCCATTATTTCAATCTCTTCTATCTCTCATGCTCTCTATGACTTTACTATAATCTTTACTTATTATCGCTGTACAATTGCACCTACCAGACCTGTGATGATGTGCTAGGGCTGGCTTCCCTTGCAACCAGGCCTTTTGTCAGAGGAGCTTCCAGATGGATCCAGACCTCCCCTGTTGCCCTTAGCAGTTAAGCACATTAGTTTGTTTACACCACCTCAGCACTCTAGACCCCCTTTGCAGTTTGCATCCTAGGAAACAGACTCAGAGGGGAGGGGGCACGTTCTGTGCATACTCAATACCACGAGTCAAGTTGATGAGGGAGTGCAGTGAGCACCGGTGATCTCAGGGGTCCTACTTCTGTGTCCTCAATGTCCGGATCTTTTCCCCGGCCTATCCTGCGGCCACCTCGGTTGGTGGTGGGGCGAGGTGGCGTGGGACTTTCAGTTAGGCTCCCCAAATTCAGTTTGGTTCAGATCACTCCCTGGTGAAAGCTGCCAGCCAGGATGCCAGTAAGCTCCTGTGTGTGGGAGCTGACAGCCAGAGGATGCCAATACAGTCATTAACTTGGCGTAATGATGAGTGATGAGAGACGAGGACCTGTTGTGAACGACGACACAACAATATCATTTTCTCGTCTGCTTCCTTTACGCACACTGACAGGAAGAGGGTCGACACAATCATTTTATAACACTCCCTGACGCTCCCTGTTCACTCCCCTCCATTAGCCTCGTACGGCCATTGGCAAGTACCGACCCCGGGGAGGAGGACCATCCTCTGCAAGAAGATGGAGAGTGAGCTTCAAGATGGGGCATGGCTGCCCCTGCCCCTCGGGACTCCGCACGCCAGACCAGCGCTCCAGTGACGCATTCCACGTTGGCTCGCCACTGGCTGGCGGAGGTGAAGACGCTGGAATCCCCAAAGCACAGATTGGCCGATGGCTCCCAGGCTGACACGCCCACCCACCTGCCTTCCTATGAGGTACCTTTCTCACATTCTCTTAGCTCAGATCCCTTCTCATGCCTCTTGTGTGGGGGTGGGAGCACAGAGCTCTGGCGACACAATGGTTGAGCTCGCCAGTATGAACTACAAGGTCAACAGTTAGAAACCACCAGCCACTGCGAGGGAAAAAGATGAGTCTTTCTACACCATCAAGAGTTTGCAGAAGGCTATGGATAACAGGGAAAGCCCCAAATCCATCTGCAGAGTCTCCCCATGAATTAAGCCTCTGACCATTGACCAGGTTGGTGAATAGCCTTTGTATCAGACATAGTGCATTGGAAAGTGGATGCACGCAGATGCACTTAGATTACAATTTAACACCTTATAATTTGTTCTCCACTTTGACCCATTTTAGGAGCCCTGGCGGCATAGTGGTTACTCATTGGGCTGATAACCCCAAGATCAGCAGTTCGAAATCACCAGCTAATCTGAGGGTGGGAAGATGGGACTTTTTTTTTTTGGAACTGGCATTTAATTGGTTGTTTGGAGATCAGTACAGAGACATTATGAACAAGCTGTACATAATTTGTAATGTGTGTACCAAAATTCTAAAATGGCGTGTAGAAACAATTCATTTCTAAATTCCAGTGACTTCTCAGCTTTAAATTTTGGGGTAATAAAAAAAAAAAGAGCTTATGAAGTACCATTATCTTCAACTGTTGATAAACTGTTATGTTGGGGTACCAGCCCCCAACAGTCATTAGGAGTGACTATACAATCATGGAAACTAACACAGACAGACAGCGGGGTGCAGGGGCTCCTTGTCCCCATGTCAGGTCCAAGAGAGAGAATGTATTTTCTTGGGTATATGTAATCATGAGGCCGGCACATCTTTCGAAGGCATTCAGGTAAAACAGTGAACACAGCACATAGTCTATGGGTAATATCATCAGTGGGTAACCCAATAAACATGTAATGAAATGACTCAGCATCTTGACCTCATGTAGCTGACCTCAAACGCCCTTGGGTCCCCCTCAGGGGAACAATCTATGATCCCTTTCAGAAAGAGATGTCAGAAGAGGGTTTGCTACATTTTATGGTGGGTTGGGCTATAGAACCTGATTGCTCTTACCTACAGATAACCTTCAGGCTTAGTGAATGGCCAGACACAGGAATGATGCAAATTTTATGGTAGCTCCTTTATGACTGTTCCTTAACGGGTTTTGGAGGGACTGTGTTCAGTCGTGAGAATGTGTGTTAAGACTTATTTACACCTTGTCACTGTGAGGGCCTTCCCCCACTGGAGTCGGCTTCCTAGACCCATAATTGTGAGCATAGAGGATTTAGCTGCACTATATTTTCATCCAGCGCCTCAGTTTACCACACTGCTCCATCTTCAGTCCCACTAATTCACAGTTTAACATCCACATCCTCTACACTCAGATGTTCAACCCCTCACAGCACAGAACAAAGTTATCAGGAAAAGTGGACCCACGACCAAGGTGTTACAGAAATGTACGCCATGCTGCCAAGAGCCATGGTGACAGAATGGCTTCCAGACACATGTTCCTCAAACAATAACAAACAACATGAAAACAAATGTCAAATCGTCACATCATGCAAATGAATAACACTGACTCCAAATTGCATTTAAGTATGTCTTGTATTAGGGATAAAAACACTCCCCCTCATCCCAGCACCTGGCAGTCAAATCTTTCCACAATTCAACATCCCACTATGTTCTGGTTTTACCACAAAATACACAACAGTAAATGATTCCATGTCTTAAAACAAAACAACAAAATAGTTACACTTAAAAAAAGGCATAAAGTGGGATTTCCTCCTTCTTAAAAATGTTTCTAGGGCATGTACAAAATAGTTGATAAAAATATTCCTCCGGATTGTGCAAAAAGGGAGATAACAGGGCCCACTGATAAGACCCGGGAGATGACCATTCATCAGACCTGGCTTCTTTTCCTCCTGCTCCATCAGAGGCTGGACTCTCCTCGTTCTGTTGTCCTCCTATTTCCTGCAGGTCAACCTTGTTTCCTTTCTGGGTCAGCGCCTTCAGCCTGTTTCCCTTTGCCCCCTTTCCCTTTGGCTTGCACCTTTTTCTGTCTGAAGATTCGTCTGTCCCTGCCGCCTCTTTTGGGCTGTGTTTCCACTTCTGCAGGTGCAGGCTTCGCCAACAGCCTCGCCAACCTCCTCTTGGGCTCCTCCTTCATCGCCTCCTTGGCTGGGCTGACCTTCCTTTTGGGCCCCTTGGCTGTGTGGAGGGCACTTGCCCGCCCGATGCCTGCAGACCTCGGGCACCGAGAGCTTTCTGGAAGCTGGTTTGCCTGGCTGCTGAACCTCTGCCTGCCGCCCGAGCTGCTGGGACCGGCGGTGGGAGACCCTAGATGGGACTTTCGACTTCAGTAAAACCCACAGGGGCAGTTCTACCCATAGGGTTGTTGTGAATAGGCATTGACTCACTGGCAGTGAGTTTTTGTTTTGACCCATTTTAAATATGTTCTAGAGTTTTCTACATTCTTTTGAATCGAGATTTTTCTCTGTTTTGTTATTATGTTTTGTAAGTTTTTCTATATATGAAATTCAGGATAGGTCCATCTATAGAGACAGTAACTAGATGAATAGTTTTTAGGGGCATGGCAGGGGTAGGAGGAATCAAGGAACTAATAGCAATGAGTACAAGAAAGAAGAAGATGTTCTAAAACTGACTGTGTTGATGACTGCACTACTCTTTTAATATGATTAAACTATTGAATTGTGTGATGGATGAATCATGTCAATCAAACCATTAACAAAGAAATATAACAAGGAAAAATGGAAAAAGAGCCGCAGTCTCGGAAACTGACAGGGGCAGTGCTGCCCTGTTCTACAGGGACTCTATGAGTCAC
This sequence comes from Echinops telfairi, assembly GCF_000313985.2. NCBI lineage: Eukaryota > Metazoa > Chordata > Mammalia > Afrosoricida > Tenrecidae > Echinops > Echinops telfairi. Next base: position 37,136,211 of record NW_022103901.1, on the reverse strand, counting down.
CATTGACCCGAGGGCAGTGCGCTGGGTTTGGGTTAGGGGTTTCTGCAAAGATGACAAGCCTTGGAAACCCCATGGGACCCCTCTCTTCTGTCACACGGTTGCCATGGGTCCTAAGAAGAGCAACAGGGAGCCTGAGGGGAAGGGCTGAACAGTCCTTGAGCCCAGAGTCCTCACCTCTACGTGGGGAGGGCAGGCTGAGCCAGAGCAGCTCGGACTTGAAATGATCAAAGAGAATGTCATCTGCTGAGTCATGGGGACCGGTACCTGCATCTGGTCTCCATTTCACAAGTGCCAACCTTTGCTGAATGAACATCCCCACCAGGATGAAGCACCAATGCGTCCATCGAGTTGGTTCCGACTCAGAGCAACCTTATACAGGATTTTGTAATGGGAGCAGAGAGCCTCACCTTTCTCCCTCAGAGCGGTTGATAGGTTTGAACCGCTGACCTGTGGTTACCAATCCAATGTTTACTTGGTGGCGCCACCAGGGGTCCTTACCAATCTGTCCTTTGCCACTAATGCTAGCCATCCCTTACTGAGTGGACCTCCTGCTGGACTCCACAACTGGCTCAGCTGCTCCTCGTCTCCACCCACACTTCCCTGGTGCTCCACAGGATTCTGACCAGTAGGCTGCAGGGGGTGAAGTGAGGCTGCACCACCGTGTGAGGATGAACCCCAGCATCTGTTTGGGGGAAAAGGGGAGGATATGGCTAGAGGCCAATTCCATTCAGATGATTTGACCTGGGGAGAGACTGGCACCACGCAGAGGACACAGCGGGGTCATTTTCACTGAGTACTGGGATGAAGGATGAGTGGACAGTCTTCCCGAGTTAGTTCAGATCACAAACATCTCTGGAAACACAGGTGGTGTGGCAGTTACATAATCTGTCAATTTGTGAAGGGGTGGAGTCTAGCTTGTCAATCAGGTGGGCATGGCCTCCTGAGGATTCTGGGAACTCCTATCTTCCTCCCTGGAGGTGGGAGACACTCTCTTTCTCTGTTTTGTCTCCCTTCGAGACATTCCTGCTGACAAGACACATGGAGCTACACTGATGGCACCCAGAGCCTTGGGGCTGGAGGAACCACGTGAAGACCCATGCCAGAGTTAAGATGCTTCCACTGCCACTGGATCCACAAGACTTTCCACCCACTGGCCTGTGATCTTCCTGCACTCGGCATCATTGCATGTATTGCATGAGTTTGAAGAGGAATTTTCAGACTGGTAACAGGCTGATGGGCTAATATTGGACTTATGGACTTGATCTGGACTGGGCTGAGATGTTTTCTGAATGTATAATTGCTCTTTTGTATAAAGCTCTTTCTTATACACATATGAATGAGTGTCAATGAATTTGTTTCTTTAGTCAACGCAGACTAACACATGTGGCCTGGCTGTTGGCCGCTCGTTCCTTACTTGGTTACTAAATCAAGGAACTGGTTGATCAAAGAACCCATCAAAATACAGACAATGTTAAGAGCATGTCTTCGGACTCAAATCTGGGCTTTGCAGGATATGGCTCCTAGCAACGTGGCCTTAGCCTTTATCAATGTCTGCTGGGGTGGGTGAAGGTAACCTGCTTCCA
>NW_022103901.1:37131643-37133081 GCF_000313985.2 Echinops telfairi | reverse complement strand
GAGAAGATTGTCCCGGGTCAGCACGCACATGCCTCACTGTAGGTCTGGGCGATTCTGTCAACAAAGCAGGCACGAGGCTTTCGAGAAGAGCTTATACACACATACAGATGTATATCTCTAGCTAGCAAGATTTATGTATCTATATCTATATCTATATTTGTATTTGAAGCGGTGTGTGGAGTTACTTGACCCGAGAGTGGAGAAAATTGCTTCTCAGATACAGTCTCTCAGCTCCAAGGCGCCTACGGTGGTGGGGCCCCCTGCCCAGAGCTGCCCTCCTCAAACCTGCTCGAATGCTTCTCGTCTGTGGACAAGGCAAGGTTGTACCCTGTCTCTCGTCTTATTTATTAGCATATTACCACCACTCATCACAATGAAAAATAATGATGCCATCAAGATTATTCAAATCAGGGATAACCAATTTCCATGACCGTTACTGGTGGATGGAATTATGGGGCTTACTCTTTGTTCAGCATGTTTCAAAGGACTCTTTCCATTACTCACCCCCCTTCCCACCTTCTCCAAATCAGGCTCTTGAATTGTACAAGGAATTAACTTAATACGTAAAGTCACTTCTACACGAGCCCTGTCCTAGCACTTTTGCTTTGCCTCCCCTCAGGTCCCTGTGTCTCCCTTAAACCAAGTCAAACCCACTGTTGTCGGGATGATTCCAACATACTTGACTCTGTCAAGTGCAGTAGAACCCCCCCCCCCCCATTTGGCTCCCAAGGCTGAAACTCTTTATGGAAGCAGACTGCCTCATCTGTCTTTTAAGCAGCAGCCAGTGGGGTTGAACCTCTGACCTTTCATTTAGCAGAATACTTACCCATGGTGCCACCAGGGCTCCTTGGTCCCTCAGATGTCAAGGCATGGGATTCTGAGTCCAGCATCTGCTATGTTTCCGGGGGGAGGGGGGGGGAGTTTTCTTCCCAGCAAAGTTCTTCTTGGACTGAGCAAGGACTTTGGAGTTCAATCCATCAGCCACTCCAAGAGAGAAAGATAATGCTACCTGTTCCCCTTAAGAGTTACAGCCTTGCGGTTGTAAACTACACAGGGATGAACATTGGACAGCAGAGGTCTGGCCATGCTCGGTTTCTTTAGGCAAGCGCAACAAGGAAGCAGATGGGCTTTGGGCTTCTACGTAAATCTTGCCTCAGTTCAAGAATGGTTTGTTCTAATAATGTGGCATTGTATGATACTCACCTTCCTGACACGATCACTGAAGATAAAATGGGTACATGAGCAAATGTGGTGAAGAAAGCTGATGGTGCCTGGCTATGAAAACATATAGTGTCTGGGGTCTTCAAGGCTTGTATTTAAACAAGTGGCCATCTAATAGGGGAGCAGCAAAGCCCACATGGATGAAGCACACCAGCCTGTGTGATCATAGGTGTCAAGGGGAAGAGGTATCAGAAGCTCAAAAATAAGCAAGCAAATC
>NW_022103901.1:37128904-37130546 GCF_000313985.2 Echinops telfairi | reverse complement strand
TGCACCATCAGGGGACTCATGATGACGAGGAGCTAGGGGAGCTAGAGGAATGGGCTATGTGTTGGGCTGCTAACTGCAAGGTCAGCAGTTCGAACTCACTATCTGTTCCTTGGGAGAAAGGCAAGGCCTTCTGCTTCTGTAAAGATGTACAATTTTGGAAACCCAGAGGGGCAGTTCTACTCGGTCCTGTAGGGTGGCGGTGAGACAATTTAAAGCACCCTTGTATTTCCTTGAATCCACTTCTAGTTACTGACTGGTCAGATCCTCATCGGCAGGGAGAGGGGCAAGTTTTTCTAATTTCCCAGGGTGTGGCAAGCAGGTGGTGCTCAGTTAATGAACTTGGCTTTGCTGAGAGCTGGGAGCAATGGAGGAGGAGGGGGGCAGGTATTGCAACATAGAAGGTCCAGTCACGCAGTGGTTATAACTGAGTCAGAACCGAACCGAGCATCCTTGCCTTCAGTTTACCAGTGGTCTTGAGTCCATTCCATCTGCCGTCGATTCCATGCCAACTCACAGCCACCCCGCAGGACCGAGTAGAACTGCCTGGTGGGTTTCCAAGGCTGCACAGTCTTACAGGGACAGCCTGTCTCATTGTTCCTCCCAGTGCAAAGACATGGGTAAGGCTGCCACTCAGCCACCAGACATGGGATGACCACAGCTGGGCCTCCCCTCACCACCCCCTGCCCTCCTTACCACTGGGCCAGGAATGGTAGCAGGTCCCCTGCTCTGCCCTCCAAGATGAGAATCTGCTACCGAACCACCACTGCTGTTGGGCTGTGGTTCAAAACCACCAGTTGGTCTTTGGGAGAAAGTTGAGGCTGTCTGTTCCTCGCTCACCCTTTATTCTTCTGATCATTTGCTTTAATGGGATCAGCATTTAGACTCCAATAAAAGAATACTGGAAAAAAAAAGAGAGGAATTTATTGGGTGACAAGTGACACAACAGCAGGAGAGGGATGGTTAGGGCCCTGTGAGGTGAGCTGGGTCTCTGACAGTCATACATTTGTGCTCTGAACATCTTGGGGCACTTTCAGTGCCTGCGTCGCTGCTTGGGTGTGGTTGTGGATGTGGTGTGGACTTGGGTGGGCCATGGGCAGGGTGGCGTCACAGCTCTGGGTCCAGCTCCAGCCAGCCCTCCGGTGTGTTCAGCATTGGCATGAGGCTCAGTGAGTATGTAACACCTTCGCAAGTCTCACATCCCCACCCCCTTCCCAAGTGTGCAAGCACACCCACATACACTCATGCGTACACACGCACTGATGTTCGCATCCCAGCACATCTCTCAAGATCCAGCTGCAGGGAAGGCCCAGCAGTGGGCTACAGGTCTGGCTTGGAGCCAGGGTGGCCCTGGTCACTCCTGATGCAGCAGACACTGCACCAGTAGCTAGCAGCAACGTCTATGCCACTTGGACCAGAACTTAAGTCCAGGGTCCTGTTTTTGAGTGTTGGTTTCTCTTTGTTTTTATCTCCCCGGTGTCTTGTGTGATGTTGGGCATTCAATAAACATGGGAGAGGACATGGAACAAGGAGACGCTGCTGGCAGGGCTAGGTTCAAAGTCACTCTAACCTTCCTAAGCCCCAGTTTCCGCATCTGGAAAGTGGGTGACAGCAAAGCTGATGTTGCAAGAGTCCTTTGAGGAAC
>NW_022103901.1:37125955-37128062 GCF_000313985.2 Echinops telfairi | reverse complement strand
CCTCCTCAAAGCAGAGTCAGCCACGATGTTGGTAGAGTAAAGCCTTCAGGATCTCGGCTTGCTGACGGCGGCACGACAGGGCTCAAATCCTCATGAGGAGAGGCTCAGCACGATAGTCTCTGCTTGGGAGTGTCAAGAAGTGGCTTCTCTCTCTCTGGGTGTGGGTCTCAGAAGCCCACTAGGCAGAAGCACTGATGCTGGGGGATTGGTTGGCCCCTGTGGGGAGCCCTTGAGGGTTGGGAATGGTACAGTGACATGCTCCTGTCTGCCCACAGGTGGTGGTGGTGTGTGTGTGTGTGTGGATGAGTGGCCCTGACACTACACAGTGGCACGGGTGAGGCAGACATATATTGGAGAAGAAGAGGGGAAAGCAGACAAGGAGTGAGGACAGAGGTCCGAGGGAAGGAGCGAGCAAGGAGCCGGGTGCAGATCAGGAAGGAGAGCAGATGGTCTGAGCAGACTCCTGAGGCCCAGGAGGAGGGTGCTCTCAGGGCTGGCTGCCTGGGGAGGGATGAACTTGGGGAGGCCCTGACCCTGAGACCATACAGTCAAAACTTGCAGGTGGGGTCCTGGCCTCAGGACTCCCCAGAGGCTGCAGGTTGCACGTTTGCAGCCTGTGGACGATCAGTTGACCTTGCCAGAATGCATCTCTGCAGTGTCACCACCAGGCACATTGTCACAATGTCACAATGTCACAGCCTAGCCCTTGGGACCGTTCCCTCCTGGCAGCCAGTCTCAGGGACAGACTTTCTCACTGTAATGGATGGCATTTGATTTTTTAAAAAAAATATTGTGGTCTGGGTGAACACCTACACCCATTATTGTCTCAGGGTGACATCGATCGCCAACTCCCCCACACCCCTCCGTGCCATGTCCTCCCTGGGTTTCCCGCTTCCACTCGTCCTTCTGTCCCTGACCCTTTAATTCATTTTTTTGTTAAGTGGCTTTATGAGCCTGGTGATAAAGGAAGACTCACTCCATGCCCGGCTGCCACTCCGCCCCAGCCTGTCCCCTCTCGCTCGGGAAACACCACCTGAGACACCATGCCCGCTCCTCTCTCCGCACATAAAAAGGGTTTATAGATCTCTGGTTCCCTGCAACTCACCCCAAAGCAGCTCTCGTTTGACAGTCTTCAGAAATCACTGCCGTCCCCGCTCTACCAAGCGCAAGGTCAGGCTCCGCGGCAGGAAGACGCCGCTGCCTGAGTCACGCTGGCCAGGCCTGCCTGCCCCTCACCAGGGCGATTCTCCTTCAAAGGACACCTCCGTCTTGTCAAGGGAGACTTTGAAATCTTCAGCGGCTCTGACAAGAAGCCTACACTTGTCAGACAGACTCTGTGGCCTGCTGAGCGGCAGCCAGGGGCTCAGCTCTGAGAAAGGGGCCCGGAGCTGTTTTTATCTCCCCTCCCTGCCTCCCTTGCCCTCCTGTTTATTTCAGCGAAGGATTATGGGAAGGCAACCATCTTGTACCCAGCGGGACTATTTGGGGCTCATTCTCTGAGCCCCTGGGAGCCCCGGTATGTGCTTCCTCTGTGCTGTTTCCGTGCTTACAGCACGGCTCTTTGAGGGATGAGCTGGTTGTCTGGAGTGGTATTGTGGGTGACAGGTGCAGCTGCTCACTGCAAGGTCAGCAGTTTGAAACCACCAGCTGCTCCGGGGGAGAGAGGTGAGGTCTTCTATGCCCGTAAAGATTCACAGTGTTGGAGACCCATGGGGACATTTCTACTGTGCCCCTATGGGGTCGCTGTGAGTCGGAATCAACTCGACGGTGGTGAGTTTGAGTTTGGAGTGCCACTTAATCTTAGACAAATAAACGATGTTGCAATTAGATGCCACAGAGCCAACGGGGACTCATGGTGGCCCCTTTTGCAGAAGACAGAAAGACCATGGCTCAGTCCCGGCCATCCTCCTGGGCTTTGGTGGTGCAGTGGATGAAGCACCACACCACTAACCACAAGGTCAGCAGTTTGAACCTACCAGATGCTCCTCGGAAGCAAGATGAGGTTGTGCATGCCTGAAAGTCTCAGAAACCCCAATGGGGGCAGTTTTGCTTTAGTCTCTAGGACAGTGGTTCTCAACCTGTGGGTGACGACCCCTATGGGGGGGTT
>NW_022103901.1:37123673-37124680 GCF_000313985.2 Echinops telfairi | reverse complement strand
ATATATGTGTATGCATATGTGCATGTACATACACACACTATATATATCTATGGTATTACATTTTCAAGGGTGATAGCAATTAGGGGGGAAAATCTAAAAAAAAAACCACCCTCCTTAAAAGTGTCATCAAGCTGGTGCCAAGACTCGTGTGTCAGGGCCCAGTGGAGGCTCGGTGGGGTTTCCATGCCTGGGCTTTTGGAAGGACATCGCTAGGTCTTTGTTCTGCGGTGATTTTGGGGGGACTCAAGCCTCCAACCTTTTGGTTAGTAGCTGGGCTCCTCATTTCAACACCAAACCAGACTGACTGCCGTCCAGTGGATGCAGACTCATAGCGACCCTCTAGGGCAGGGCAGAACTGCCCCTGTGAGTTTCTGAGACTATAACTGTTTATGGGAGTAGAAAGCCCCATCTCCCTCCAGCGGGGTGGCTGGTGGTTTTGAACTGTGATCTTGAGGATCACAGCCCAATGAGTAACCGCTATGCCACCAGGGCTCCTTAATTTCAATACAGAGAGCTGAATAATACATGGTTCTTGATCATGCAGGTCATTGATGCTCATGTACTGGAATAGTACAGGAGAAAAACACCAAACTTCCTGCCACTGAGTCGATTCTGACCCACAGCTGCCCTACAGGACAGGGCAGAACTGCCCCTGTGGGTTTCTGAGGCTGTAAATCTTTTGAGAAGCAGAAAGCCTCATCTTTCTCCCATGGAGCAGCTGGTGGTTTCGAACTACTAGCTTTGCAGTTAATAACCCAACATATTAAGACCACTAGTCACCAGGGCTCCTCAAGGTACATTACAAAAGTCAAACTTTCTTGAAATTCTACTATCCTATGTTAACTACCACAGGGAACAGTGGTATAACCCTCCCCACCTGAGAGAGTTAAGGTTTATTGGGCCAACCTGGCCAATAGACACATCTGGGGCTAATTGAAGGGCGGAGGGATAAATGGCTTGGTGAGCCTCACCTTTCTAGTTCTTGGGTCTCTTGCTTTGTGGTGGTC
>NW_022103901.1:37114090-37115354 GCF_000313985.2 Echinops telfairi | reverse complement strand
CACTGCTCTAAATGTGTCTCGAGCCAGTGTCACTATCACTTTGATTAAGTTCCCCTCAGTTTAGAGAATTTACATAAGTGGTTCTCTGTAAAAGTTAAAACCATCAGCTGCTGACACATGGCGGTCCCACGTATGGCAAATGGCACTGTGCTCTATCAGGTTTTCCATGGCTAATTTCTCGAAAGTACTCACCAGACTTTTCTTCCGAGGTGCCTATGGGTGGTAGACTCCAACCTTCCATCTTTCTGGTTTGCAGCTGATGAGCCAATAGGGTCTCTGAAAAAAGCAGAGATGGGTAAGACAGAGTTCTCCCTTTTTAAGAACTTGTGGCCTCGTGGGGAAAGGATCATAGATGGAACTCATGACAACACAGACAAGTTATCATCTTGAGAATTAGGAATTTTTGCATGCTTACTATGTGCTGACCCCTGAAGTTTGATGCTTATTCACAGTGGTGTGAGTTCTACCACCCCCATTTCACAGGTGACAAAGTGGAGGAACTGTGGAAACATGCCAGGACCACACTTCCACAGCAAATGGCAAGGCTGGCACTTGAATCCCAGGCAGGATGACATCTCTGATTGGGTCTTTTTGGAGGCTGCTAGGGGTCTCCTAGTGTATCACCACTTGTAGCCTTTTCCCTCTATAAGAGCCAAGGCCTGGAGTTCTTTATCAGGAGGTGGTGCTGTAGTGGTGTCGTGGTGACGTGGTGACGTGTGTTGGGCTGATAACTGCAAGGTCGGCAGTTTGAAACCACCAGCTGCTCTGCAGGAGAAAGATGAGGCTTTCAATTCCCGTGAAGAGTGGCAGTCTCAGAAACCCACAGGGGCGCCTCTACCCTGTCCTATCCGGTCACTATGAGTCAGAGGGACTGGACGGCGGTGAGTTCTTGAATGCTTTGGGATTGTTGATCAGGAGACCAGAGTTCGTTGAGTCCCAAACCAGCATCCAATGCATGGCACCTGGGTTCCTGGCGAAGGGACCATCCCGACTGACTCTCCCCAAACCATTCGGAAGCCTCAGCTGAGTCCAGCTCTTTCTTCTTAGAGTAACAAAATGGGAAAAATGTTAAAAACATAACAAAAAAACAACCCCCCCACCAGAGTATGGTACAGCGTGTACATATGACAGACGAGACGTCAATAAAGACAGCAGTTAGTGAAATAAGCCCTTTCCACCTGGCCACCTGTAGCTAACAATCGGATAATGCTTTGGGCTCGTTTTTCTTGGAATATTTTCCTCTGGTTATTATTATTGTTCACGA
>NW_022103901.1:37111139-37112333 GCF_000313985.2 Echinops telfairi | reverse complement strand
TCCCCTTGGCCCAAGGCATGGGTGGCATTTTCCGTGCCTCCTGTGCACGTGAAAGCTGGGCCCTGAATAAGGAAGATGGAAGAAGGACTGGTGCCTTTGAGAGGTGGTGCTGGAGAAGAAGACCCGAAGGGCCATGGCCTGCCGAGAACAAACTGATCCCCCATGGGAGGAGAACAGCCAGCATGCTCCTTAGAGCGAGGACAGTGAGACTTCGCCTCATGTACTTCGGATGTGTTGTCCAGAGAATGCAGTCCTTCCCTGGAGGAGGTCACCGTGCTTGGTAAAGTAGCTGGGGTGAGAAAGAGGAAGGCCTTTAACTGGATGGATTGCCACGTGGCTGCAAGGATGGGCACAAACCTAAGAGCAGGTATGAGGATGGTGCAGGGACTGGCAGTGTTTACTTCTGTTGTACATAGTCGCTGTGAATTGGAGCCGACTTGACTGTAGCAAACAACAATAACAACAACAACAACGACGACGACGACGACGACAGCCTGGCATGCGTTCTCTTTAGCTTGGCTTCTTGCATGTAACACAATTAGTTTTGACATTTATTCATGCTGTTGCAGTGTCGAGCATCCACTCCGTACCGCTGAGTAGTAAGTAGTCCACTGCATGGATACACCACAGTTTGTGGGTCTATCGTTCACCTGTGGAGAATTTGTGTTGTTCCTAGTTTTTAGGCCATTAAAAATGCAGCAGCTGCGGAACTGAAGAGGCGCCCTCATTGGGCTGCTAACTGCAACCTAAAGTCACTAGTTTGAAAGCATCAGCCACTCCTCAGGAGAAAGACGAGGCTTTCTACTCCAGACGAAACTTAGTCTTGGAAACCCACAGGGCAGTTCTCCATTGTCCCTATAAATCGGAATTGACTCTGTAGTGGTCCCATGATACTATTCAAAGTTTATGGTTGTGGTAATTACATAATCTGGTGTCAACTTGTGAAAGGGGTGGAGTCTAGCCTGTCAATCAGGTTGCAGCTTGATGACCTCATTTGGAGGTGCCACAGAGATAAAATAGCTCACTGGAGGCCAGACACGTGCTCTGCTTCTTCCTGATGACAAGACACATGGAGCTATGCTAGACCCCTGTAGCTGGAAGAGCCACGGGGAGACCCCTGTTAGCGCTGAGATGCTTCCACTGCCACTGGATCCACAAGACTTTGCACCCACTGGCCTGTGATCTTCCGGCATT
>NW_022103901.1:37107437-37109538 GCF_000313985.2 Echinops telfairi | reverse complement strand
ATTTGTTTCTCTAAAGTACCTAGACTAATACAGGGTCACTACTCCCTTAAAGAGTTCCAGTCTTGGAAACTCACGGGGCAGTTCTACTCTGTCCGACAGGGTCTCTATGAGTCGGCAGTGACTCAACAGCTGTTGTTGTTGTTGCTGTAGTCAGTTGTTTAACACCATTTGTTGGAAAGATCATCTTTCTCCACTGTTTGCTTTCAACCTGTTTGCAAATAACCCATGTGCCACAAAAGTATTGAATCAGTTTTATTATTTGGAGTGTTACATTTCCTCCCTTTGTAACCACGCAGACCAATGTTCAGATCTGATGAGAAAGGCTGACGTCATAGGGGTTTATTTTTCCTCTACTGTTTTTGAAGATTTCTGCTAACGTAGTTGTTTTTTTGTTTTTTTTTGGCTTCTGATTATTAGAGAATATGATCTCTTTTTGTTTTCCTCTCAAGAGAAGATTGTTCTGACAGGCAGATCTTTCCCAATCCCTTTGGCGAACGTGAGGCGGTGCAGGTGGCCTGGCTCTGTGCAGCGTACTGATGTGGCAGTTTTCTCAACGGTGGGATTGGAGAGCTCTTGAAAATGGGCTACCTTGTTAGGAGGCCTTTCCTGCTCCACGGTGCAGCCTTCTTTTCATAATTGCATTCTTAAAATACAGGCTTCATGAGCAATCAGCTCCATCTCCCACTTTCAATTATATTTACCATATCGCATTTCCCCCAGGGAACTGTGAAAAACACACACTCATTAGCTCCAGCAAATATTTTCACAGAATGAAATTGATATCCCCTTACCCTGGCATCTTCTCGCTGGGGACCACGGCCTATGGAAATCATGGCCGAGGGAGTAGGGGAGTCGGTGGAATGATCCCAGAACGACACAATCCTTTCTCCTCCTGACTGATTGTCTTCTGGAAGACTGAACTTGTGCTGAAAATTTCCAAAAATTTCTGGGGAATGGTGACTTGACTACTCTCTATCACACTGCCTCAGCACATTTCTGTTGGAAAATTTATAGCTTTGATGATGATGATGATTTTCTTAAGAAGAGTCGCGAACTGCTAACTTCTAAGTGACCCTGACCTAGCCCAGTGGTTTCCAATCCCTGGTTTCCTAGTAGATCCGCCTGGGAGCTCATAAAAGCTATGAATTTCATGGGCTCCCACTCAAACCAATTAAACCAGCAACTCTGGGCACCACGCCTGGGCCTCGGTATATATTAAAACTCCCCTGGTAATTTTAGTTTGCAGCCAACCCTGACACTACTGATCTAGTCAAAACAAAACAAAATAAAACAACACTCCCACCACACATCTTCATGGTACTAAAAGGGAAGCTCAGAAGGGCTTCATGTTGAACTAGCGCTCCATGTAGAACAGAAAGGGACCAAAGCAAATCTAAGCTCATTACCATCGAGTCAATACTGACTCACAGAGAGCCTGTAGGAGAGGGCAGAACTGCCCCTGTGGGTTTCTGAGACTGACTCTTTACAAGAATAGAAAACCTGGTCTTTCTCTAGTCAAGTGGTTTTAACCTTTTGGGTCAGCAGTCTATTCGTAATCCACTACACGCCACCAGGGGTCTCATGAGAATGGGAAGTACCCACTCTTGCTCTGCACAAAGGCATGCGGTAAGTATTCATAGACATTACCTAATCCTGCGATCACAATAACCCAGTGATATTGTGTGTGTGTGTGTGTGCGTGTTTCAGTGGGATTCTGTCTACAAAAGCAGTTGACAACTCAAGCTGACCTGCAGCCCAGCACCTGTGGCTCAGTGTCATGTGTTCAGGCTGGCGCTCGGGAACATGGATTATGAATCTCAGCTCACCCTCCTTCTAGGATGGGGTGAGGGTGATATACTCAACCAGTTCGGGCCTCAATTTCCTCTAAAATGGGAATAAATACACATCCCCTTCCCAAGATTAAGATCATACATTCTCTGTTCCTTCAAAAGGCCAAGCTGACTGCCACCCCAGGGGCTTTGCATTCAGGAGCCCCACCAAGTCCTGGCACGCTGGTTCCAACTCACCTGGGATCTTGCTTGGACCCCTTTGTGCGGTCAAGGGGATCATGACCCACATGGTGTTGAGTTCTTACCCTGGG
>NW_022103901.1:37105212-37106995 GCF_000313985.2 Echinops telfairi | reverse complement strand
CCAAGATTTAGCATCCACTGGCTGGTGATCTTCCTTCATTTGGCATCATTGCATGTATTTCATGAGTCAGAAGAGGACTTTATAGATTGGTATCGAACATATGGGCTGATATTGGACTTATGGACTTGATCTAGACTGGGCTGGGATGTTTTCTCGATATTCCACTGCTCTTGTATATCAAGCTCTTTCTTATACACCTGTGAGTGTCTATGAATTTGTTTCTCTAGTCCACCCAGACTAACACAGGTGTTCATGACCGGAGCCTGGCAGAGTGCCCTGCAAGAGGAATGGGCTCCAAACGTTGATCAAATCAACAAGCCAACGGCAATATGTCCTTCAGAATGTAGGTTTTAAGTCAAGGACCATTTAAATCTAACCAGGTTACATGACAAAGGAGTATACTGGCTTATGTAATTAAAGAAATGTGGTGCAAATAGATACACCAGACCATCCACCAATCCAACCATTTCTACATGCAAAATTCAGTGCCATTGACCATATTTTGCATGTTGTGAAAACATCGTCATGAGCTCTTTCTGAGTTACACCACCACCCTTCACATCAACACTGCACCCCTAAGCCAAAGCTCCCCATTCCCCACCCCCTCACCCCTGGTAGCCACTTACCATTATTGGTTTCTATGCCTTTGCTTAGTCCGGGAAAGCAGGAACATATGGAATTGGTTCTTTTGCAACTGCTGTGTTTCATTCAACATAACGTTTCCAAGAATCTTCTGTGCTGTGGAAGTCCCACACCAGGACTTACGATCCCCTGGGGTCTGCATTGTACTCCACTGTACGGATAGACCACACTGTGAGTTGAGGGCACTTTTGGCTGTTGCCATCATTTGGCTGTTGTGGAAAGCGGTGCCACTGAACTAGACTGTGCAGGTTTCTGTTTATGTGCCTCCTCTTAGTTCTTTCGGTCAGGTCCCTAGATTGCTTCTGGTTCTTCCTAGTTCTTCCAGTTGGGTTCCTATAATTGGAGCCCTAGGGTTGCTGACTCATATGGTGGGTCTCTGTTTAAAAATTCGAGGAATTGCCAACGTGTCCATGATGCCAACACCATTGTACATCGTCCTCTCATACCCAGTAGTGAATAAAACTCTTACATCCTTTCTAAATCTGGGCAAACTGAGTAATCCAGGTGCGCAAATCCTAACTCAAGGTGTCTTTCTCATCATCCTTTCTTGTTTTGGTTTTCTTGCGTATTGGTTATAAGCTTATATCTGGTTCTGATTGGCTTGCTTTGAATCATGTGTCTACTCTTGAACCAATCCCAGTGCAGAGGAGGGTGGTTGTCTCCTTGGCCAGAGGTGGTCACCTGACTCCCTCCTTCCAGGCTTAAGCACATAGTAGCTTCAGGCCCACTGGGTCACATGGGGGAGGCTGTTTACCAAGAAGCTAGGGGTTGTGATGCTGTCAACTGAAGCAACGGCAGGTTCTGGAGAGGCAAACCAGTAGCTGCCATGGGCATTGGATTAGGAGGCGTCTGACTGAGCTTGGACAACTGCCTCTTGAAAGGACTGAAGACCAGGCAAGTCTATACTCTGTACTTCTCCCACCTTGGGAAATCTGCTTCCACTGGGGACCACAGACCCCTTCATAAGACCTAGGCTGCCAGCCAACTCTCCTTCTTGTGCCAAGACAGAGATAAGGAACTCCAGAGAGACCATTGTGTGATGGAGTTTCAAACAATAGAAGTTCAAGACAGTTGTTTACAGCCACTAGAAGCTTCTTGGGAGAAGAGGGGGCTTTAGAGTGTGTGTGTGTGTGTGTGTGTG
>NW_022103901.1:37092670-37104320 GCF_000313985.2 Echinops telfairi | reverse complement strand
GGCCCATCATCACCGATGGCTCTGGGGACAGGCAGACACAGCTGCTAGAGTGGGTTCAGGAGGTCCTGCCTGAACAGCGAGGAGACAGTGCTGGTTGGAGCTGGAGTGCCACAAGGCTGGCTTGAAACAACCGAAAGGCGAATGCGTTCACCTCAGGAACTGTGGGGAGACAGGGGTGGAGAGCAAGTGGGCAAGCAAGAGGCAGGGGTTAGTTCATGGTTCTGGGACGATCCAGCAGGTGGTGAGAAGGTATAGGGATAAGGTATTTAGATAATCAGCAGACTGGGAATATAAAAGTGTAGCTGGAGGTATGTAGGTGTTAGTCTGGGTTGACTCGAGAAACAAATTCAGAGACACTCCTACGTGTGTAAGAGAGAACTTTACGTCAAAGAGCAATGATATATTGAGAAAACATCCCAGCCCAGTGCAGATCAAGTCCATAATTCCAATATTAGCCCATAAATTCGATACTAGTCCATAAATTCTCTCCAGACTCACTCAGTGCGTGATGCTGAATGCAGGGAGATCACAGGCTGGTAGATGGAAAGTCTTGTAGATCCAGTGGCAGTTGAAGGATCTCAGTGCTGGCATGGGTCTCCCCATGGCTCCTCCAGCTCTCTGGTGTTTCAGCAGCAGGAATGGGAAGTCAGAGAGTGTGTCTGGCCCTCAGTGAGCTATTTATCTCTAAGGCACCTTCGAATGAGGCCATCAAGCTGTGTCCTCATTGACAGGTTAAACTCCACCCCTTCACTCTTAATCCCCTCAAGCTGACAGGAGATTATGTACCTACAACAGGGTGGATGAGATTCTTGTACCAAAATGTTCAGAGTCATTATCTCTAATACAGTGAACCCTCGCCACTTCGCGCTTCGACTTCCGGGGCTTCACTCTATCGCAGTTTTTGCATAACAGCGCATGCTCTGTCATTACTGCCACTGATTGGCTCATTCTGTACATGCTTGATGCCATAAATAATATAATAAATAATAAATGATAATTGTAACGTCCAAAATGTTTTACTATATTTTCCCTTTTTCGTGTAATAAATTGGGTAATACGAGTGTAATGGTGACTAAAGGGTGTTTTTTCATGTCCTCTATGCTCTAACTACGAAAATATTTGATTTACAAATAAGGAATCCTACTTCGCGGAATTTCATTTATCACAGTAGGGTCTAGAACCGATTAACCGCGATAAATGAGGGTTCACTGTAGTACGAAGACCAGAAGTAGATCCAAGATTCCTCAGTCACACAGCAAGAGGATTAAATCAATGATGATCCATAATTCATTCATCTAGATGCGATTTATATCATTGGCCAATGGTCTTATCGTCACCAATGGTGCTGTGAAGGGTTTTCCCTAAAACGAGGGACTACAGTTGAACCCCGCACAAAAGAGGGAGTATAGCAACCACAGGAGTCCTGGGGGCATTGGGGCTGTTCTTAGGCTGTTAACCGCAAACAGTTCGTACCACGAGCCCCTCTGCAGGATAAAGACGGGCTTTCTACTCCCACCAAGAGTTACAGTCTGGGAAATTCCCAGTGGGCAGTTCCACCCTGTCCTATTGGGGTCGTTATGAGTTAACATGGACTTGATGGCAGTGAGTTTGGCTTTTTGGTTTTTTTGCTTATGCATCAGCAGGTGGGCTGGTGATGGAGGGGCTCTGCTCCCCAGGAGCAGTTCTGAGGCTTCGCTCTGTCCATGGGAAGCATCTCACGTGATCAGTGAGGTCTGGGGAGGGAGATGGAGGTGGGTCCATCAGCACAGGCTCATTTGGATGGAGCCTGTTTGCACTGTGCTTTGCCAGCCTTCCTGGAGCGAGTTTTGTGGCTTATCCCAAAGTCCAGGTGCATGTGCTGGACCATGAATACATGACACATCGCTGGGGAGTGAAGAGGCTAGACCAGTAATCTGATCGACAGAGGCACTCACTCAATGTTGTTGGCCATTTGAGTCAGTTCTGAGTCGTAGCTTCTCTACAGCAGAACGAGACACCACCTGGTTCTGCACCATTTTCCCAACTGTTCCTTTGTCTCTATGTCAGTTTGCTTTGTTAAGGATCTTCCTCTTTTTTGCTGCCCCTCTACTTTCCCAAGCAGGATGTCCTTCCCCAGGGACTGGTCTCTCCTGACATGTTCAAAGTACACAAGACCACATCTCTCCATCCTTGCCTCGAAGGAGCACAGTGGCTGTATTGCTTCCAGACAGATTTGTTGGTTTTTTGGCAGTCCATGGGGCCTTCTAGATTCTTCACCAGCAGCACCATCATTCAACTGCATCCGTTCTTTTTCAATGATCCTTATTTTGTGCTCAACTTTCAGAGGCATCTGAGGCAATGGAAAAGACCATGGAGTGGGTCAGGTGCACCTAAGTTCTCAAAGTCACATCCTTGCTTTGCGACACTTTAAAGAGGTCTTGTGCAGCAGATTTACCCAATGCAATGTGCCATTTGATCTCTTGACTGCTGCTTCAATATGCATTGATTGTGGATCCAAGCAAGATGAAATCTTTGACAACGTCAACCTTTGCTCTGTTAGGATGATGTGACCTATTGGTCCACTTGTGAGGCTGTCCCACTGAATGGCAGACCAACAACCAACAGAGCATCAGACTGCAGGGCACATGCAGCTGTGGTTGACCTGGTGCATATTCTTCGGTGTATCTTCTCAACAGCAAAACATAAAATAAGAAACAAAATATTTCAAAATTATTCTGTGACCTTGCATTGTGTGTCCTTGCGTCACCCACCTCACACCTGTCTTGGAGCAAAGTCTATCACCGCATGCACCATATGCAAGGACCAACACCAGCAGCAGCCTACCATACCACCACGGTTGACTTGGTGAGGTGGGATGAAAGACACTTTTTATTTTCTTCTTTATTGCTTTGAAGTTTCTAGGTTTAAACTATGAATAGGCATCTCCTTTTAAAGTCAGATAATATGCCTCCTCCCACACAATTCATTATTTGCTTTTTAAAGAGTCTACGCAGGAAGG
Organism: Echinops telfairi; assembly: GCF_000313985.2. Lineage (NCBI taxonomy): Eukaryota > Metazoa > Chordata > Mammalia > Afrosoricida > Tenrecidae > Echinops > Echinops telfairi. Next base: position 37,101,322 of record NW_022103901.1, on the reverse strand, counting down.
TAGTTAGGGAGAGAAATAGCACTTGTTCCAGAGGCACCTTCGAGGGAAATCTTGGTCTTTGGGGTATGTGGAATCCGGAGCCATAAATGGGCCCTCCAGTGTTCGCAACACCCGGAGCCCAGGAGCAGATGATGCGGCAAGAGATTCTGATGCTGGGGAACAAGGTGTCTGGTGTCAGGACTGGTGCCCCAGGTTGGAATGGGTTCTGCAAACTAGGTCTAAAGATGGGGATCCGAACAAGCCTGCAGGGAAGGAAAGGCTGTTCTGAGCCTGAGGATACTAAGCCAGAGTCCCTGAAAAGGTACTGAGCCAAAGTCCCTAAAAGCGACATGAGACAAAGTCCTGAAAGGGAGCTGCGTCAGAATTCCTGAAGGGGTATTGATTTAGAGTTCCTCCCGGAAAGAATGCGGTGGCAGAGTCCCCAAAAGGGTACTGAACCAGAGTTCCTGGAGGCTTCCTGTCCCAGGCAAGGATTAGTGCTTGCGATCCTGGTGGAATAATGGCATTTCAGCGAGAAGTCTCTGAGCAGGACCTGGAATGCCCTGTGAGTGACTCTTGTTCATTGCCAGTGACTTTGTGCCCATGAACAACGGAGCAAAAGGTCACTGAGCCCTGCTCCAGCTTCACAACCGAGTCCATGGCTGGGCCCACGGGTATGTGTAGCCCCCCAGTGTAGTGGGTTCATCTTCCAGCACCACAGCAGACGGTGCTTTGTGCGATCCATAGGCTCTCCATTGGCTCCATTTTGGAAGTAGATAGCCAGACCTTTCTTCCCAGTCTAGAAGCTCTGTTGAAACCTACCCACCATGGGTGACCCTATTTGAAATGTTAGTGTCTCATCTTCCAGCATCACCCAACCCAACCCACGGCTACCTAGTTAATTCTGATTCATAGGGACCCTCTATAGGGTTCCTGAGACCATGACTCTTTACAAATTCAGATTGTTCTTCCATGGAGTGGCTGTTGGGTTTGAACCACCGACCTTGCAATTAGCAGTTGTAGTGCAGTTGGATTGCTTGGCCTGGCCCTTTCACCCACAGCCTTACTAATTCCCCTAAAATGATAGGGTAGGAGGATGCAAATAGGGTGTATGGGAAGTGGCCATTTTGCTGTCCAGCTGGTTATAAAGTGAGCCATCGGGAAGCTCCTGCCCATCTTAAAAGAAGAGTCCCTCAAGGAAGGCTTCTGAAATCCTTGTGCAGATACACGATGCCGCAGCAGGGACACCAGAAGCCCCAATGCTGAGACCAGGAGACAGAGCAGCGGGCTTTCCCACCCACAGAACGAGTGAAGCAGGAGGCTGGCTTGTGGCGTGGGCGGTATTTGGGCCATATCTCAGTGTGAAAGGGATGTTATGACTCTTGAGTCCAACCAGATAGACTGCTGGCATGACGGTAGCTACAAAGACCTGTAGCCTTCACATTTCTGATCCTGGTGTGCGACTTCCCTAATAAACCCTCATGATCATGAACGCTGTGTGTGAGCTCTGTGCGGCCATTGCCACAGGGGATGGAGCCCAGCAGAGAATCAGAGGGCCGTGGGAGGGGTGACTTTTGTAAGACTAGGATAAAGGATATTGGAGGGTCGAGGCTTGTTTGACCTTGGTCTCGGGCCGCTGTGGAGTTGGATTCCCCCAGTGGGTGGAGATCAGATGTGGCCCTCCACACCTCTTTTGTAGCAGCCCAGTGCCTAACCCACAGTACCACCAGGTTCTCCTGGGTACCCTGGATACCCTGCAGGTGGATGGTGGGTTAATTATTTTGAACTCCCCTGCCTGAAGAGCCCGAGGTCAGGGGTCCTTAAACTTCATTGTGAATCAGAACTTTCTGTAGAGCACGTGAGAATACAGACTGCTGGACCTTCCTTCCAGAGATTCTGATGGAAACAGCTTTCAGAGTGGGATGGGGCCTGGGGATCTGCACTGGCCTGGGTTCCCAGGTAAGGTAGCGCTGATGCTGTCACCTGGGGCCACTGCCCAGAGGCAATGGTTCTCCCCAGGGTTGGCTCATCTGGGGTGGGGCATTTAAAGTGCCCGGGTGGCACAGTGGATTAAGCCCTTGACTATTAACCAGAGGTAAGTGGTTTGAACTCACCAGCTGCTCCTCAGGAGAAAGACGAGACCATCTATCCCTTTAAAGATATACAGCCTTGTAACACCTCAATAGATAGGGTCGAAAGGAGTGAAAATCAACACCAGGCTAGTCGTTTTCTTGAGTGGCACTGTGGATTGAGTGCTTGGTGGCTAATGGAAAGGTTGGTAGTTCAAACCCAGTGTCCCCTCCACCAGGTGGCAGTCTGCTTCTCAGGGCAGGGCTCCGCCTCAGAAACCCTATGAGGCAGTTTGGCTCTGTCCCGTGAGGTCTCTGTGTATCAGAATCCCCTTGATGGCAGTAGGTTTGTTTTTTTTTTTGGCTAGGGGAAGCATTTAAATAGCCAGATGCCTAGGATAGAGCCCAGATCAATTAAATTAGAATCTGGAGGTGGGACTTTGTTGTCAGTCCTTTTTTTAATGCTCCCCAGGTGAAGACTATGTGCAGCCAGGGTTGAAAACGGCCGAGCTAAGGAAGATTAATTTAATCTAACTACCGGGGACATTGGCAGCAGGTTCAAACCAAGCCCATCTCTAATACCGCCCAGCCCCCACACTCTTCTTGGAGCACAAGACAGAGATTTCTTCTAGAGAAGGGTCCCCAAAGAGTTGGGAACCCAGCCATCCCCCTGGGTCTCTAGGGACGGAGGCAGAGCTCTCCCTGGGCCGGGTTGGGGAGCCGCTGAGGAGAGATGGCTGCCTCAGGAGGCTGGCTGAGCCCCTGCTGTTGCTGTTGCTGCCCTGCCCTGCTCCAGCCCCCACCCAGCAGGGACCACGTGCTGCCCAGCCCTGCTCCATCCCCACAGCTGCGTGGGCATCGCAGCATTTCCAGGGGCTCATTTACAGAAGGAGATCGCCAGGCCTTTCTGCCTCTCCATCCTAGTCAGGAAGTGCTGCTGGAATCTGCCCAGCATCCTAGCAACATGCCAGGCTCCCCTGACAGATGGTGGCAGGTGGGGGCGGGGGTGGCTGTGCATTGGCTGGGAATTGAAACCCAGGTCTCTGGCATGGAAGGCCGGATTCTACCAGGGAACCACTGCTGCCCCATGCTCCCATTGGAGAGGAACACAAGTCACAGTCAGACACAGGTGGCTGGGGTTAACCAGCCACGTTGTGTCTGATGACTCTGGAAGCCACGGACAGAGCCTTTGAGGCCATGGAAGGAGTCGCTGTAAGACACCTTCTCAGAACTACTGTGGGCAGGGGGTGACCTCCACCCAAGCTTGCTCTGCCTTCTCCCTCTCTTTCTCCCTTGTTCTCTCTCCCTCTCCCCACTCCCCTTCCCCAAATACCTCCTCCTCTCTCCCTCTCTCTCCCCCTCCCTCCCCCTCTCCTTCCTAGTTCTCTCTCTTCCCCTCCAGCTTTCCCTTTCCGGCTCCCCTCCCTTTCCCTTTCCCTCTCCCTACCTCCTTTCCCCCTCTCCAACTCCCTCTCCCCCATCTCCCCATGCCTCTCTACTCTTTCCCTGCCCCTCCCCTCCCCCTTCTCCTCTCCCTTTCCCTCTCCTATCTGAAAATTTACTGTTTCCAGCGCAGGTCCCCATTCAGTCCAGGTCTCCAGAGGGTTGTCTCACCAAGATGGCAGCCATCCCTTCTCCCAACAGGTACACACTTAAAAGCAATCCTCCTCCCCTGGGAGAAGCCAAAGGAAGGACTCTCTCCTGGTGAGGTGAGGTGAGGTGACAGGCTGGGTGCTGGAGGAGACAGGGCCTCTGAGTGCTCAGATGGATCCAAAAGACTGAACCAAGTGAGGGAAACTTATAGGGGGTGGATTAGGCTCAACAGAAGTCTCATTGGACACTCATGGCTGGTTGGCTGCTACAATCAATACTCTCTCACCCCCAAAGTTTGTTTGGGGGAGCTGGAATATTTGGGTGGGAGGTGGGCGCTCCAGTGCGGGAGAGAACAGAGGGCAGTGAGCTGACAGTTGTCTTAGCGTCATTTGGTCTCATTTCCACCTCTGTGCAAAGAAGAGTCTGGAAGCAGCCGTTGAGAAAGGCCTGCTGTCATGTCGTGTAAGGAGATCCTTGGCAGGATGCCTGTGGCGTGGTGGTTGCGAGTTGGGCTGCTAATCACAAGGTCAGCAGTTCAAAACCACTAGCCACTCCAAAGGAGGAAGATGGTTTTTCTACTTCTGCCAACAGTTACAGCATTGGAAACTCACGGGGCCAGTTCTAGGCTGTCCTATAGGGTCACTACGAACAGGCAAGGACTCGATGGCAGTGCGTTTGGTTTAGTTTTTTGGTTGGCATGCGGCCATGTTCATAAAAACCGCTGGGGATTTTTGCAACTAAGGCGCCATAAAACACAAGGTTTAAGCAGAATCTCTTTCTCCCCTTCCGACCTCAGAGTAGACACCCTTTGACCCTTCCGACCTCGGAGTAGACACCCTTTGACCCTTCTGACCTCGGAGTAGACACCCTTTGACAATTCTTCCCAGTGCCCTTTTTCTGGAAACTTCCCATCCCCCCTCCGGAGAATCACAAGTGCAAATCCAAAGAGCTCGGAGCCCCGCGTGAGCCAAGCCCCCTTGCTGGAGCTGACCCTAGTAGGAGTGTGCGTGTGACCCCGGCTGGACCAGTTATGGTTCTTCCCCGGAAATTCATAATTGGATACCAAAGATTCCAGCCTCTGCCAAGCTGGCCTCTAGTCACCCAGAACCCAAGGGGTGGTCTTTTACTCCTTCCTCGTTCTCTTCAGCCAGGTGTGCTGCAGCTGTGTGGAGGGAGGAGGGCCGGCCAGTGCTTCCTTCTATTGTGCATTGGGTTGCTATGGGTCCGAACCGACTTGGTGGCCCCTGACAACGTCCTGGCTAGTTTTCAAGCAAGTAATTCCAAGGTACTGTTCACTTTATGTTCTTTATACCCACTTATTTCCACCCTGGGGACCCTCTCCTTCCCTGAGGGCCCCTGCACTGTGTCCTCTAGTGCAGGTGGGCCTTGCAGGGTGTCCCCGTGCCTCTGTGGCTTCTTTGCCATCCCTTGCTCTGTCTGTCTCGGCATTTCTCTGCTCCAACCCTGTTGGGGTTGTTGCCATGAGTTGGAGTCTCTGAGCTTGGTGTTGGGGAGGGAGTGTGATATGAGGGATGGGCAGTGCTCTTTTGATCTGACTACTATCAGGTAAGGCCGGGAGGACAGCGGTCCCCCAGGCTGACCCCACAAATCATCCCTCCCCAGTGCTTCCCTGAAGATAGAATGAAACATGGCGGGGTGATGGCGGGGCTAGGCTGATAGATGCAATCTGTCTCTTTCCCAACGTTGCGCATTAACTGGACTCTCCAGTTGGGGACGTGACATGAAGCTTTATGTCTCCTTGCGGAAGGTGGGGGGGTGGGGATGGTGGTCATATATTATCCACTCTGGCCCAGGGCTCTTTCAAGGCCAAGTGTGCCCCTGCTCTGAGTTGAGCTGAGTCAGCTGCTACTTCCTTAGCAGTGCAGATGGGCCAGGGTGATGGGTGAGCCCAGTGCGGGCGTCTGTGTTGCCCCCCTCCCCCTTCCCCGCCGTCTGCACTTCTCTGTGTGTCTGCTTCCCTCTCTTTGCCTCTCACTTCCAGGTGGCTTGGCACCTTGACTCATCTGGGTGTCCATATCCCTGTGTGCTGGTGTGTGTGTGTGTGAGGGAGCTTCGGTCGCCTGCAGTGTCACTTTGGGCTTGTGAAAATAAAGCTCCAGTCTGGAAAGGAAGAAAAATCAGTCCTACCACCCCTCCCTCCAAGCAGACTCCTCCCTTTTGTCATCCCCTCTTCCTGATGAAAGTCAAAATAAAGCCGTTTCTGTGGTCCGCACGGGGCCAGTTCAAGACCACCAGCAGCTCCGTGGGAGACAGACTTGTCCTTCTCCTCCTGTGGACAGTTGCAGTCTCGGACACCCACAGGGGGTTTGACTCGGGCGTCAGCGTGCATTCGCTGGCGGTGAGTTTGGTTTGTGGTGGGTTTTTTCTGGAGGAGAGGTTTGGAGCATGACCGTCACACTTTCTCTGGTGTTCTTTTTAGAAGAGTATGTTGAATCGGCCCATTCTAGGGTTTCTCTGTTTAAAAAAACAAAATAAAAAACTAACTCACTGCCATTGAGTTGATTCCAAGTCATGGTGACCCTATAGGACAGGGTAGAACTGCCCCTGTGGGTTTCTAAGATAGTAACTCATAGTGACCCCATTTGACAGAGTAGGGTGGCCCTATAGGGTTTTCTAGGCTGCTAACTTTACAGGAGTAGAAAACCCCATCTTTCTCCCATGGAACCCCTGTTGGTTTTTAACTGCTGACCTTGTGGGTAGCAACCCAACATGTAACCACTGGGTCCTAGGGATAAAACATCCTGATGCAGTTTTCATAAACACACATACCACAGTAACTAGCGGATGACCCCAGGGCATAGTCCCTTCTCAAGATCAGCTCCTTCAATTAAAAAAAAAAGTTTATATTTAAAAACTTTGAATTATGTGGGGTCTATACTCCAGACAATCAATTCTGCACTCAACAGCCCCAAACACTACAGCACCCCCACCACTTCTCCATCTAGCCCTCTCCCCCTCCTCCTTGAACTCTTCCAAACCAAGCTCATTGTCATCGAGTCAATTCTCACTCATAGCTGTGGGACAGTGGAAGTGCCACTGGATTTCCTAGACTGTCACTCTTATGAGAGTAGAGGCCTCGTCTTTCTCCCATGAGCAACAGGTGGTTTTGAACTGCTGACCTTGTGGTTAACAGCCCAATGTGTAACCCGCTCCTCCACCAATGCTCCCTGTTCTTGAACCCTTGGGTGGCGCAAGTTTCCCCAGTGGTCTGATGAGACCATAAAGAATGTTGCTGTGATCTGGGAGTACTTGGTCTCTATCTTCAGGGACCTTGCTTTTGCAAAAGGCATCAAGGACAGTACAAAGTGAGAAGAGCTAGGTTTCTTGAAAGGACCCTTAGTGGTGCACACTGTTAAGCACATGGCTGCTAATGGAAGGTTTGATCACCCAGGCACTCCACGGGAGAAAGACCTGGCAATCTACTGCTGTGAAGAGAGCAGCCCAGGAAACCCTATGGGGCCACCCCTCTCCATCACATGGATGACCATGAGTAGCCTTGACAGCACTCAGGAAGGATGCCAGTATATTTCTTGGGTATTTACTGTATGTCAGTCATGGTGTTAGGTACTTCCCATGTAGTATCTTGTTCAATATTAAAGCAAGCTGATAGACTAGAGAATAGACAGATGTAGATAAAGTTAGATGATAGATAGAGCTAGAAAATGGATGGGTAGATAGACTTATGGACAGATAGATAAATAGAGTTAGATAATAGCTAGATGAGATGGATGAACAGATGAATAGAGTTAGATGATGGATGGAAAAAGAGTTACATAGATAGAGCTAGATTCTATTAATAGCGTTAGATAGTAGCTCAATGGATGGATGCACAGATGGGTAATTAGAGTTGGACGATAGAGTGATATGATTGGTAGAAACAGATGATGGCTGAAAGAACAGGTACACAGAGCTAGATGATCTATAGATTTAGATGATAGATGGATGGACAGATAAATAGATAAAGTTAGAAAATAGCTAGATGGATGAATGGACGGATGAACAGATGGATGGATGGATGAGCAGATGGATGGAGTCAGACTATAGAGAGAGTCAGATGATAGACAGACAGACAGGCTGTGGCTGAGTTGACCCCATTCATGATGACCTGACAGACAACAGAAACAAACGAACTTGCTCCCACCTCAGCGTCAGCCTCATGTCACCAGTGCGTTGAGCCCCATCTTCATGGCAGTCGTGCCAGTTCACATCACCGAGGTTTCCCCTTGTCCTCGCTGGCCTTCTGCTTCACCAAACAGGGTGCCCTCCTCCAGCAATGGATCCTCCTGATGGCCTGTAAACAAGTCTGCCATGTACGTGTTTGAAAGTAGATCATCAGGCCTTTCTTCCTAGTGTCTCTTAGTCTAGAAGCTCTACTGAAACCTGCCCCCCATGGGTGACCCTGCTGGTATTTGAAATGCCAGTAGCATAGCTTCCAGTGTCCCAGCAGCACACAAACCATTGTAGTGAGACAAATCAATGGACAGGTAGTGGAGAAAACTTCAAAAACCCAAACTCCCTGCCACCCAGTCAATTCTGTCTCACGGTGACCCTATACAACAGGGTAGAACCACCCCTGTGGGTTTCCGAGACTCTAATTCTTTATGGGCATAGAAAGCCTCATCTTTCTCCCATGGAGCAGCTGGTGGTTTCAAACTTCTGACCTCACAGTTAGCAGCCCAATGCATAACCACTGCGCCACCAGGGCTTGGGATCAAGCCTAGAGGGAGGCACTCTATGCATAATTTGAAGAGGAAGAAGATGAGGTACAGGTAGGCCCAGTGTGTTGCCTGAAGTCACACAGGGGCAGAGTGGCCATAGGGGCGAGTGGTTCTTCTTTGTTTGTGCCCATGCATCCTTCTTTGCCCGATGACTCTGATCTCCTGACCTATGGATTGGTCATGTGATGCAGCCCAGCTGGCATCACCTTCCAGACACTTGTGAGGGGTCTCAGGTGGATACTGACCTCTAAGGGTAAGGATCAGATGAGTGG
>NW_022103901.1:37083219-37091368 GCF_000313985.2 Echinops telfairi | reverse complement strand
TCCCAGCTCTTTCCTCTATTTCCCTTGATTCTCCTCCTGTCCCACTATCATGCTCAGTCCCCACCAGGATTTCAGCAGTTCCTCTTTGTTACGTTCAAAAGGGGCTCTTTTGATGAGGGCAATGAATGTACAAATGTGCTTTACACAATTGATGGATTGTGATGAGTTATATGCGCTCCTAATAAAACGATATATATATGGCTGTTCACCTTGCAAATGTGAATCTGTTAATGCCATTTACTGCTATGGCCACTGTAACTTGGGTTTTCTGTCCCATGAAACAAACAAACAAACAAACAAACAAACAAACAATCCTTGCAAACCCAGACCCAGACTCGGCTAAGCTGCTAAAAAATCGTTAATGCCACATTGAACATGATCAATGGACTTCCACGTAAAAATGGCATTGGATACAGTCTTTCCCATGTTCACAGTCAAAAAACAAAAACACCCCCCACCCAAACAACCTAAGAAAACATTGAAAAACGGGGAGGCATGCAACCTTGGGGAGCCACACTGAGAGTGAAACTGTTGACAGAATCCACACCTGACAAGATGGATGGAGCCCCGTGCAGAACTGCAAAATCATGCTGACGTGTATTCTGGTGTCTGGAACAGGACAAGCCTGCTCGATTGCAGCCGCAGCCCAGTGACTCACGTCTGTGGCCCGTCTCTGCTCTGTGCCCAGGGATGTTTGTCAGCACGGACAAACTGACAGCAGTTTTGAGAGAAGCGTTACTATCTTGTTCTGGTTGACATGCAAGCCTTTTGTTCGGGCCGTGCATGCGGTGGCTTAGAAACAAAACCCAGACATCCCACCAAAGGGGGAGCCAAGGGAGAAGGTATTTAAAAGAGAAAACAATCAAGACTGAGAACTTAAAACTAGGTTTAATTGTGATTGGAGTGAAAGTGGACAGGGCATCTTGGCTTTCCTGTCTACAATTCATAAACGTGTGTTTGGTCACACAGATGGTACCTGACACCAGGTAAGGGAGCTTTTCTCAGTTCTTCCTCAGCCGACTGCTCCCCTCTCTCCTTCTTTCCTGCTCCCTCCCCCACCCCAAGCTTTCTCCCTGGGCAAACGCTGGTGCTGGATCCCACATGGGTTATTCTGATGGGGTGTGCTTCTCTGGTGCTACCACTCACCTTGCTCACCTAACCAACCTGTTGCTGTTGAGCCAAGTCCCACTCAAAGGATTCTGCAGGACCGGGTAGAACTGATCCATGGGGTTTCCAAGTCAGTAAGCCTTTACAGGAGCATGCAGCCTCGTCTTTCTCTCTCACAGCAGCTGGTGGGTTTGAACCACTGACTTTGTGCTCAGCACCCCAACACCTAACCCCAGAGCCACCAGGAAACCTTGCTCCCTTATAGGTTTGTCTATTTGGCTGAAAAAGAGTCCAATGGCACAGTGGTTACTTGCTTGTCAGGCTGCTAACGGGCACGGTCAGTTGTTTACAGCCACTAGAAGCTTCTTGGGAGAAGAGGGGGCTTTAGAGTGACAGTCTCATAAACCTGCAAGGGAAGTGTCCCCCGTCCTAAAGTGTCACTATGAGCCCCAATGGGCCTGATAGCAGTGAGTTTGGTTTTGGTATTTGACTAAAAGCTGAGCCATGAAGGGGCTTTATAGTCTCTGTCAGACCAGCAGAGTCTTAGTGGCATAGTGGGTTACCTAATGGACTTCTAACAGCAAGGTCAGCAGTTTGAAACCACCAGCTGCTCCATGGGAGACAATGAGGTTTTTACTCCCATAAAGACCTACAGTTTCAGACACCCACAGGGGCAGTTCTACCCTGTCCTATAGGATCGCTCTGTACTGTAATCAACTTCATAGCAGTGAGTTTGGACTTTTTTGTTTTTACCAGGCAGTGAGGATGTCTTTGTTATCTGGAGGCTTTTAGTGTAAAATGACAGGCAATATAACCTTCGGAAAGTAAAAATCTGGTTTGAAAAAGGAGAGATGTATTTGAGAAGACACAAAGCAGCTTAATGAACATGGAACCTCATTGGTGCTTTTTCTTACTGGGAGGAGAAGCCGCAAGTGCTCTTCCATCCTACCATCAAAAAACAATACTAATGATAAGAGTAGTTGTTTATAAATGAAACCGTGTTTGCATCCTTACTGTGTTTCAGGCCCCATGCTAACGATTTCCCCAGTGGTCACCTTGTTTGAGGAGCAGAGGCTGAAGTGTCTTTGCACCGAAGTATCAATATAATGTGGCTCAACAGTGATCAGGGTCCAGAGTGTGGGAGGTCCAAGAGTCCATAAATTCAACACCAACTTTACTCTTGACCACTAATCAGAATGGAGTGGATGGAGACTTTCTCACCATGATAAGTTAAACAAGCGCCCGAGATCATTGATGACGGAGAAACACAGGGGCCTTGTCGTAAGCCCTCAGTGCAATAGTTGATCGGACATTTAATAATGCTTAACACTCTTTGTTCGAACAGCGGGACAATCCAAAATGTTTCATTTCAATATATATATTCAACAATCTATGCATAAACTTACTCCCATGAATACACATCAAAGATTAAACAGAAAGTTCTAGCAACTTAGTTATAATCAATATCCACGGCACACATGACGGCTACATCATAGATGTACTCTCCCGAGGCCCAGATTCTCTGCACGCGGTGTCCGTGTCATCGGAGGTCTGAGCTCTGTGGCCTTTGGGGGCTACTTTTATATTATTTATTGACGTCATCGTTGGCGTCCTTATGATTTGACCAGTTTCCTTTCTCAGGTAAACAAGTTAGTGGTAAACCAAATTAAGTGGTAAATATCATGAGGCAGCTAGTGTCCTTTCTAAGGTAAACAAGTTGTCATAAATAGCACAATTCAGCTAGTTTCCTTTCTATCGTAAACAAATAATCGTCAATAACAAGTGCTCCAGTCAGGCCTGCTCATAAAGTGATGGAGGTTGCCAAGGAGATGGCCTGCCTTCGTCGTTCTGCGAGGGTCTCACAACACAACACACGATGACACAGAAATCACAGGCAGGCTCAAAAAGGGGACCCAGTGACGGCTTATTTGCTGCTGTTGTCGTGAGGTGCGATGGCGTCGGTTCTGACCCACACCGACTCTATCTGTGTACAACAGGAGGAAACACTGCCCGGCCGGCCCGGCGCCCTCCTCACCAGTGTTCCTACGTCAGCCGTCTTGTGAGTGCCTTCCTCTCTTTTGCGGCCCCTCTATTTGAAGATGATATGAGTGGTCATTTAGAAGTTGAAGCACAAGCAAACTCACTGCCATCGAGCCCATTCCGGCTCATAGCAACCCTGTTGGACCGAGGACAAGTGCCCCCGAGGGTTTCCGAGACGGTCGCTCTTCATGGGAGCAGGTAGCCTCATCTTTCCTCATGAAAGAGGTTGGTGGGCTCGAACGACTGACCTTTCAATGAGCCGCCCAACTCATAACCCACCATGCTACCAGGGTTCCTTCTTAGAACTAGTAAAGAGTTGCGTGAAACCAATAGACTTGAAATAAATATGCAAAACAAAACCTTAAAAGATATGATTGATCATCGTTTAGCAGTCACAGGAACAATGATGACTCATCCACACCTGTTAGATACACACCTAGCAGTAGCCACAACAGAAAACGGACGTTATCTATATGGAGAAGAATATTCGATTTGACTAAGGGATTTACCTAAAAGAAGCTTTCTTTTGTAAAATGAGGAGAGTAAATATCATCAAAGTGTTGACTATTCAAAAATGTATGTGAACACAAAACCCAATTCACGGCTGTGAAGTTGATTCTGACTCACAGTGACCCTACAGGATAAGGCAGAAAGCCTCATCTTTTTCTAGCGCAGCGGCTGGTGGATTCAAACTGTTGACCGTCTGGTTAGCAGCTCAACATGTATCCAAACACGCCACCAGGGCTCCTAAAATGTACCTTGCAGTTCGCAAAGCTCCAGTCAAAGTCGGTGCTTTGAAGGATCGTGTAACATCTAATTCTAAAGCCCACCTGAAGAATGAGAGGATGAAGTCATGCAAGGCCCTTGGGGAAAGAAGCAAAATCAAAGGATGAAGGTCCAGAGAGAGCTGGAAAAGTACTTGCTTGGCCACCTCATGATATGACTTATGAAGCTGTGATGAACGAGACAGTATTGTATTGATCGGAGACACTTGTCTGGAATAAAAGAGGACTGAGGACCAAAGCCTGACCACGCTCGACCTGCCACATAAGAACCCAGGGGTGGCCACAGTGGCTGCAATGGTGGGTAGACATAAGAACAATTGTGAGGAGGGTGCAGGCCTGGGCGATGTTTTGTTCTGTTGTACACAGGGTCGCTGTGAGCTGGAAACAACTCCATGGCACCTAACAACAACAACAATGGAGCCTTGGTGGCGTAGTGAGTTACATGTTGCAAGGTCAGCAGTTTGAAACCACCAGCTGATCCGTGGGAGAAAGATGGGGCTGTCTGTTCTTATATAGGGTCAGGATGAGTCTGAATTGACTTGAAGGCAGTGGGTTCGAGAACATGGCAAAAAAATAATTCGAGGCCAAGGTAAAATGAGCAAATTCATGAAGTCGTCCTGGAAAAATTGCATATGTAGGGAATGGGATCATCGCTATCATATTATAACTCCAAATGAATTCTGTAGGAGTATGTGGAAAACAAGGAGGCCCTTGGGGGTGCAGTGTTGAAGTGCTCAGCTGCTTAACACCAGGTTGGCAGTTCGAACCCACCAGCTGCTCCAATGGCGAAAGATGCTGCAGTCTGCTTCCATGAAGATCTACAGGGGAGGTTGTCTGGGTGGGGGTGGGGACTGGGAGCTGATCACAATGAGTACAGGAAATGTGAATGTTCTACAATTGATTGTGGAGATGATTGAACTATTAAATTATGTGACATGTGAATCATGTGCCACTCAAACTGTTAAAAAAAAGATTCACCTTGGAAGCAATGAGAAAAAAGTGATACGAAACATATTTGAGGTTCATACGAATAAACATTTAATGGAAAGATGAAAAAGACCTACAGCTGGTTTCTGCTCAGTCCAACAGAGTCACCAGGCATTGGATTTGATTTGGGGTTTTGTGTGGGAAAGACTCAAAAGTTGGAAAACAGAAGAAAGAATTAGAGTAAAATGCTGACTAACACTGAACTCCTCTTAGCTTGCGGAAGGATTTTTCCAAGCATCAAAGAGCTGGCTGAGCTGGAGTCCAGACCTTTATGCCAGTGAACTTGGCCTGCGCGTCCTTGGAATCAGGTGTCCTTCCAGGGAAGAAATTGCCAAGAAGAAGACAAATGGATTCAATTTAAGAAAAGAAAACTTTGTACAACAAAGCACACCGAGCACAATCAAAGCACGAGCCGACCGGAGGAGGATTTGGCAGGAAAGGGAAAGCTGCATCGGACAAAGTAAAGAAATCCTTAGGCGGCCGAAAGAAAAGTGTGTGAAGGACACACATGAACTCCCAAGGGGAACAATGCGAACCTGTACAAGCACAGGGGAGAAAGGACTCACCTTTAACAGGTACCCAAACCAGAAACCAAACCCAGCCCAAACCCATTCGAAAGCAAGGTCCCTGCCATCGAGTTCGTTTTAACGCATAGGAGGACGGGGTAGAACTGGCCGGGGGGGTTTCCGAGGCTGTAACGCTTCTTGGGAATAGACAGCCTCATTTTGCTCCTGAGGAGTGCCTGTGGTTTATTTTATTTTTTAATTGTTTTATTAGGGGCTTATACAACTCTTATCACAATCCATACATACATCAATTGTGTAAAGCACATTTGTACATTCATTGCCCTCGTCATTCTCAAAACATTTCCTCTCCACTTAAGCCCCCGGCATTAGGTCCTCATTTTCGCCCTCCCTCCCCGCTCCCCCCTCCCTCATGAGCCCTTGATAATTTATAAATTATTATTTTGTCATATCTTTCCCTGTCCAACGTCTCCCTTTAGCCACTTTTCTGTTGCCCGTCCCCCAGGGAAGAGGTCACATAAAGTTCCTTGTAATCGGTTCCCTCTTTCCTACCCACTCTCCCTCTATCCTCCCAGTATCGCCACTCACACCACTGGTCCTGTAGAGATCATCCACCCTGGATTCCCTGTGTTTAGTGGCTGGTGGTTTTAAAGTGCTGCTCTTGCAGTTAGCCATCCAGCTGGTAACCACTCTGACACCAGGGCTCTGCAGGCACCAAAAGAATGCAGATGAGAAATCGAGGCATTGGTTTATCTATCAAATTGGCTAATGAACACATTCTAAATGTAGTCAGGCAAAGGCTGAAGAGCGGAGAATCCGAGGTCCTGCTGACCATTGTATACACTGCAGTGCAAATTGATGTCAGAATCTCCAAGTATTCCTGTACAATCGGGATCATCAGCACTCAGCTATTCTGCAGAGTGCTGCTGCCGCCGCCAGGTGCCGCGGAATTGATTCTGACGCGTAATGACCTTCCCCTCCAGCGGAGTGAAGGCCCTGCTTCTGCCCCGGCCTCACAGTGGTTATGATCGAGCCCACTGTTGTAGCCCTGTGTCAGCCAGTCCATCTCACGGGTCTCTCCCCCTACTTCTTGCTCACCCTTACTTCACCAAGCCTGGTGTCCTTTTCCAGGGACCGGTCCCTCCTGGCAACATATCCCAAACACATGAGGCGAAGTTCCCCTACCCACCCATCTTAAGAGCCTGCCCTTTGTACAGACCTGGTCTGCCAAGCCTGTAATTCAAATGCATCAATGTTTCCATCTTCCTCATTCATTGCCCAGCTTTCCCGCATGCAGGACGCCATTGAATGCACCATGGCTGGGGTCAGGGGCCCCTTACACCTTCATGTGACTTCTTTGTCCTTCAGCCTTTGAAAGAGGTCCTTTGCAGCAGATTCACCCAGAGCAGTGCATCCTTTGGTTTGGGGGTGGGGCACACGAACAGGGTAGAAGTCAGTGACTGACCCTGGGGAGCTCCGGAGCTCCGAAGGAGGATTTCTGAGAAGTGGCGAGCACCACTTGTAAGCTGGTGAGCTAATTCCACTGATTGGTATTGGGCCCCAAGACACTGTGTGTGCAGGAGAAACAAGCAGCGCGGGCCCTGGATTTATGGATTTAGAAACACAAGCTGTGTTACAAATGCCCAGGGAAGAGGATTTATCGGGCTTTCTCCCTGATGGATGGCGCCTCGCGGCTGAGTCTCAGGACAGCCCATCACACATCTGCCTGCCCCTTGATGACTGACCTCTCCCAGCCATGCCTGCTCCGAGTTCAGTCCAGCGCCTCCTTAATCCTCCTTCCCATGCATCCACTCACTTGGTTTAAGTCCGAACCATCCCAGACACACATCAGTGGAGACCAGGGTATCATTTACAAACTATCCTTGAGTTCAAGATCAGGGCATGTGAAAGTTGGACATTGACCAAGGAACCCGAAGAAGAATCAATGCTTTTGAATTGTGGGGCTGGTGAAGAAAAGTGTCAGTTCCCTGGACGGACAAAAGGACAAATAAGTCTGTCTTGGAATATGGACGGCCAGAGTGCTCCTTAGAGGCAGGAATGGTGAGACTTCCTCTCATGTCCATTGGACATGTTGTCAGGAGGGTCGAATCCCTGGAGAAGGACATCCTGCTCGGTAAAGCAGAGGGGCAGTGGAAGGGAGGAAGGCACTCGACGAGATGGATGGACAGAGAGATGGATGGACAGAGAACAATTACGAGGATGGCGCAGGACTGGGCGGTGTTTTGCTCTATTGTGCACAGGTTGCTGGGAGTCGGAACTGCTTGGATGGCCCCTAACCACAAGAGAGGCTCAAGGACTCTGCTTCCAGGTCGAAGGTTTAGTATTTCCTTC
Organism: Echinops telfairi; assembly: GCF_000313985.2. Classification (NCBI taxonomy): domain Eukaryota; kingdom Metazoa; phylum Chordata; class Mammalia; order Afrosoricida; family Tenrecidae; genus Echinops; species Echinops telfairi. The sequence continues at coordinate 37,083,573 of NW_022103901.1, read as the reverse complement.
CACCCGGTCACTGTTGGGTCCCACACTTACTTGTGGTTGTCCATCTACTTCTGGCCTCAAAACCCAAACTCACCACCATGAGTCGATGCCCACTCATAGTGACCCTGTAGGACAGAGTAGACCTGCCCCCCACCCCCCACTGTGAATTTCTGAGACTGTAACTCTTCATGGAGGTAGAAAGACCCCTCTTGCTCCCTGGCTGCTAATAACTTGGTCCTACACTAAGGTGACCAGACGTCCCTTTTTTGGCGGGACAGTCCCGATTTTTAACAATTTTTTCCCGCGTCCCGTTGCGTTTAAAAAAGTCCCGATTTAGGGCATGGTGCCCCAATAGGCTAGACTGGAAAACACAAG
>NW_022103901.1:37079452-37082895 GCF_000313985.2 Echinops telfairi | reverse complement strand
CGCTCCCACTACCATGATTCGAATTCGACCTTGCAAATCTGGCTGGACCAGAGGAGGTTCACTGGTACATATAGGAACTGAAAATACAGGGAATCCAGGGCGGATGACGTGGGTGGTTTTTGAGTACGTGGTCAGGCTTTGCCCTCTGACAGCTGAGAATCAAACACCTCCTCAGGGAGCGAGATCCAGCCCTTCCATGGCCTCTGTGCTCCAAGCCTCATAATCAGCGATGGAAATAAGGATACTAATGGCACCGAGCCAGGAGTAGGATGAGGTGGCTTGTGTTTCCTGGTCCTGGGAGTGGAGCCTATCAGCAGCAGGCCCGGCATGTGTTTGAGGTTACTATGGTTCACCATGGAAAGGGGTGCAGCCCATCCCTGCTGCTCTGGGCTCACTCAGTGGGGGGTTCTGGTGGTAGGCTGGGACTGGCACCCCTGGCGGACCTCAGGCCGTTACGGATGAGGGGAGGGAGACAGTTCACACCATCAGCATCTTTCCTTCCAAGACGAGGCCAAAAAATGGTCAGGGGAATCGATAATCAGGAAAATAAAACAACCCCCGGCTCCGGTTCCAGCTCCCGCCCCTCCCGGCATCCGGGCCTCGGTCCAGCATATGCCACGACTCACCCCCACCCCTGCTCCCCTTCTAGCATAGTAGGGGACACTTGGATGCCAGGTGGACAACTCACAGAGCTGTGGTGGACTCCCCCCCATCCCGCCCCGTGTCCTCCTTTTAGGTTGGAGTGACCCACAGAAACAGACAGCAGCATGTCCCAGGCTGGTGAGAGAAGCAGTCGGCAATGGAAAGTGCCCACGGGCTCTTCAGGGTGTGGAGCTGAGATGATGGCACTGGAGTGGATGCTGAGAGGAGGTGGTCGGGTGGGGACAGACTGCGGGGAGACCTCTGGTCCCCATCTCAACTCCAGGATCGAGACATACAAGTTCTTTCTTTGACTTCTTACTGCCATTGAGTTCATTCTGACTCACAGTGACCCTGTAGGACAGGGTAGACCTGTCCCTGTGGATTTCCAAGGCTTTAAATTGCTGCAGGAGCAGAAAGCCTCATCTGTCTCCTGTGGTGTGGTTGGTGGCTTTGAACTTCCAACCTTGCCATTAGCGCAATGCATAACCTACACTAATAGGGCTCACTCCATTTCTTGGTGGGTCTAATATTGTGCCCCCCAAATGCAGGGACCGGCTGTGATTTTTATGCCTTAGCCCACAGAAGATACTCAAAGCACTCTCATTATTGTTCACTCACCTAGCAACCTATGTAGGAGCCCTGGTGGTGGAGAGGTTATGTGTTGGGCTGCGATCTGTGTGGTCAGCAGTTCCAAACCACTGCAGCTCTGCGGGAGAAAGACTGGGCTTTCTTTTTTTTAAATTGATAAATCATTTTAATTGGGACTCTTACAGCTCTTATAACAACCCATGTACTAATTGTATCAAACACATTTGTACATATGTTTTTCCATCATCATTCTCAAAACATTTTCTTTCTGCTTGAGCCCTTGGTATCAGCTCCCCTTTTGTTCCCTCCTTTTCCTACCCTCCCACCCTTGTGGACCCCTGATAAATGATAAATAATTCTTCTCATTTCTTACCTGCTGTCTCCCTTCATCCACTTTTCTGTTGTTCATCCCCTTGGGTGTGGGTGGGTGGGGGTTGGTTAGTACGTTGATCATTATAGTTGGTTCCCTGTTTCTCCTCTTTCTCCCCCCACCTTCCTCCCTACTCATGGTATGGCTACTCTCATTATTGGTCCTGAGGGGTTCATCTATCCTGAATTCCATGTGTTGAGGGCTTCTATCTGTATCAGTGTACATGCTCCAGTCTAGCTGGAGTTGTAAGGTAGAACTGGGGTCATGGTAGTCTGGGGGAGGGGGTGGGGTGGAGGAAGGCTTAAAGAACTAGAAGAATGATGTGTGGTCCATTGGTGCTATGCTGCATCCTGGCTGTCTCATTCTTTCCTTGTGACCCTTCTGTGAGGGAATGTTGAATTGTCTACAGATAGGCTTTGGGTCTCCACTCTGGCATCCATCATTTGCATTGGTATATTTATTTGTTTTGGGTCTTCTGATGCCTGATACCTGATCCTGTCGACACCTTGTGATCACACAGGCTGATGTGCTTCCACCACGTGGACTTTGTTGCTTCCCTGCTGGATGGCTGCTTGTTTAATTTCAAGACTTTAAGAACCCAGACACTGTATCTTTTAATAACTGGGCACCGTCAGCTTTCTTCACCACATTTACTTATGCATCCATTTTGACTTCAGCGATCATGTCAGGAAGGTGAGCATCACAGAATGCCAGATTATTAGAACAAAGTGTTTTTTGCATTGAGGGAGTACTTGAATAGAGACCCAATGCCTGTCTGCTACCTTAATACTTAACATTTTAATATCTATACTTAGGCCTATATCCCTATTGTTATATATTAATATATTTACATATGTACATGCCTATGTTTATACCTCTATAAATGTCTTTTGCCTTCTACTTCTTTCCTCTATTTCCTTTTACTTTCCTCCTGTCCCACCATCATATTCGACATTCATTCTAACCTCAATAATTTCTCTCGGCTGCATTGCACTTGATCAAACCCCACCAGGCCTTCTACGCCCTCCTGACCATCAATTTTAGATCTCTGATTGTTCCCTGGTCCCTGGGTTTGTTGGCTCCCCCTTCCCATTCTCCCACCTCCTCCTCTCCCATGTCCCCCTGGAGCTGTCAGCCTCATTACTTTATCCTCGGGATTGGTCAACCTGCCTATCCTATATGGACAGACGTGAGAAAAACAAAAAGGAAAGAAAGCAGGAAAAGAAGTGTCTGAATAGTCCAGGTGTGTCTGCTGCCCCTTCTGAAGGTTTTCCAGTTGGAGCTGGTGAAGTGTCATGCCCTGCCCACCGATTTCGAAGTCTATTTTGGGAATTCCTTGGTTTGCTCCCTTTGCTGCTCTGTTGTGCTCCCTTCGTGTGTGTGTGTGTGTGTGTGTGTGTGTGTGTGTGTGTGTGATGGTGGGGGGTCAGACCAGGCACACTTCCCACCCTGTGGCTCCAGTGTGTTCTCCTGTAGCCCTATGGGTCAGTGAGGGGGCATTGTGTCTTGTGGTGGGGCCACCCCATGGACCTCTCTGTGCACTGGCTGCTCTGAGCAGGAATGTAGTCCTCAAGGCTGGCTGGGCCAGGATGCGGTTCTCCCTCTCTCTCTCTCTCTCTCTCCCTCTCTCTCTCTCCCTTAGTTTGCTCCCATGTGGTCTGAGCAGACCTGCCACTCTCCCCGGGCTGTGTCTTCAGTGCTGTCCACTGTAGTGCATTCTTCTGGGGACAGGGACATAGCTGGGACTGGGGGAGCCCTGCAGATCTACCTGTTAGTTCACTGCCTCATTCCAGTGTGTTGCCTGGAGGCTTGGCGCCCCAGGTTGAGGTCTGGTCCCTTTCTT
>NW_022103901.1:37071423-37079352 GCF_000313985.2 Echinops telfairi | reverse complement strand
TCCGCTGTACACAGGGTTGTTATGAGCAGCACGGGCCCCTTTCCCTTCCTTTTCAGTTGGCTGTCATATGCATCCCTGGGTTGGGCTCGATAGCTGCCACAGTGCCTGGACCTCACCCCGGGAATTTATGCAAGACTGGGCTTTCTGCCCCTGTAAAGGGCCACAGTCTCAGAGACCCCGAGGCTGTTGCTCTGCATCAGCATCGACTGCATGGCAGAGAGAGATCTGCTCCTCAACCTCAGGGCACATGCCAGCTTGCTCTCCCTAATCAAACGAAACGATGTCGTTGTTGTTAGGTGCCACCGAGTCACTGAGACCCTCTGTGCAGCAGAAAGAAAACACTGCCCGGTCTTGGGCCCTGCCCACCATTGTTCTTGTGTTTGAGCCACTGTGTCCATCCATCTCATCGAGAGCCTGCTTCTTTTTCCCTGCCCCTCTACTCTCGCAAGCATGATGCTCTTGTCCCGAGACTGATCTCTCCTGACAGCATGTCCCAAGTCCGTGAGAGGTCCTACCATGCTTGCCTCTAGGGAGCATCCTGACGACTTCTTCCCAGACAGACCTGTTGGTCTTTGTTTAGTGTCTCTTCCCCTTTTTCTTCTCCGGCTGCTTGTGCGTTGACTCTGACCCACGATGGCCTCACGTGTGTCCGACAAGGGCTGTGCTTCCCACGCTTCTCCAGGGCTACTCTTTGGAAGTGGATTTCCAGGCCTTTCTTCTACGGCTCCCCGGTAGCATAGTGGGCTGCACACTGAGCTGCTCACCACAGGTAGTGACTCAAATCCAGCTTGATCTGAGGGAGAAAGAGGAGGCTGGCTACTTCGGTAAAGATTTAAAGTCTCAGAAACCCAAGGGAGCAGTTCTGCTCTGCCCTATAGGGTCCTTGTGAGTTGGAATCAACTCTCCATAGCAGGGAGTAGCTTCCATAGTGTCTCTGGGTGGATTCGAACTGCCAAACTATCAACTAGTAGCCGAGGGTGTTAACCATTTGCACTGCTAAGGTGCCATTTTTTTTATTGTGTGCCATTGAGCTGATTCCTATTCACAGTGACCATATATGACAGGGTTCAGCTGCCCGCCACGGTAGCTCTATGGAAGCACAGTGACAGGTAAGTAGTCCTAGTGACCAGGCCAGTGGTTCAAATTCGCCAGCTGTTCCATAGGTGAAAGAGGAGGCTGTCTACTCCTCTGAAGATTCATAGTCTTGTAGGGTCTCTGTGAGTTGGAATGAACTTGATGGCAGTGAATGAATTTCTGGTGGAGCAGCTGGTGGGCTTGAACCTCTGACCTCTTGGTTAGCCGTCAAACACTTCCCTCATGCCACCAGGGATCGTTTGCATACCTCTGTTTACAACATCATTCACAAGCCATACAAAATTGTCAGCTTAAAAATTAGCCTGCTGTATTTGGTCAAACATTTAATTAAGTTGCTCTAAGGGGATGGACTGAGAGCAGACCCTGGGTCCTTCTTGGGGCTGTTGGGGGGTACTCTCACTCTGGGTTGTTGAACCGAGGTGGGTCCTATGTCACTGTGACGACCTCTGCCCTGGGGAGATGGAAACACAGACCACCGAGAATCCAGACTCAGACAAGTTGACCCACACTCGTATCTATTAAAAGGTCATATAAAGACAGGTGGGTCCTGATCCAATGTGAGTGGAGATGTTATAATAAGAGGAGAGGAGACACACAGAAAGAAGACAGCCAGTTGAAGGTGGAGACAGAGCTGGGAATGATGCAGCGACAAGCCAGGGACCGGCACAAGGTTCTCATAGGATCAGGGAAACAGATATGATGACAGAAGAAGGGTCAGAGAGATATGATATTGCTGACTCTGCAGATGGAGGAAGGAGCCACGAGTCAAGGAATGTGGTTGGCCTCTGGGAACTAGAAAACAACCAGTGAATAGTTTTCTCCCCAAAGTTCTCCAGAAGTGGCATGGGCCAGCCAACACCTGTCCTTTAGCTCCATGACACCTGTATTGGACTTCTAACTTAGAGAACTGCAAGATAACACCTTGTACTGTTGAAGCCACTGTGGTGGGAGTCCTTTGTTACAGTAGTGATAGGAGACTTACCTAAACGCGATGGCACTTTTTGGAAACCTACTAGACATTATGTTTCAAAAGCTATATGCTGGATAACTGTCTATGGAATCCTTGGGTGGTGCCAATGGGTAAAGGCTTACCTATTGATGGCAAGGTTGTCAGTTCAAGTCTATTTGGAGGTGCCTTGGAAGAAAGGCCTGGTGATCTGCTTTCTGAAAATGCAGCCGTGGGAAAGCCTACAGGGCACACAGCTCTCGTCCGTGGCACATGGGCCGCCACGAGTCAGGACCAGGTCAGTGACTAGTTCAGAGGGGTGTTGATGGGATTGATGACATTGTTTGGAGCACACGGGGCCGTCATGGTCAGCATCTGCTCAGCGGCATCTAGTGTGGATTTGGGTAATGTAATAGTCTAGGTACTTTGGAGAAACGAATCCACAGCGCCTCGTGTATAAGAGAGAGTTTTATGTAAAGAAAGTGTGCATCACGAAAACATCCCAACCCAATGCTGCCCAAGCCCACAAGGCCAACATTAACCCATCACCAGTCCACAAAGTCCTCCACCTCACAAAACAGAGGCAATGTTGCCGACTGCAGGAGGAAAGCTGAGTCAGTGAACGAACAAGCATCTCAGCACTAGCAGGGGTCTCCACACGGCTGCTCCAGCACCCAGGGCTGCATCGGGGTAGGTCCACGTGGCTTCTCCTTGGGGATGTCTTGTAGGAAATCCATCTTGCAAGCTGAAGCAGGGAACTGCTAAGGCAGCTGCACCCGGTGCAACCATCACAAAACAAGAGACCTGAGAACTAGAAAGGTGAGGCTCACCCCCCATTTATCCCTCTGCCTTTCAATTAGCCCCACATGTGATTATTGGCCAGGCTGGCACAATTAACTAACTCAGGTTTGGGCATTATTTCTGACATTGTGTTGGTCCTGCCTCAGGCACCATGTGGTCCAGGCAGTGTTTCCTACATTGTGAAAGCCAATTGGCGCTGTCCAGCTAGAACCTTGGAGCAATTTCAGGTGCAGGGACCCTTTTGTGAAAGACCTCTGGTGAATTGACCTCCACCCCAAGTAGAGAAGAGGTAGCGAAAAGGAGGAAGACCCTTGACAAGATGGATTGGAACCGTGGCTGCCGCCGTGGACTTGAACCCTAACAACCGTGGTGAGGATGGTGCGGGGCTGGGCAGTTCCCTTCCGCTGTACACAGGGTTGTTATGAGCAGCACGGACTCAAATGGCACCCGGCAGCAAATAGGCAGAGATCAGAGACCTCCCCTCCCCGCTCTCTCTCAAGAGTTGTCTGAGCAAACCCGTCCTGCAGTACCATCCCAGTTTCAAGCCGCATCGTTGTTCCCAGGGAGACCAGCGGAGAGCCCCTCTTCTCTCACATCTCATCAGGACACGGTGGGAGAGGGGCTGCCCCTGGATTCCCACCAACAGAGGGAAGAGGCAGACCCAATGGAATCCACTGGAATCTCAAGGAGGGCTAGTGGATGGCACTTAACAATCTACATGGAGCCTTTGACAGATCCCCGGGGGCGCTGCGGTTAAACCCTGGACTGTTCCAGCCGGCTAGCTCCTCTGCCTGCAGGAAGATGGACAGACAGCCTTGGGAACTCTGCAGGACAGCTCTGCCCTGGTTTCCAGGGTTGCTACGCGTTGTGATCCATTCAATGGTAATGAGGGGTTGAGGCTTTGGAGTCCCTGGTGGGGACTAAACCAAAGGTTGGTGGTTTGAGTCCACTCAGAGGTGCCTCAGAAGAAAGGCCTGGCAACATGCTTCCGAAACACCACGGAGCACCCTATGAGAAGGCTCTGTCAGATTCTGGTGCACAGGGGTCTGCCATGACTCCAGGTGGCCTTGATGACAGTGGCTTTTGTTCTTATATATATGTTAAGAACCAGAAGAAGTGGGTTGAGGTTGGAACAGAATTGAACTTCTTTGAGTTCAAGAACTGGTAGAAAATGATGGTTCCCTCCCACCCCACCCCCACCCCCTGCTTTTAATCTAAGAAAGTGGAGGCATAGGGGGGGTTACATGTATTCCCCTCATCAATCTGGTAGGGTCAGGGGTCAGAGCTGCTGCTGATTCTGCCGCATTGAGACCCCCTTTACCCCAGAGTGGAACACGGCCTGCCCTAGGCCATCCGCACAATCGTTCTCGTCCACCCCTTGTTGCAACCCCTGTGTCAGTGAGAGCCTTCCTCTTTTGCTGTCCCTCTACTTCCCCAAGCATGACGTCAGAGTTCACGAGCCCAAGTGTTGCCATTTTTAAGGAGCATCCTGACTGTGTTTCTTCCAAGATAGATTTGTTTGTTCTTCTGGCAGTCCACGGTACTGTCCATATCCTTTACCAACACCATAATTCAAATGCAACAAAAAAAGAGTCACTATAGGATAGGATATCATTGCCCCATGGGGTTTCCCAGGCTGTAATGTTTCTGTGTGCAGATTTCCACGTCTTCCCATCATGGAAGAGCTGTAGGTTCCAACGGCCGACCTTTTGGCTCACCCATTGTGCCAGGAGGGCCCCTGGGGCTGGCATCGTTGTTATTGTGTGCCATCCAGTGGAGTCTGAGTCCCCGAGACCCTGTAGGACAGCGTAGACTTGCCCCTGTGGGCTTTCAAGGCGGCACCCTTTACAGGGGCTGATCTCTAGGTGTTCAATGGTGGATTCAAACCACAGAGGTAGCAGCTGGGAGCTTAACCACGGAGCCACCAGGACTCCCGGGAGCCAGCATTGGAGCTCAGAATTCAGACTTATGCACGCTTTCTCTCACCCTTTTCACCATACTGCATGGACAGATGGAGAAGCTGAAATTCAGAGAGGTCAGGGGGCAGACCCATGGCCACACAGATGGAGGGTGCAGTCGATTGAACGGTGTCCTCCCAGTATGTGTCCACTTGTCTATTAGGTCATGATACAGTCACCCGCTGCCCATGACCTGACCCGATGTCAGCTGCCAATCAGTGGTAAGGGGTTTAGGGTGGGATGTAGCACCCTTGCTCAGGTCGCAGCCTAAGTCTGATGTCAAGGAGCTTTCCTGGGGTGTGGCCTGCATCACCTTTTATTTTATAAGCAATAAAAGGAGGGTGAAGTGAGCAGAGGAGGTGGGGCCTGAGTACTGCCAAGAAAGGAGAGCTGTGGGCAGGAGACACACTTGTGATGCAGAGTTCCTGTGCTGAGAACCTCTTAGACCCAGGGTAAGCTTGACGCCAAGACGCATGGAGATCTTCAAGGGAGGCAAGATCCACCGATGTTGAAAGGAGTCAAGTACCTTCCCCAAGAGCTGCCACACAGAGAAAACCTTCCTTTTGAGCTGGTTTCCTCTCTTTGGGAGAATAAGTCTCTGTTTGTGAGAGCTACCCACTTGTGGTCTTTCTCCGATAGCAACACTTGATACGTCACTTGTCTGTCAGTTTGCGGTACTCCGGTGGCCTGTGTGTTGCTGTGATGCTGAAGCTATGTCACTGGTATTGCAAGTACCAGCAGGGGCCCCTGACATGAACAGATGTCATCAGAGCTTCCAGACGAAGAGCAGACTATGAAGAAGGAGTTGGCTGCCCACTTTGGAGGCAGTAGCTAGCCGCTGAAAACCTTATGGAAACATCGTCAAGGATTGTAGCCTTTGGTACGCATTACAACTCCATGCAAAGAAAGCTTACCTTCTCAAAACTGGACTAATAAGTAACATCGTGATAAATGGGGAAAAGACTGGAGTTGTCAAGGGTTTCTTCTTGCTTCGATCTGCAATCGTAGCTCATGGAAGCAGCAGTCCGGAGTTCAAATGACTCATTGTGTTGGGTCAAGCTGCTGCACAAGACCTCTTTAGCGTATTGAAAATCAAGGATGTCCCTTGGAGGACTAAGGTTCACCTGACCCACAAGCCATGGTACTCTCCACTGCCACACACGCATGTGGAGGTTGGCCATCGAATAAGGAAGACCAAAGAATGGATGCGTTTGGATTGTGGGGCTGGGGGAGAAGGCTGAAAACCCAGGGCTCGCTAAGGGGACAAACCGATCTGTCTCGGAAGAAGTACGGTCAGAGGGCTCCTTAGAGGTCCCAATGGCAAAACTTTGTCTCACATACTTCGGACAGGTTGTCAGGAGAGACCAGTCCCTGGGGAAGGACCTCATACTTGGTAGAGGGGAAGTGAAAAGAGGCAGGCCCTCAGGGAGATGGATCGACCCAGTGGCTGCCACAATGGGCTCAGGCACAGGAACAGCGGTCTGGATGGCACGGGGCCAGGCAGGGTTTCATTCCATTGTGCCTGGGGTCACTATGGGTCAGAACTGACTCGCTGGCACTTAACAGAAACAATAACAGGTCACTCAGACCTGGATGATGGTGCTAACCTGGGGATCAAGGTCTTCAGGCTCCAACCCCAAGGTCCCTTCCCATAAGCTAACTCCTCGTAGAGAGACTTGTCCTGCAAACCTCTTCCTTGGATCCAGAAGGCCTTTTGAAGAATCCAGGGAGTTTAGAGAGAGAAGTTTTTCCTCTGCATTGTTAAGCTGCCGGGGAGGCCAACCTATCTATTTCCAGGAGCAACGTAATGATCACCCAGCAAGTCCAGTTACGGCGGTGGTCCATCAGACCCCCTGGATAGACTGGCGCTGAAAGCTCCCAGTCCGTGTCCGGCTGATGGATTGTCCGAGTTATTAATACGGAAAAGGAGATTTACTCTTGGCCATGGGATTGAGGTTCCTTCGCGCACCCTGGACCAGTTGTTTTAAAATAACAGGGACCGTGCTTCTCTTGGGAAAAGGACTTAATTTTTATTGAAAACCTACCACCTTCAAATGGCCGGGAAGTTGAAGAACTATAAAACTGTCCAACAGGGCCATTATTGAAAGCTTTATTTGACAAATCGCCCGCTGCTGGGATGGCGTGCGCTCAATTGCACCCTCCTCGCGCCCACAATATAAAACCGCTCGCTTATGCAAACTGCCGCCGAGGAATGGAAACAAATGGGCTTCGAAACATGAGTGGAGGCACCCAGACCCTTCCTGAAATGTCACGGGTCCTGGGCCGGACGTAAATCCAGGGTTGCCCGAGGCAGAACGGAGGCTCCACAGCTGGGGGATCTGGCCTTCTTTCTGGAAGCTTCTGTGCAAGTAGAAGGAATTTAATACCCTCGTACTCTTCCTGGATTCGTTCCCTATGGCTGGTAAAGGAACTCTGGTGTGGTACTGTTGGGTACCCATAGGACTATGAACAGCAAGGTTGGAAGTTCAAACTCACCAGCCGCTTGACGGGAGAAAGATGAGGCTGTTTGCTCCCATAAAGATACACAACCTCAGAAACCCTATACAGAGTCTCTATGACCCGGAATAGAACCCCCAGGCAGCGGGTCTTTGGCTTTGGCTGTGACTGTGTAACACCTTAACACAAACATCCCCAAACAAAAACAACCCTCATGGAGTTGGTTCTGGTTCTCGGCGCCCCCGTGTGTCGAAGAGTGGAACTTCATCCTCGGGTTTCCTTAGCTGTGGTCCTCACGTGGTGCACTTGGAAAGCGCTTGCCCGCTGGCTTCGGGTTGGCATCTGCAATCTACTCAGAAGCACCTTACACGCGAATCCTGGGGACCAGCTTCTGAAAGGCCACAGCCTTGAACCCCCCACGGAGCAGCTCTCCTCCGCACAGACAGGGTCGCTGTTGCCACGCAGCCATGGAAAACGGCAGCAATCTTTCGCAGGTCTTTCTTCCGTGGCACTTGCTGGATGGGTTCAAACCGCCACCTTGTGAATCCGGGGAAGGTTTCCAGGGCAGCTCATCCGTTTTCCATTCAGCATTTCATACACCAGTTTGTTAACTCACCAATGGCATCCCCTCCAGGCCCCACCGAACAGGCTGCTTCCTCCCTGTTTGCTGTT
>NW_022103901.1:37068021-37070676 GCF_000313985.2 Echinops telfairi | reverse complement strand
GGATAGCCAGGCCTTTCTTCCTACTCTGTCTTAGCCTTAGTGCCTCTGAAACCTGCCCACCATGGGTGACTCTGCTGGTATTTGACAGAACTTCCAGCATCCAGCAACATACCAGCCACTGCAGTAGGGCCAACGAGCAGATGGATGGTGGGTCCCTTGCACCGTGATTTTAGTTTGTATGAAACTCGAGTTTGCTAACCGACTCACCCTGGCGATTCTGCTTGCTGGCTTGACAAAGTCGGAGGCCTGTGACTGAGAAACTGCGGAGCTGGCCTTGAGTCTGAAAGGACTGGATGGCAGTGGGCGTGGCTTTAGTCTTGGAAGATGGGCCTCCAGGTTGGAAGACACTCAAAATATGATGCAGTAGCCACCACCATCATTAGATGGCACCGATAGAGGCAGCACCGCAAGCTTACATTGCAGGACATCAGGAAGGGACAAGGTTAGACGCCAACCAGGTCCTCCCATGTCCAGATACCCCAGTATCTAGATTTGCATAGTAAGCCTGTTTGGTGCCTGCCTGAGGTCATCCCAGGTACTCTGGGGTCTGAGACTCCCCAGTCCAAGCTCCGCTCATTCATCCTGCGGATTATCAAGCGATAGCCCACCTACCAAGTCCGGGGAGGGAAACCGGCCAGCTGCCATTTAGCAATCTGCCTTAATAACGCCAACCTCCTCCTGCCTGCTGCTGTCTGTATCTGTTGGCTCCAGTTTTCTGGGAATTCAGTGGGATGGCTTCTTATCTGTTAGCCTGTCAGAAACAGGCACGAGGACAATCAAATGTTCATCTATTCACATCTGGTGTGCTGCGGGGGGCAGTGTTTAGACCCCTGCCGTGGGTAACTGTATAAATGGTGTCTATCTATCATCTAAATCAGAACTGTGTATGTGCAGAGCCAGCTGCATCAGATCCAGATCCTTGGAGGATCGATGCTGGGCAGGGGGCGGGCAGGGGCGGGCAGTCCCCCCCACCCCTCTGTACAATGGGGGCTCAAGGAAACCTCACCGCAGCTCTATCTTACTTCTCCATCCCGTGTCACCATTTAATCATTGCACTGTGAGATACATACATGCAGACATATGTGCAGACGCGTCTGCATCGTGTAACTATGTGTCTGTGCATCTCCGATGTGCATGTCTGCATATGCACACAGAGGTGCACATGCATCTGCACTGTGTGATGGTTTGTGCTTGCGCGTTTGTGTGCATATCTGCGTGGGTCAACCCCATCATGTAAGACTTAGATTCTAAGTAGAAGTAGAAGAACAGCCACATCATCGCAGCCTCTGGTGTTGGCTGTGCCGTCTTTGTGAGCCAGCCAGAGTGTGGGGTACTTAACGTGGATTAAACCAGCGAATACTCCCCCAGGACCCGGCGAAGCAGGGCTACTTCTCGGCTGCACACCTTCCACTGGCTTCCGTCTCCTGGAGATGGGTCTTCCTGAGCCTCAGCCTCCCCTCCAGTTCCACCTCCCATCCCCTTGCCTTTGTGTGCGCTGCTTCCATCACACTGGCCTCTCCCACCCTCAAGCAGGCCAGGAACACACTGTGTGTGGTTCCTTCAGCCAGGGTGCTTTCCTGTAGAGCAACCTGGAAGAAGCCCTGGTGGCGCAGTAGTTAAATGCTAACCCAGAGGTTGGGGGTTTGAACCCCCGGAGCAGCTATGCAGGATTCAGACCTGACGATCTGTTCCTATAAAGATGACCTCCTAGGAAACCCTATAGGACAGTTCTACTCCTGTATGGGGTTGCTGAGGTTGGAATCAACTCAACGGCACCACACAACACCAACAAGCAACAGGTCAACCTGGCGATCATCCTTGTTCCTTTCCTCAGCAGTGATCCCGGTGCGCCTCATATCCCACCCACCTTTCACCTCTTCATAGCTCGCTGCCTTCCTGCTGTTCCCGTCTCCTTAGTGCTGCTGTGCTTACGAGGTTATCTTCACAGTCCGCCGCCCTCCTAGCACAGACTGTGGGGATGATTGCCACGTCCTTGTCATATCATCGGCACTTCCTTTCTATCTGTTGAGATGACAACATATGTCTGTAATACAAAAGTCAAAAATATGACAGGGCACATTTTTCTCTTCCAAGAGACAAACACTATTGCCGCTTCTCCAGTATACTTACCGAGATGCTCTGTACACGCAAATGTGTGTGTGTGTGTGTGTGTCTGCATCTTGACCCAGATACATGTCCACACCTCTGCTCCTAGCTAACCCTGCTCCCAGGTTGTTGTCATTCCCCTGCTCAGGATGCCAGTCCTGCACCATGCGCCCAGTCAGGTGTAGGTCGGAACACCGAGATCCGCTGGGTTTTTGTTGGAAGCTCCACTGAAACATGTTCGGGGTCACAGCATAGAGCATCATGACTTGTGTGGCACCTGGTTCTTCCTTGTGCCCCAAACCAAATGCACTGCCTTTGAGTCGATGCTGACAGGACAGAACTGCCCCTGTGAGTTTCTGAGACTGTAACTCTTTAACGGAGTAGAAGCCCTATCTTTCTCCCATGGAGCAGCTGGTGGGTTTGAACTGCTGACCTTGTGGTTAGTAGTGCAACTTGTAACCACTACACCACAGGGCTCTTTGGGTCTTCCTTATAGAAAATGAGAATTCTACCACTGCATCACCAATGCCCTCCACCCATACCCATACC
>NW_022103901.1:37065266-37067807 GCF_000313985.2 Echinops telfairi | reverse complement strand
ATCTATCTATCTATCTATCTATCATCTATCCATCCATCCATCCGTCCATCCATCCGTCTACTTGTCTATCTACCCATCTATTTGTCTGTCTGTCATTCCATCCATCCATCCATCCATCCATCCATCCATCCATCCATCCATCATCTATTCATCTGTCTTCTGTCTTTCTATCTACTCATCTATTTATCTGTCCACTAATCCATCTATCAATCAATTTATCTATTTCTATGTCTTTCACTTTACGTAGCTACTCATCTACCCATCAGTCTGCCTATCTATCTGTCACTATCTATCCATCTATCTATCATCTACCTACCTATAGTAGGTCAGCATCCTGGACATCCTGATTGTCATCTTCCTTTTTAATTTACTATCTTGCCAATCCTGTCACATTAGGACATTCAGAACAGCTCCAATCTTTGTAATGCTTTCATTTAATGCAATTAATTATGAGTCTACCTGATTACTGATGGTCACGTGGTCACTTCCCGACCTTCTGTCTTGCAGACACCATGACTGTGACGTGCACAGGGCCTGCACCTTGTCTCACAAGCACAAGCATCCCTGGAGGATGGATTCCTAGAAGTGGAATCGTGTTGACTTAGTTAAAAAAAAAAATCAATATTTGGCTGGTCCTGCTTCCTCTAGAGGGGTGCTTCAACACAATACCTAGCTGGAGGGTTTATGATGTCAGAATTAAAACGAGGCTTACAGCGCAGTCAGTGGGGACTGGAATCAGAGTGCTGCGCCCCCACCCTTTCCCACCCTCAGCCTGGGACGGTGCAGTGCAGCAGAGGTGGTCCATGGTGGTCCCTTTCCTGGGGCGATTCTCCACAGACAGGAGCGTAAGGTCTGGTTTCCTTTGAGAGCATCCCTGCACACACGTCTTCACGTCTCACTCTGACTTTGCCCGTTGCCTCACGGAGGGCTGTGATGGCTCAGCAGTAAAATCCTCTCCTTCCGCTCGGGAGACCCTGGTTTGATCCCCCGCCAGTGCACCTCATGTGCGGTCAGTGGAGGCTTGCTGCTGTGTTGGACAGGTTTCAGCAGAGCTTGCGGACTAAGAAAGACCAGGAAGAAAAGCTGGGTGATCTGCTTCTGAAAATCAGCCCATGCAAACCCCATGGATCTCGTTGGTCTGGTCCGTGGACTGTTGTGGGGCTGGCACAGAGCAGGAAGCCTTGTTCTGCTCTGCATGGGGTTACCACGAGTCTGGGGCTGGCCTCTTGGTGCCAACAACAACTTGAACTGTCTCACCGGAAGTGCCTTTTTCTCCTCTCGCGCGGTGGGGTTTGGGAGGGATGCGGCCAGTAGGGTTGTTGCCTGCCTGCAACAAAGGAAGGGGAGGAGGGACAGGGAGACCCTGAAGCTCACTGGTGCCTAAGTGTTTCGAGGCGCCTGGGACATTATAGTTTCCTCTTCTGGACATGTGATCCGAAGGAAACCATCTCTGGAGAAGGACATCATGCTTGGTGAAGTAGGGTCAGGGAAACAGATGGCAACCCTCACGGAGATGGATTGAGGCGGTGGCTGCAAGAATAGGATCAGACATAACTATAATTGTGAGACTGGTCATGGTTAATGGCTCTTCTATCCACCGTCTCGGTATCTCCCACTAAATGACTGGGTAAAGGCAGATACTTCAGGGCAGGAGGGCTCTAATTCTGGGA
Organism: Echinops telfairi; assembly: GCF_000313985.2. Classification (NCBI taxonomy): domain Eukaryota; kingdom Metazoa; phylum Chordata; class Mammalia; order Afrosoricida; family Tenrecidae; genus Echinops; species Echinops telfairi. The sequence goes on along the minus strand of NW_022103901.1, from coordinate 37,066,137 downwards.
TTGGCCATTCCTCTGGGTATAAAGTGAGCCATTTCAGAAGCAGGAACAGATCCTCTCAGGGCCACCAAGAATGAAGTGCTCCCAGCCGAGCATGGGCGCAAATCCCTGTGTGGGTCAGTGGAACCGTGGTGGCAGCATGAGCCAGAGGGGTGGATTTCCTAGCCCACAGAATGAGTGAAGCTCAGTGCCGTAGGATGGGGGGCTGACTTGCAAAGTGGGGGCCCCTTTGGGCTATTATCAATGCTCAAGGAACTTTGTAGCACCTGCCTGAACAGTGGCTAAGGGGCTGAGAGGCCGAGGACCCGAGAGACACATGCACATGCACAGCATGCACAGAGAGGCTCAGTGTGCAGAAGAACTGTCTCCTTAATGTTTTCTGATCCTGACTTGTTACCATCTCTAAGAAACTCACATGATTGTGAGTAGTTGTTTGTGAGTTCTGTGTGGCCCCTGGGGCTGTTGACTGAGTCCAGCAGAGTGCTCTCGGAGAGACGGTGGTGTCAGAGTAGGGTGAAGTAAGCCCGGTGGTGGAGTCAGGTCTGATGCCTGCCTCATAGAGGCCAGCCTTGGGCTGGAGTGGAGTTGCATGCTCTTCCCCGCTCGTGTGAGACCTGGAGGAGGATGCCGGCAGCCCTGAAGCCATTTCCACAGTGGTCCAAGACTGGGCAGTGTTTCGGTCAACTGTACATAAGGTCCTTGAACAAGTTAACTCCTTGCACCCTGGAGGGAGTTCGATAAGCAGGGTCTACGGTCACTTACTGCCACGCCACCAGGGCACAGAAAGATTCAGCCTCAGACACGATCCTCCAGAACAGAAGGGGGCTGGCTAAGGAAAAGGCTCTTGCAAAGCTGAAGTGTGTGCTCCAATGGG
>NW_022103901.1:37061091-37064363 GCF_000313985.2 Echinops telfairi | reverse complement strand
AGCCTCCTGGATGGTCAATAAATCATGTTGTCACCTTAATCTTTTATTGATCTCAATAAAAGTTGTATTTTGTTTCTTAACGAAAGTCCACTGGGAAAACATCCCGCACAGGTGGGGGCTCCAGGAGAAGAGTGATCAAGCCAGCGCCCCATCTTGTTGTTTGTGGCCCAGCCCTGGATGGAGGGGGAGGGGGGTCAGGGGGCAGGAGACGAAGACACAGTTCTTGCAAGCGATGCCTCAGGTCCTCAAAGACACATCTGACTCCAGGTAGTGCCCGCGCAGCCTAGCCTCGGATGTGATGGCTTATGAAGACTTTTATCAATAGGTCAGAGGCCTCAGGGATGGAAAATGCCTTCTTGCTCACAAATGAGGCTACACAGTCAGTGGAATTTTGAGGATGGCGGTCACTATCCTCGGGAAGCCTCAGTCTCCTGGGGGAGGATTATAAGGTTGGGTTACTCAGGGGAGGATTGAGTAATGAAAGTTTGGACCAAGCTCTCCTTAAAGCGTGGAGCAAATATATCTTCCCTGCCACGCAGGGGCTGTCAAGAACACCCTCCAATGTTGATGCCTGCTTCTCTTTCCTGCTCCCCAGGGGGTGGGCAAAAGGAGGGTCTGCTGATTAGAACCAGGAAAGACTAAAATCAAAGCAGAGGAGAACAGTGCACACACAAGGCTTTTCCTTCTTGCCGCCTCTTTTCCAGAACTGGACCCTGCTTTCATTTCCACCAGGGCTCTGTCCCCGGCACAGCCATCGTTTATTGTCACCAAACACCCTGTGTCCCCTCTGGCACAGTGCCATTGCGTGCTACTGGGGAATCCCCCAAGGCTCCCTGGCATCCCAAGGCTGGATGCAAGCTGGCACCTCTCCTACCTCCTTCCCATCTGGCTGGTGGTTGGCAGAGCACCTCTCGGTTGGATTTTCTTTCACTTGGGCAAGAAGTTAGTGTCCTATCTCATAAGGGAAGGAGCTCGGGTGATGCTGCTGCTAATGGAAAGGTTGGTGGTTCGAGGCCACAAAGCTGCTCCACAGGAAGAAGACCGAGTGATTGGCTCCCGCGAAGATGGCAGCCAAGGGGACTCTGTGGGCAGTTCCACTCTGTCACTTGGCGTCACCATGACTTGGCACTGACTCGATGGCACCCAACAGCCACAACAATAACATCTTGCAACGGAAAGACATTTAATGATCTTCAGAGCACACTTTTAACTGTCGGTGTAACAACCATATATACCAACATCCTAGAATTACCATAAAAGATGGACACTGTGAACGGGCTTGTCTTGCTGGGACTTACAATCAGTGCTCATGGAAGCAGTGGTCAAGAGATACAAAGATGCATTGCATTGGGGAAAGCTGCTGCACAAGACCTCTGTGAAGTGTTGAAAAGCAAGGAGGTCACTTTGAGGACTAAGGTACACCTGGCCCGAGCCATGGCATCCATCTGCATATATATGTGAAAGTCAGACACGGAATCAGGAGGGGCAAAGAAGCATCGATGCATTTGGATGATGGTGCTGGCAAAGAATATCGAAAGTACCGTGGACGGCCAAGGGAACAAACACATCGGTTCTTGGAAGAAATTCAGCAAGAACGTTCTTTGGAAGCAAGATGGCAAGACTTCGTTTCCCATACGTTGGGCATGGTATCAGGAGAGACCTGTCCCCGCAGCAGGACATCATACTTGTGAACGTGGAGGGGCAGGAAAAAAGAGGAAGGCCCCCAGCAAACTGGAATGACACCGTGGCTGCCACCGCGAGCTCAAACATCGGAATCATCATGAGGATGGTGCTGGACTGCCTGGGGTGTTGTTGCGTTGCGCACAGGGTCTCTATGCGTGAGAATCACTCGATGGCTCCTGAAGTCAACGACAAGATAATATACCAGGAATGTAATCTAATACTATGTTGGTGTCATATAATTTTGAGAAAGATGAGGCAGTGTGCATCCATAAAGATGCCAGTCTTAGAGACCCGATGGGAAGGTTTGCTCTGTCCGATGGGGTCGCTAGGAGTAGGGGTCAACTCGATGGTAATGGTACTAGACTACATCAGGAATATGATAATTGGGAGAGTAGAGGGACAGGGAACAGAGGAAGACCCTTGGGAAGATGGGTTGACCCAGTGGCTGCAACAATGGGCTCAAACCTAAAGAGCTGTGAGGAGGGCGCGGGCCAGGCAGTGGTTTCGTCTGTTGTGCAGAGGGTGGCCGTGAGTTGAACTGACTTGGTGACACCTAACACCAACAGTACAATCACGCATTAGTTCAGGACAGTAATAATAACAATGTTTTTACTGCTGTGCCACCCATTATTGGGTCTCAATAAAAAGCCAGTTTGCATCAAGTTGATTCTGACTCATGATGACCCATGTCTATCAGAGTACAGCTATATTCCCTGGGGTTTTAAATGGCCGATTTTGGGGAAACAGATTTCCAGGCCTTTCTTCCGAGGAGCCTTGAACCTTCAACCTTTCCATTAGCAGCTGCCCTCACTGTTTGCACCACCCAGTCATTGTGAATGTACTGTGCATCAAGCACTTAGCTGAGCCTCTTCATGCATTCATCTCTGGATTCTCCCCACAATGCTCGGATGTAGGTGCTGTTATTATTCCCAAGTCTTCAGAGAAGAATCCGTGGCATAGAGAGCTTAACAAACATGCCCAAGTTCTACAAATGACATTTTGATCTCCTTTAACCAAATGATCCTTGGGTTCCATCCTTGCAACTGGGCTTTGGTGTGCATGGAACCTTGTGTTAGTCTGGGTGGACTAGAGAAACAAATTCATAGACACTAATATGTGCATAAGAAAGAGCTTTATATACAAGAGCAATTGAATATTGAGAAAACATTCCAGCCCAGTCCAGATCAAATCCAAAAGTCCGATGTTAACCTACATGTCCGTAATAATCTATAAATTCCTCTTCAGACTCACAAAATACATGCAATGATGTCCAATGCAGAAAGTTCACAGGCTAGTGGGTGGAAGGTCTTGTGGATCCAGTGGTGGTGTGAGTGGCAGGGGTCTCCATGTGGTTCCTCTGGCTCCAGGGTAGCTCCATGTGTTCTGTCAAGGGAAATGTCTTGCAGGGAGTGATCGTGTGTCCCACCTTCAGTAAGCTATTTATCGACTTAGTGCCTCCAAATGAGGTCATCAAGCTGTGACTTGATTGACAGGCTAAACTCCACCCCTTCACTTGTAAGTCTCAAATTGATAACGGATTATGTAACTACCAAAGACTGGAACATCTTTGCCTGTGAAGACCCTCAAAG
>NW_022103901.1:37059729-37060867 GCF_000313985.2 Echinops telfairi | reverse complement strand
GAGGTTTTCATTCGGGAACTGGCCTCCTTTTCCTCTGGAAAGTTGGGGCAGATGTGGGAATGAGCTCAGTTAGTCTGGGAGGGGCCAGAGGACAGTGAGAGGAGTCCCGAAGATTTTTAAGCCTTTCCTTAACCTCTCCTCCTATCCCTATGCAACGATTCATGCCTGTAGAGGCTGCAGAAAGCCCAGGTCTGCGCTGGAGCTGAGAAGGAGACAGCGCGGAATGAAACAGGGCCTGTGAGGAACACAGATGCTGTGTTAATTGCACTCGTGAGAGCAGCATCAATAAGCCATACGTGCACTTGGAAATCCTTTTTATGAGACTCAGATTCAACCGAACGGGTTTCCCAGCACAAGGTAAAAGGGAGGGGGGAAAACAACAAGAGGGCAGCTGAAGCTAAATAAAAGAATTAGATTTCTTTTATTATTCAGATCGATGCTAATGGAGCCCATGATTTTCAGCCTCTCTGCTTCTCAGTCTCATTCAACAAATATTTGCTGAAGGTCTGCTCTCTGCCAGGCTGTGTGCTCAGGGCTGCTTAGGATCACTGAGAAGAATGTGCAGCCCCTGTTCTTCAGGGGCTCTGAGGGTAATTGCCTTAGTAAATATTTAGGGCACTGGTTCTCCTGGGGCAGTGGAGAGGGCAATTCCACCCCCTCCCCCAGTGGGGGAATGGGCTTGTCTGGAGATTAGGATAGACGGAGGGTCACTTCTAGATTCTCTGTACTTATGCCTGCAACCGATCTTGTTCCTCTTTCTCTGGGTCCCCCGTGGAGCGCTGGTGGAACAGAGAATTATGTGTTTGGCTGCAAAATGCAAGGCAAGCAGTTTGAAACCACCAGCTTGTGCTAGGGAGAAGGAGGAGGCTTTCTACTGCCCTGAAGAATTACAGTCCTGGAAACCCACAGGGGCAGGTCGAGCCTGTTGTGTGGGGTCACCATGAGTCAGAATCAGCTCCGTGGCTGTGAGCGTGATTTGGTTTGAGTTTTTTTCTGGGTCCCCAGAACCTAGTACTCTGATTGAGGCTTCCTCAGCCTTGGCATTGTGGACCAAGAACCCAATCCAAACTCAGTCCCCTCTAGTGCAGTGGCTCTCAACCTTCCTCATGCTGCGAACCTTTAAGACGGTTCCTCATGT
>NW_022103901.1:37052973-37058485 GCF_000313985.2 Echinops telfairi | reverse complement strand
CCCCTGTGAAAAGGGTCACGACCCACAGGTTGAGAACCGCTGCTCTCCATTAGATGCCAATAACTCTTCCCCGCCGTGAGGAGGACTTAAGATGCTCTTCCCCTGGTAGTTGTAGAAAGTGATTCTCTCTCCAAGGTAGATGACAAGCTCAGGGAAACGCTTGGCTCAGCACCAGGAAAGGGCTTAGCAACGAGCCTTTTCAAACCATGGGAAGAGGAAGACCCCAAGATTCACTTTCCCCAAATGCTCAACTGTTCACCGAAAAGTTGTCGCTTGAATCTTCCCAGAGGCACCATGGAAGAGAGTGCTGGTGATCTATTTCCTCAGAACATCCTACAGGGCAGTTGTAGGCTAGGGTCACCGTGGGTTGGGATCGAATGGACAGCATTGGGTTGGTTTCTGATCTGTTGGGGCCACATGGCTTTGCTTATTTACCGAATGTGGGCAACAACAGCAAAACCACGAGTGAATGCCTTTAACAAAGAGACACCTATTCTCTTGACATCTAGGAGGGCATCATACTTGGTAAAGCAGATGGGCAGCAGAAAGAGGCAGGTCCTTGACGAGATGTAGGGGCACACTGGCTGCTGTAATGGACCCGGGCATAGGAGCGATGGTGACGATGGTGCAGGACCGGGCAGCGATTCCTCCTGTTGTGCACAGGGTCGATCTGGGTCGGAACCAACTCGATGCCACCTAACAACTGAACTCATGACCCAGCAAAGCTGACACATCATGCTTGTGGGAAGGGGACACAGTTCAATCCACACCGGCCTCTCGGCCTCTGACTACCATTGTTTGACAACATTCCTTTATTTGTCCCCCCCCCCCCCCCCCCGTTCTCTCACCCACTCCTTCACACTCCACCCACAGCCCCTCCTGTGCTGGGCGTGGGGCAGCACCACCTGCTATTCACCTGGTGCAGATTTCAGAGTAACTTGAATTCTGTTAGGCTTTAGCTTTCCCAGAGACATGAGCACTGAGTCTGCTCACACTGCAGTGCTGGGCAGTGCCAGAGCCCTGGAGATGCCCAGGCTCACAAACCAGCTGCAGAGACCACTGTCTCTCCCTATCTCCCCCGCAGGCTCAGGAGGGAGAGCACAGGTACTCAAACTAGTGAAGGGGGGTGGTGTGTGTGTGTGTGACTCCGGAAGGGGCAGCATTTCATCAAGAGGGCAATAGCCATCTCACCACACACTTACTGCACTGCGTTGATGCTGACTCACAGCGACCCTACAAGGCAGAGTAGAACTGACCCTGCCAGTTTCTGAGACTGTAACCCTCTCTGGGAGCGGAAGCCCCACCTTTCTCCCATAGAGCTCAAACTGCTGACCTTGTAGTTAGCAGCCCCATGGGTCGGCATGAGGCCACCAGGGCTCCTTCCTCGCTGCCTTGGTTTGCCTACAAACCAAGTGGGTTTAAATAAGAGCGGTACATGGGCATACCCACTCACTCGTAGATTCCAGGGGATGAACACATTCAATCATTCAGCAACCATTTGCACTCCCACTGTATTCCAGGCACTTGTCCCTTGATCCCTTAGTCATGGTAAGTGTGTTAGTCTGGGTACATTAGAGAAACAAATCCACAGAAACTCATATGTATAAGAAAGAGTTTTATATAAAGGGTAAATGCACATCAAGAAAACATCCCAACCTAGTGCTGCCCAAGCCCACAAGTCCAACATTAACCCATATGTCCAACACCAATCCACAAAGTCCTCCTCCATCTCACAAAACACACACAATGATGCCGACTACAGGAGGAAAGCCGAGTCAGTGAATGTGTAAGCATCTCAGCACTGGTAGGGGTCTCCACCTGGCTGCTCCAGCACCCAGGGCTGCATTGGGGTAGGTTCATGTGGCTTCTCCTTGGGGATGGCTTGCAGGAAATGAGCCTTGTTAGCTGAAGCAGGGAACTGGCTAAGGCAGCTGCACCCTGGTCTGACCATCAGAAAGCAAGAGACCCAAGAACTAGAAAGGTGAGGATCACTGATCATTTATCCCTCCACCCTTGAATTAACTCACATGTGTTTATTGGCCAGGTTGGCACAATAAACTAACTACCTCAGTAAGACAGACCAATTGCTTGCCTTTTTGGGAAGAGGAGATGGGTGTGCCCAAGCAAGCCCGTGTGTACTGCAGTGCGAGGCTCTGCAGGAGGGTTGCTGGTGCTGCCCAGTCCATTGTCAACCTGCACTGACCCCACATGACAGAGGAGCACCGCCCTATGGGGCTGCCTAGATCATCATCTCTGTGGAGCCCTGGTGACACCGTGGTTAAGCACTCAGTCGCTAACTACAAGGTTGGCACTTCAAACCCACCAGCCACTCTGCAGGGAAAAGAGGAGGCCATCGGCTTCTGTAAACCTGACAGCCTTGGAGACCCTGTGGGGCAGTCTGCCCTGTCCTAGAGGGTCACTGTAAATTGGAATCGGCCTGATAGAGTCCCTGGGGTGACACATGGCTAACATGATGTTGAGCGGCTAACCCAACCTCAGAAGAAAGGCCTGGTGATCTACTTCTGAAACCAGCCACCGAGGTCCCTCTGGAATGCAGTTCTACCCCGACGCATGATGTTGCTTCGGATTGGGATTAACTCAAACGCAGCTGGTATTGGTCTAGGGACTGGTAGTCCTCCTTGGACCTGTTCCTTTCTCTCTTGGCAACATCCCACCAGTGTAAGTCTGGCCAGCTAGTGTCCAGGGACATGGGGCTGCCCTTCCACCTCCAGCTGATGGTGGTCCTTGGTGGACTCTAAGTCTGTCACAGCAACCTCATCACTCCTTGCCAGTGATGGGTCGGAGGTGGGCACATCACCCAGCCCTGGCCAATCAAGAGGAACCTTGAAGAAACCTGGGCATACTGGGAGAGACAGTCTGCTTTGAAATCATGAAGAAGGGAGCCATTCTGATCCGTTCCATGTTTATGGACATGTGAACCCCCCCACTTCCCCCCACCCGAGGAGCCCATGGAACATAGATGACCAGCAAACACAAACACTTGTCCAAAGGCCCTTTGTGGTGGGACCTCGGCTTCCCCTCTCTGCTCCTGCAGTGTTCCCAAGTCTCGGGGGCTCCCAGGTGCCATCCGGATGGTCTGGGTGTCTTTCCACCTCACCAGAGCAGTGAGGCTGGCCCACTCTCTCTCCATCTTCCCATCGGGTGGCTCTGGGTCAGGACTGGAGGTTAGAAGGGGAGGCATGGAGGTGACCTAGTACAGCAAGAAGGGATCATGGTGTGGACAGGCATCTTATCTACCAAATGTGTCTATAACAGAGATAGCCCAGTTGGGTGGTGTGGTAGTTACATAATCTGTTGTCAACTTGAGATTTAAGAGTGAAGGGGGGCGTTTAGCCTGTCAATCAGTTCACAGTGTGATGACCTCATTTGGAGGTGCTAAGCAGATAAATAGCTCGCTGGAGTTGGGACACACACGCAGTCCCTGCAAGACATTTCTGTTGACAAGCTACATGGAGCTATGCTGATGGCAACCAGAGCCTTGGAGCTAGAGGAGGCATGTGGTGACCCACTTCAGTACTAAGATGCTTCCACCGTTAGTGGATCCACAAGACTTTCCACCCACAGGCCTGTGATCTTCCTGCACTCGGCATCATTGCATGTGTTGCATGAGTCTGAAGAGGAATTTATAGACTGGTACTGGACATACAAGCTAATATCGGACTTATGGACTTGCTCTGGACTGGCCTGGGATGTTTTCTTAATGTACGATTACTCTTTATATAAAGCTCTTCCCTGTACACATGAGGGTCTATGAATGTGTTCCTCTAGTCTACCCAGACTAACACAGGTGGTTTCAACACTCAGAAATCTGCTCTCTACTTTAGGAGGCTGCTGCTTCAAATCCAGGGCTCCGGTTCTAGGGGCAGGCTTTCTAATACCAACAGCCCTGAGAGCTGGGTGCCATGAGCACCCATCTGTGTTGGAGCCAAGGGCACAGAGAGCTAAGGGACTTGCCTGAGGTCACAGACCCAAGAGCGGAGACTCAGACTCAGACACTGTCAGTACTTTCCGACACATTTCCTGAGGACCGGACCCACATCTCTGCAGTGCAGCTTTGAAATCCTGCCGCCTGCTGGCCTGACCCAGGGCTGCTTCTCCTGCAGAGAGAGCTCCTCCGTGGGATTCCCGTGGGATTGCGTGGCTCCCTCAATCTTCCCCCGACTCACCTACTTCCCGCCTTGACCTCAGCCTCTCGAAGATGGTCCCCACGGAGGTTGGAGGAGAATTGGAACAGTGCCGTGGGGGCAGCCGGCTTTTCCTTCCAGCCTGCTAACTCCAGGCCGGCCTGAGAAAGACCCGCACCAGCAGCCTGATTCGCAAAATTGGGTGAGCTGCTGCCTCCCCCAAGAAATATGGGCCCTGCTCTAAAAATCTTTTTTTAATCTCCTCTCTGGTCCATGTAACAGGAAATTGGTCTCCGCCATAGGCCGATAAATCTCCCAGTGCTTTTTTTTTAATTGAATATTAAAGAAAGGCTTCAAGTCAAGTTCAAATCTCTTTGCAGGGAAGCTTCTTATATAACGCCCCAGCTCCGCCACCTCGGGTCAGGGACGCTTTAAAAGAAGGCGCTAAATGGACAATCTGTCTAGATCAGTGGCCACCCTCCCTCTCACCCCCACCCCCCCCAAGAGCTTCTTTCGCCTTTGGAATAATAGGCTATTATTTGGAAAGTCTTAAAGGAGGCATTCTTTCTCTGCCTGGTGCATGGTAATTGAGCCCAGGGGAATTAGCCACCTCCCTGTTCAGAGTGTCTAAGGCAGTCAGGCTTTGGTCCCATGGGGCATGGGGGTGGGCATGAGCCAGCAGCCAGCTCCAAAGGGGCCGGCCCAGAACAACATCTTCATGATCCAGGGCCATGCCAGTGGCGCTGCCAGGGAAGTGATGGGCTGCTAACGGCAAGGTAGGCCTTTCAAACCCACCAGCGGGAGAAAGATGAGGCTGTCTGCCTTGTAAAGATGGTCAGTCTCAGAAGCCTTCTCTCTGGGGTGGCTACGGGTCAGCAAGGGGCCCTGGCAGCGTAGTGGGTACGTGCTGGGCTGCCGTCTGCAGGGTCCAAAGTTTGAAAGCACCAGCCGCTCCTCTGGAGGAAGTCGGGACTTTTACTCCCATAAAGAGTTACAGTCTTACAAACCCACCAGAGCAGCTCCACCCTGTCTTATAGGGTAGCCACTAATTGGCATCGACCCGATGGCAGTGGGTATGGTTAGTGGGTTTTGCCCCAGTGGAAATGCTTTTTGGTTGTGTTTTGTTTTTTTATCCACCCCTGAGATTTGGGAGATTTTGTCACTGCAGTAGAACCTAGCTTAAGCTGACTGATCCCAAGGTGTTGCACAGGGGAGAAGGTAGGTTCTCAGTCAAGAGGGCAAGTAGAGGCAGGTGGGTAGGTATGCCAAACCATGTCTCAATGTAGATACTTACCATTTCCTTAGAGACTGAAGTAGTTAGTGTATTGTGCCAACCTGGCCGATAAACACATGTGGGGTTAATTGAA
>NW_022103901.1:37041541-37052370 GCF_000313985.2 Echinops telfairi | reverse complement strand
TTGTATCAAGCATATTTGTACATATGTTTCCATGTTCATTTCCAAAACATTTTCTACTTGAGCCCTGGGTATGAGCTCCTCTTTTTCCCCTCCCTCCCCACCCTTGTGAATCCTTGATCAATTATATATTGTTATTATCATTTCATATCTCACTGTCCTTTGTCTCCCTTCACCTACATGTCTGTTATTCGTCCCCTTTTTTGGTGGGGCTATATATCCAACCTTGTGATCGGTTCCCTCTTTCTCACCCTTCCCCTTCTCTGACCATGGCCCTACTCTCATGATATAGTTACTCCCACTACTGTTCCTGAGGGGCTTATCTGTCCTGACTTCCATGTGTCAAGAACTCTTATCTGGACCAATGTGAGCTCTCCTGCCCAGCCAGATTTATAAGGTAGAACTGGGTCATGGTAGTGGGGGAGGAAGCACTCAGGAACTAGAGGAATGATGTGTGATTCATGCCGACTCCTCGGCCTGTCGCACAGGGCAGGCCTGTGTCTGTGTCTTTTTTTGTGTACTTGTGTGTGTGTGTGTGTGTGTGTGTGTGTGTGTGTGTGTGTATGTATCCAATTGTCTGTAGATGGGTTTTAGTTCTCCACTCCAATATCCCTCGTTTGCTTAGATATAGTTGTTTGTTTTGGATCTTTCCATACCTGATACCTGATCCCGTTGACACCTCATGATCACACAGGCTGGTGAGCTTCTTCCATGTGGGCTTATTTGCTTCCCTGCTAGATGGCTGCTTGTTTGACTTCAAGCCTCGGCGGGTTTCTGAGACTGCGATTCTTTATGGGAGTAGAAACCCTATCTTTTTCCTGTGGAGTGGCTGGTGGCTTTGAACGGCCATGGAGTCAATTTAGACTTGTAGTGACCCTGAAAGACAGGGTCGACCTGCCCCTGAGGGTTGCCGAGACTGTAACCCTTTACCAGAGCAGAAAGCCTCGTCTCTCTCCCTGCATACTGCTTAGTGGTAAAGTGGAGGGCTGGTGACAAGGAGGAAGGTCCTGGACGAGATGGACAGACACAATGGATGCAACAATGGGCTCAAACTTGACAACAGGGATGAGGTTGGCGCAGGAAGGGTGGCGTCTTGTTCTGTTGTACATGGGGTCACTGTGAGTCAGAAACGACTTGATGGCATCTAACAGTGACAGCAAACTGTCCATGCCTTGATCATCTTCAGCTACACGGAGTCCCTGACCTGTGCAGCCTACTGGTTTGTGAACACAAGCCTCTAAGGCTGGTTTCTCAGAAGTCAATTGCCAGGCATTCCTTCTGAGGCCCTAACCCTCTGCGCCATTCACTCGGGGACCCCAAGACTGGTTGGCAGAAACCTTCAAAGACAGAGCCTGTCGCCTCTCAGTGGCTCCATTGTTGAGTGTCAGTCTCTACTGTTCCTATCGAGTCTGTCACTGTTATTGTCATTATTATTAATGCTATCATCTCTTGAGACTTTAGGATAGGTTTATTTCTCTCCCCGCCTTTTCTTGTTGCCCCCTGTTTTTTTCCTCTCATTCTGGTCTATAGTAGACCTGGCATAAAATCTGCCAGTTTAACTATTTCTCAGGTGCAACATCCGACTGCATGGATCGCAGGATGCTGAGCCAGCCACCAGCTCTGTCTGTTTCTGAACGTTCCATCCCCTCTGGCAGAAACGTGTGTCCACTGAGAATCACATCCCTCTTCTGCCTTCTTCCAGCCCACGACTATGGGGTCATATGAATCTATGCTCTGTCTCTATAAACCTTTCTCGTCTGCATGGGATTCTCTCAGGTCTGTGCTCTGTGTTTGGGTTATTTCACCGCAGATCATGCGTTCCAGGAGCATCCACACTGTAGCACCTCTCAGAACGCCTGTCTTCTTTACGGTGGATGATGCTGTAATCTATGCCAGATGCATCAGTCCCCGGAGACGGACATCCTGCTCACTACCACAGACCCAAACCCCAACTCACTGCGATCCAGTCAATGCCGACCCCTGATGGCCCCGTGCACAGAGCAGAACTGCCCCCTGTGATTTTCCAAGGCTGTGACTCTTTGCGGGACGAGAGAGCTCTGTCTTTCTCCCTTGGAAGGACTGGTGGTTTCAAACTGCTGATTTTGCAGTTGGCAGCCTAATGTGTAACCACTCTACCACCGGGTCTCCTTCTCAGTAAAATTGAGGGGTACCAACAAGAGGAAGGCTCTTGTCCAAACGGAGTGAGACAGTGGCCATAGCAACAGGTTCAAACAACAGTGATTGTGAGGATGGCTGTGTGTCACTCTGTGGTGCACAGGCTGGATATGAGTCGGACCGACTGGACGGCACCCAACAACAACCACGTGTAGACCCCATTGTGGCTCTCCACTCCTCTGCTGGTGGACATGGTGTCTTCCACCCTTCAGCTGGTATGAGAAGTGAGTGCTGCACTGGTCATTGGTGCAGTTCCTGTCCAGTGGCTTAGTGCCTACACATTAGGCTGCCAGCCACAAAGTTGGAAGTTCAAAACCATCAGCCACTCCCTGGGAGAAAGATGAGGCTTTCTACTCCCGTAGAGAGTGACCGTCTCAGAAACCCAAAGGGGCAGTTCCGCCCTGTCCTGTAGGGTCTCTCTGAGATGGTGGTGACTTAGCACGTTCTCTTCTTCCATGTGTCTGATCTTGGTGCTGTCTCTGCTGCTCTGGCTGGCCGGTGCCTCCATTCTGACTGGGAGCAGATCACCAGACCTTTCTTCCTCAGAGCTGCTGTGTGGGTTGGAACCACTAAGCCTTTGGTTGGCAGCCCACAGCTTATCCACTGTGCCCCTAGAGTTCCTAGTGTTGTCTTGGCCTCCTCTGGCCCCCTGGGCTGATGCTTTCTGTCTGCCTAGCAAGGAGCCTTGGTGGTGTCCTGGGTTTTGAGTTGGGCTGCGAACCCTGAGATCAACCGTTTGCACCCATCCACTCAAAGCTCACTGCCATCATGCGAATTCTAACTCACAGTGACTCTACAGGACAGGGTCGACCTATCTCTGTGGGTTTCTGAGACTGTAACTCTTTAGGGGAGCAGAAAGTCTTATTTGTCTTCCTAGGAGCAGATGGTGGTTTCGAACCACTGACCTTGCAGTTAGTCCAATGCTTAACTATTATGCCACCAGGGTTCCTGTACTGCAGTATCAAAGCTACCTAGAAAGGAGTCCAGGTGGCGCTGTGGGCTGTGCCTTGGGCTGCTAGCCACAAGGTCAGCTGTTTGAACCCACTAGTCACTCGGCAGGAGAAAGCTGAGGTGGTCTGCTCTTTGGAAACCCACAGGGAGCAGGGGGCCAGAATCGTTCACTACGGCCTACGGTTTTATATTTGGGGCAATCTTTGGGTCCCTGGGCTATAGCCCCTCCCCCTCTACAGATGGCTTTGCCTTCCCCCACCCCCTCCAGAATCATCACCACCATCATCTTCAACAACAAATGCAGTGTGTCTCTGATTCTTCAACCTGGACTGGAGACTGGAAAGAAACATTCTGAGCTTGGTCCCCTTGCCGCCCCCCAAACCCTGTTCCTTGCCGGCTCCCCGATGGCAGGCGGGGTGATGGATGGCGGCGGGCTTCTCCATCAGCCCACCTTGGAGCCCCTGGGCGCCTCCTCTGACAGCGTTAGCATAAAAGATTTACATTTATGTTACGAGGGCCACACAAGAATCATAATTCTGAAGCACATTTTGGGGCTGCTGGTGCACCCTGGGAAATCTAGTGGCGGCAGGCGCCCGACCGCACGGTAATTACAAAATGGCTGTGTGGCGGGGGAGAGCGGCTTGTATTTTTATTTATTTTTTTATTTTTGGAGACAAGCAGCTAGAGACCTGAGCCATCTGCATGCCTTGGCAGGCTGAAATTACAGTCATCTAGGAAGACATTACCTGGAGAAACCCGGCCCCATTCCCATGATTTACTCTGCCAGCCCTGCACGCTTTAATTTAAGGATAGCGCCATGCAGGAGGCTAATCTGATCGGGGAGGCATTCTTCCTCACGGTTAAGTTAATTTACTGTCGCTGATTGTTGTGGTTGCCTTTGGTGTGGGTTGCTATCGTCTGACAAAACAGCGGATCCTCCAGACACAGGCAACGCACTCCTTAACACACTGTCTTAATTCAGCCGGCCAGGTCGCTGCCACCCAGGCTTGTTTATACCGCAATCACAGCAAAGCCATTTTGGGGCCAGGCTGATAACGCTGATGAGAAATATTTTGCAAGGGAGGGGTGGAGGGCTGGAGGCGGGGGTTTAGGAAGGGGGAGACACAATTAAATGAATGAATGAACCGACCAGCCTTGCCCTTGGGCATCTGTGGGTCTCCGATCACTTTCCTGAGGGGGCATTGTCCACAGCTGGGGCCTCCTTTCTTCTTTCATGGGCTCACTGCTGGTGGCCTTCTGTAGGGTGACCCCCAAGTTGTCGTCATTCTTGGCAGCCAGCATCGCCCTCCCTGGAGCCAACCCCAGTTCTCTGCCAAGCATCGGAGGAAACTATGTCTTGGGAGCCGCCCAGGCAGCCACAGCTTCCCCAGGCAAAGGTGAGCTTTGGTGCACATCTCTGGTGAGCCGTCTCATCTCAGAGCGGTACAAGAGGACCAGAGAGTGGGCATCTGAGAGGGACCTTGAAGCCCATGTGGTAGGCGAGGCTGGAGAAGGGGCCGTGTTAGAGGTAAACCTTCCCTTCTGTGCCCTTTATGAACTCTGAACTCGAGCTTGTTTCAGAATCTCTTCTAACCCCCGCCCTGGCCTTTCCCTTCTTCCCAGTCTTTTCCAATGTCTCTTGCTGCTTTCTTTCCTTGTGAGCTCCTCGGTCGATCGATCGATGCCTTCCCTCCACTCCCCCAGTTACTGTAAGGTCCAAGGTGTGCCCGACTCTGGCCCTGATCTCTCAGTCACCTCATTGTTGTTGTGAGGTGCTATCCAGCCAGTCCCCACCCATAGTGACCCTATGCACCAGCCCTGCCCAGCACCATGGTTCCCATGTTTGAATCCCCGGTGGTGGCCATGGTGTCAATGCTGCCCCTCCACCTGACCAAGCATGATGTCCTCCCCAGGGACTGGTCTCTCCTGACAACATGTCCAGAGCACGTCGCCTCATAGGCATGTGGTAATGGGACAATGCAAGGGGAAGATGGGAGGCGAATGGATGCCTTTGAATTGGGGTGTGGGCCAGGGGTCCCGCACAGACTGTGGACTGTGGACAATGGGCAGATCTGTCTCGGAGGACGTCTGCATGGTGAGACTTCCTCTTGCTTCCTCTACATATGCCTTCGGAGCGAGCCATTGTGAAAAGGACATTCTGGTTGGTACAGCGCAAACGAAGGAAACCATCCATGAGGTGGGTGGGCATGGTGGCTGCAACCATGGGTTCAGGCACGCTGAAGATCATGAGGCTGGTGCACGGCTGGGCAGTGGTCCCTTCTGTTGACTAAGAAGGTCACCGGGAGTCAGAGCTGACTTGATGGTAACCGTCCACAACAGATCTTAACCAACCTGGCTTTCCAAGACCGGGCAGGGATGGCAATGATTTTGAAGACGGTTCTACAGCCCTCTTAGCACGACCACCAGGGTTTGCCAAAGGCATCTGCCTCCTTTTGCTAAGGAATACTTTCTCAAAAGAGGTTTGTCCTCCGGCCCCCGCCTAGCTCATCTCAACCCAGGAAGCATACTTTTTGCAGAGGGTCTGATGGCATGCTACACAAAGAATGGGGACATCGCTTCCGTCTGGCCCAGGTCAGCAGTTTCTACAATCACTCATCTGTCAGAGAAGAACCGAGGCAGTCAGCGCCGTGAAAACGAAGGGTGTGTGTGGAGGAGGGGCTGTGGACTGGTCCAGCCCATTCATAAATAGCTGTGGTCAAGGTCTGAGTTGAGTTCAAGCCTTGTGGTCTGTTGAGGGGCCAGGAGCTGTGCCGAATGGGCGCTGTCCCAGCCCGTCACCAGCCCATGGAGGTGTAATCTAGACTCAAGGATGTCCATGTCGGTGTTAGGTGCAAATTGAGTCCGTTCGGACTCATAGTGACCTTACTTACGCACAGCACAAGGAAACACTGCTGGGTCCTGCACCCTCCTCACAGCTGTTCTTATGTTGGGGCTCATTGTTTCAGCCACTGTCCATCCATTTTGTCAGAAGTTTCCCTCTCTTTCCCTCCCCTCCACTTTACCAAGCATGACGTCCTCCTCCAGGGCCTGGTCTCTCCTGACAACGTGTCCAAAGGACGTAAGAAGAAGTCTCGAAGTCTCGCCATGCTTGTCTCTAAGGAGCACTCTGGCCGTACTTCTTCCAACACAGATCGGTTCATCCCTTTAACAGTCTGGGTTCCTCTCACTATGGGGGCCCATCAGACAGAGTGGCTCAATAGGTTTTAGAAAATGCAACCGGCTTTCCCAGATTCCCTCTTCTCCCCCTCCGTCCCCTCACAACCTCCAGAAGTCCTGCAAGCCACATATACTGGCTTTCCAGCAGCCTCCTTGCCTGGAAGACTGTGGTGGCGCCATGGGCCAAGGCTCTTCAAGACGGGGTCCCAATACACTCCAAGACACCAACTTCGTGTCCACCCACCAGGCCTCTCTGACAAGGGTGAAGTGGATTAATTAACATGGCGTGTCTATCTTCTGCCCAGCTGTCTGGTACTGCAATGGAGACCAAGGAAAATCCATTAGATTATACCAAGAGATAGCGGCAAGAGAGTTTAGATTAAGTTTATCTCTCGAGGCAATTTTATTGGATAGATTAAGTTTCCATTCATCTCTCCAAAGGCTGCCGCAACAACCAGTGTCGTGACTTTCAAATCCTTTGGACTGCAGAGGGTAATCGGACGTGGTTGTCTTTTTATCCCCCCTCTTGCTCTTCTTAGTATTCCACAATCCTGCCTCGTTCGTCTGTCAAAGGGATAGTATTAAGGGGATCAATGTTGACAAGTGATAGTACAAATTATGTAATGCTGATGGCATTTCACTGTCTCCCTTTGATCTGCAATTCCCACTCTCAATCACGCCTTATTCTATAAAAAGGACTGAGGGAGAAACACCGCCCTGCCAGCCATTTGACTCCAATGGCTGCACCCCTCAGGCAGCAGGGGAGTGGGGGGAGGGTGGGGGAGGGGGGGGTTCGAAGTGTGCCGGAGGCTTCTGAATTAGACATGGCCCCTGGGAAGCTAGCCTGACTGACAGGAGGGGAAATTGGGGTCATCTTCCTACAGCAGGCCATTGGCAACTGCCACCTGGGACCACATGGTAGCCTTCGAATGTGCTGCGGTCACACGGAATAGTTGACACGTCAGACCCACGATGCTCAGGGCCTCTCCACCCTCCACTGGGGGTCTCCACTCGCCCTTCAGGGACTAGATGGAGAGTCATTTAAGAGGAAGGACTGGTCTGGTTGTATAAGAGGAGGTCAGGAATTGTCCTGGCTGGGGTGTGGATGGTGGGTAGTCAGTTTGGGGCCAAGCCACCCAAGAGGGAACAGGATCCAGGCAATAGAAAGTACGGTCCGGGGAAAGGCGCATGTCTTCCTCCCCCATCACGTGTCCTTTCCCAAGGAAGCATCTGTTAGATGAACGCTCCAGGCTTTCTCTTTCCCAAGTGACTTCAAGCAGGAGGCTGGTTCACAAGCAGGGCTTTGAGTTTGGAAGGACGCATCGCATCGCTCCTCTGTTCTGACCTCAGATGTAGCCGTTTCCCAGTTGCCTTCAAGCTGATTGGTGCTCATGGTGAGCCTGGGTGTGTCTGAGGCTCCTCAGTGTTTCCGAAGTCCATCCCCAGGCCTTTCTGCCCAGGTGCCTCTGGGGGGATTCGAACAGCACCTGAGTGGGTTAACCATTTGCCCACCGAGGGACTCCTGATTGTTGTCTTGCCTCTAGGAATCATGGCTTTCTCATCATATGCAAAATTGGAAAAATCACTTTTCTTTGGTAGGGAGGAGGAGCCCTGGTGGTATGAGTGGTTAGGCACTGGGCTGTTAACTGCAAAGTCAGCAGTTCAAAACCACTAGCCGCTACTCAGGGAGAAAGATGGGGCTTTCTACTCAGATAAATAGCTACAGTCTTAGAAACTCACAGTGGCAATTCTACCCTGGCCTAAACGGCCATGTGAATCGTTATTGGCTCATGGCAGTGAGTTATTTTCGTAGGGATGTTGTAGTTAAGGTAGAGGGTATGGTTCAGAGCTTTTCATCAAAATTTCATAGCCATGAATGAGAAGGATTCCTGGTAATAGTGTGGCATAAGCATTAGGCTGCTAACCACAAGGCCAGCAGTTCAAACCCACCAGCCACTCTGCTGAAGAAAGATGAGGCTGTCTGCTCCCATAAAGAGTTACAGTCTCAGAAACTCCGGGTAGGGTTGCTATGAGTCAGAATAGACTCGGAGGTCGAGGGGTTGGTTCAGAATTCCTAGGAGGGTTCCCAAGTCGTTAGGGAACTCTTTCTTCTGGAGTTAAATTGTATCTGGGGCTTCTTCTGACACCCACGATCCAGCATTTGCCATTGCAATCACAATAAAAACCTTTCACAATTCTTTCAGCCCAATGGACTTCGGCTTAATTGACTGCCTTCTGGAACCTGCGTAAAGGGTGAGAGGGAATGAGGCGCGACAACTTTATGTGATTTCTTGCTTCATTCTTCTCTCTGTGGTTAATGAAGCACATACCAGGCAGTCGTTTAAGGAGCCCTGGTGGTGTGGGAGGATAAGCATTGGGCTGCTAACCACAAGTTGGTCGTTCAAACCCACCACCTGCCATCTGGGAGAGTGGTGAGGCAGTCAGCTTTCAATCAAGATTCAGTCTCAGAAACCCTAAGGGGCCGTTCTACCTTGTCCTGTAGGGCCTCCATGGGTTGTCATCGACTTGATGGCAGCGGGTCTTTTGTTGGTTGGTTTTATGGGTTCAGTTGGGTTAAGAAGCCCAGTTGGCACAGTGGGCACTGTGCTTGGCTGCTAACCAACAGGCAGACAGCTTGAACCTGCTGTTGCTCTGTGGGAAGATAAAGCCATCTGCTGCTGTAGGATGGTGGCTGTTGTTAGGTGCTGCTGAGTCTGCCGAGACTCACAGAGACCCCATGCACAACCGAGTGAAACACTGCCCGGTATCGCACCAGCCCTACGATGGCTCTTCCGTTGGAGGCCATTGTTGGTAGCCACTGTGTCAATCAGCTTATCGAGGGCTCTGCTCTTTTCACTGCCCGTCCACTTTGCCAAACATGAGGTCCTTCTCTAGGGACTGGTTTCTCCTGACAGTGTGACCTAAGTATGTGACCAAGTCTGGCCATCCTTGCCTTAAGGAGCATCTTGGTTGTACGTGATGTTCTTTTGGCAGTCCAGGGCACTTTCAGTATTCTTCTCCAGCATCACCATTCAAACACATCGGTTCTTCTTCTGTCTCCTTTATTCATTGTCCAACTTTCACATGCATAGGAGGCAATTGAAAATACCATGTGGCTTGGGTCAGGTGCACTTTAGTCCTCAAAGTAACCTTCTTGCTTGCCAACACTTTAAAGACACCTTGTGTGGCAGATTTACCCAGTGCAATGCATCTGTACAGATTGTAGCCTTGGAAACCTCAAGGAGCTGTCCTACTCCATTGTCTAAGGGTGCTATGAAACGGAACGGACATGGCAGCCACAGCAGCGTGTCAGGTCTATCCCTAGGCATTGAGAGCAAGTGCACTGACCAATTGTGCACAGTCTGTCAGCTCATTGGTAGAAGCAGCCTTGTTTCATTCATCTTGGGCTTCCCTAGGTGTTTGGTATACAGTGGGAGCTCAAACAGTGCCTACCAGAGAGATGAAGGGATGGAGACCCTCGGACTCGGCTCCAACCTTACTGCCAAGTGGCTGATGACCAGTCATTCCTGGAAAGGGGTCCCACGACATCAGAGATCGAAACTGCTGGAGACTGGCAACTCCAGGCTAAGAGGAAGCAATGGGATTCAAGACCACGATCCACCATGAGACATTCTTTGAATGGAAAATAACAACCTATGGGATTTGATTAATTTAGTTTCACCCACAGTCCAGAAAAGCCCTTATGTCAAAAAGACCAGCCTCTAAATGATGCTTTGGCTTCCATTATCAACTTTATGAGCTACCCTTTTATGAGCAACCTCCTGACCATTGGTCTGCATGTTGATGAATAGAAATGGGTCGCAATTGATCAGGGCTAGGCTAGAGAAAACACATGTTCCATGCAAATGGCTACACATTATTTCCGGTTTTAGAGTAAATCTGCATATAGATTGAGGGAGCCAATCAGGAAAGGATCTTCAGGTCTTGGTGGTATTGGGAGCGAGGAGTGTGTGTGCATGCAGATAGTTGCCAACTGGTACTTGTTGCGTGCAAAGAAATGAAAAGAAATAGATTCAGTTGTCAAATCCACTTTGGTGCCGGTCTTATCATTGTTAAGCAGAATTTGGGAGCTCGGGAGAGCTGGAGATAATGGAAAAGGGGCAGGGAAGGGGGAGTTGGAAAGTGGTTTTTTTTCTGTAAATGTCAGCTTGGGAATCCGGGAGCTACAAAGGGACCCAGAACGTTCAAGATGTACAGAGGCCTTCTCGTGCTTCACCCCGAGAATCTTCCAGCAACTTTATGAGGAAGCACATGCCTGCTCCTTCTCAGTGGAGGAAATTTAGGTTTTGGAACTTGATCAAGGTCACAGGGCAACCAGGACTTGTATCTACAGTCAACCAACCAACCAACCAACCAACCAACCAACCAACCAACCAACCAACCAAAGAAAAACCCAAATTCACTGCCATTGAGTTGATGCTGACTCATAGCGACCCTTTAGGACAGGGTAGAACTGCCCCTGTGAGTGTCCAAGATGAACTCTTTAGGGCAATTGAAAGCCCCCTCTT
>NW_022103901.1:37022645-37040014 GCF_000313985.2 Echinops telfairi | reverse complement strand
GTGGGAGACAAGGCTTTCTACTACTGTAATGAGTTACCATCTCAGAAACCCAAAGGCTCAGTTCTACCCTGTTCTGTAGGGTCGCTATGAGTTGGCATCAACCTGACAGTGGTGAGTTTGAGTTTTGAGTGTATGTGAGAGAACCTTGATGCCTGATCCTGGTGCTCAGCTGAGTTCTTAGGCCCCTTCTCTCTGTCTCTCCACCCCTCACATCTACCTGTCTCTGGTGTGTGTTGGGATCCACAGGGCAGATGGCTGCTAGCAGCCCAGGAACAGAGAAGGAGCTTCTGTCAGCATTGGTTTCAAGGGACATTGCCTGGGTCCCATGCCCATCCCTGAGCCAGTCAGAGCAGCTGTGGGAGGGGCTAAACATTGGCCTCTATGTTCCCCACCCACCGCCATTAATAATGACTCACATAGTCCCTTTGTAGGGTTTCTGAGACCAGATCTGTACAGTAGCAGACAGCTTCATCTTTCTCCCTCAGAGCAGCTGGTGGATTTGAACCCCCAACCTTGTACTTGGAAACCCAACACCAAATCCTCAGAGCCAAAAGGGCCCCTGACTTCACAAACTAAGGGAGTATGCTTGACAGCCTGGGTCATGTGCTCATCCCTGGTCCAATCACAATAGTTGAGGGCAGGATTATCTACTGGCCACACACATAGGGATTGTGATTGACAGCTCCCCTAGGGCCACCAGGAGTGGAGGAATCCATGCACTCCACTGTGCAAATTTGGGCAAGTCCCTTAACACATCTGCTTTTCAGCTTCTCCAACTGGACTGGGTGACATCCTATTCATCCACGGGCACCACGGATGATGGAATGACACAATGACATATGGAACTGCTGCTTGGTGGGGGGGGGTGGTCTACCAGTGATAGATACTTCATAGGCATTTTAGTGTCAGGCTGCATTTGAATGATGGTGCTGGTGGAGAATATTGACCTTGGACTGCCAGAAGAACAAACACATCTGTCTTGGAAGAAGTATGGCCAAGATGCTCCTTAGGGACAAAGATGGTGAGACTTGGTCTCACGTACTTTGGACATGTCGTCAGGAGAGACCAGTCCCTGGAGAAGGACATCGTGCTCGGTAAAGTAGAGAGACAGCAAACAAGAAGATGGGTTGACAACAGTGGCGGCACGAATGGGCTCCGACACAGGAACCATGAAGATGGAGCAGGGAAGGGTGGTGTTTCCTTCTGTTGTACACGGAGTAGTTATGAGTCACAGCCAGCTCAGCGGCACCTAACAACAGCACCAGCAATCTGCCTGGAGCATGCTGGGCATGTTGAATTGGGTGTGAGTGCAAGGATGCAGCGTGCAGGTATGTGTACCAATTAGCAGGCTTCCCTACAGCTGGGCTTCCTGCTGGCAGAGTGGAGGATGGATAAAGATGGGAGCTTTCTACTCCTGCAAACAATTACTGTCTCAGAATCTCACAGGGGCAGATCTACACTGTCCTATAGGATTGTTATGAGTCAGCATTGACTCAGTGGCACTGAGTTTGGGTTTGGGGTTTTGGACTTTACAGAACCTTGGGCGTGAGTGTCCCCAAGTGGGGAGCATTTGTCAAATGCATTTTGACCTGGATGGACCCTTTTGATTCAACGACCCTCTTTGCGTGCTTCTCTGTGTATTTGAAAGTCCAAGTTGTACCTCTAGGCACACGTACCTGGCTTGCCTTGGGTGAGCATTTCTATCCACCTGTACTGAATTCCCTTTTGCTCATTTTCACTGAGCAATCAAATGGACCAAGAATCCAACCCAGCTCCCTCACTTCCTGTGAGATGTGGTTGGAGGACCTCAACCCCATATCCATCCCTATCTAGAGAAACTCGGCAGCAGGTCCATGCCAAGCAGCCATGTACCTCACCCAGGCATGCAGGCTACTTTAAAAAATTCTGGAAATGGTTTCCCTCTTTGCTTTGGCTGCCAGGAAGCTCAAATCCCTACTTGCAGCAAATGCGCAAAGCGATTGCCATGCGTTTTGTCAGTGGCTCTGACCTTGACTCTTGTTTCCTACTGGAGGAAGTCTTGCCCTTTTTCAGACTTCATGGTGTGCATCTTTGTTCATTTCCACCAGTGACTCAGATCTTTCTGGGATGGAGATGGGGCATTTTCCTGTAAAGCTGACAAGTGACAAAGGCCCTTCTTCCTCCCCGTTAATGTCTTGGCTCTGCTAGGAGCCACTTGTTCAGTGACAGTGCCAAGCTTCTGTTGCATGAGGTCACCTTGGAGCACATCTAATCAGAAATAGCTCCTTCTCTCTGCAGTAGCTTTGTTCATGGACTGCAAACTTGAATGCCTCACATTGCCCAATAGCTAACCCCGGGGGCTCACACTTTGCCCTAGTCTTTATGTAGGAGGTGGAGCAGGCAGCCCTCTGCAGGGACTCAGGAGCTGGGCTAAGGACAGGCATTGAAGGGAGACTATAGGCTGCTTCGCTTCCTCCCACGTTTACTGGACAGTTTTGTCCTTTTCTTCTTCATTGCGCCCACTGTGTCTGCTGCTGCCGGTTTGGTGCAGACACTGTTGTGAGAGAACTCCGCTGGCTGTGCAGAGCAGACAACCAGGTGACATCCCCACTCTTGGGTGTTCACTGAGAAGTTGGTGCCAGCAAGAGGGAGGTGGAGTCAAGGCCAGGTAACAGTCCTCAATGCCCTCATGACTTTGTCCTCCCTGTTCTTTCGAGCTTGAACATCAGGTGGGATCTGGAAGAGTGGACACTGCCCCTCCGAGAGAGGCCATGGTGAGAAAGCCATCCCGTGTGAGTACTAAGTCCTGGGTTCAAATCCCAGCTCCAGCATTATTAGCTGTGTGGCCTTAGACACGCTGTTTCCCTTCATTAGATGTGGAGTGTGGTGTGACATGACAGGCCCATGGTTGTGGCTTTGGTCCAGTGTGTTATCAGCTCATGGTGACCCCATGGATATCTTTGTGACCCATATGGCTTCCATTGGCTTGCTTTCGGAATTAGATCGCCAGGCCTTTCTTCCTAGTTTGTCTTACTCTAAAGGTGCCCATAAACCAGCTCAACATAGGAGCAACACACAAGCCTCCACTGATAGAGGTGGTGGCTGCACATGACGTGCACTGGCTGAGACTCAAACCTGGGTCTCCTGCACCAACCCAAACCCCATTGCCATTGAGTTTGCCTCAATCCATAGCAAGCCTGTACAGGGTGCCCGAGGCTGTTAGTCTTGACGGGAACAGACAGATGGCTTCATCTCTCTCCAACAGAGGACTGGCAGGTTTGAACCACCGACCTTGCAGCCGGCAGTGCACTGCTCACCTATCTGCACCAGCAAGGTGTCTTGGGGCTGCTGCCCAAGAGGTGGAGTGGTACCACAGAGCCAGGCCAACACGTTTCAAACCCAGCAGAGCCGAGAGAGCTGGAACTTGTGCTGAGCTCATTCAAATCCTGGAACCCGGGCAGGCACAAGCAAGGCTCATGGGATGCTGTTTGAATTTTAAGAACCAAATGAGGAAACAAACACATCATCATCTTATCTGAAATTCACCGACCCAGTGATGGCCACATTTCTTGGGTAAAGGGTTGAGTCCTCCTCACTCCGGCCTCCCTCTGCTATTTCTTGGAGGTTCCAGGCAGCAAAAGGGTCAGGCTTTTAATAAGAAACACTTGACACACACACCCCAGCTCATGCAGGATGCCATTCTCTTTATTTATTATACACGTCGGCATATTGAGATAATTGGGTTGTATAATATTGCATGCAGACTAATCTGAGAGTGATTTCTGTTGAATAGAAATTACTTATTCTGATTCCTCGGGGGTTTGTTTTTGTCAAAACGCATGTAGTATTTAGCAAAGTAATCATTGTTCAGTTGCCACGCACAGGATGTGTAAAATTATCCTAATCAGAATGAAAAGGACGAGGCGAGTGGGTGTCGCTGACCTCGTCAACTTGATTAGTGACGGCGCTTCATCACTTTCTCTAACCTTCACCTCAGACACTGCCCATGAGGAGCGCCTGGCCCTCTTCCTCTCCCTGGCCCTCGTTATGTGTGCATTTGTCATGTGGCTGCTCAAACAGCACGGGAGGAGGAGGAAAGATACTTCTCAACTTGCTAAGAAAACTCATCAACAACCCATGAATACCCCAATCAAAATGGTTTTGTGCACGTGTTGTGGGACTTTGAAGCCAAGGCTGGTGTCTCTCAGATGAGGCCCCAGTGACCATGTGGCTGTTAGGTGCCTTTCAGTCAGTTACAACTCACAGCGACCCGATGTACAACTGCACCAGCCGGTCCTGCGCCAGCCTCACAATTGTTCCCGTGATTTAGCTCATGGCTGCAGCCACTGGGTCCATCTCATTGAGGGTCTTCAATCTTTGACCTTTCTTGATACATGTCCAAAGTCAGTGAGAGAAAGGCTTGACACCCTCACTTCTAAGGGGTATGTTGGCTGGACTTCTGCCCATGCAGATTTATTGGTTCTGTCAGTCCATGGGATAGTCAGTATTCTTTGCCAACACCCCCATTCAAATGCACCAATTCTTCTCTCTTCTTCCCTATTTTTTGTCCAGCTTTTGCATGCACGTGAAACGATTGAAAATATCATGGCTTGGTCAGGTGCACCTTATTCTTCACAGTGATGGCTTTGATCTTTCGTACGATGAAGAGATCTTTTGCTCCAGGTTTGCTCAATGTGATTGATACTTGGTTTGATTTCTCAACTTCTCCTTCCACAGGCATTTGATGGTAAATTCAAGTCAAGTGAGACCCTTGACAACTTCATTCTTTTCTCCATTTACCATGATGTTGCTTATTGGTCCGTTTGTGAGCACCTTTGTGTTCATTATGTTGAGGGGTCATCCTCATCAAAAGCTGTGGTCATTGATTTTCAACACTTCAGTAAATGTTTCAAGGCCTCTTCTCTTTTAGCGAAAAAGATTGTTAATGAGTCTTCCTCTAATCCTGTTCTTTTTACATATGGCCAGTGTGGTAGTTACATAATCTATTGTCAATTTGAGAGGATTAAGAGTGAAGGGGTGGAGTCTAGCTTGTCAATCATTGTATAGCCAATGAAGCCTCAGTGTGGGCATGGACTTCCCCCTGAGGATTCTGGGAATTGTTGTATTTCCTCCTTGGAGGTGGGAGACACCTTCTCTCTCTGCTCATTCCCTTGGAGTCTCTCTACTGACAAGACTCTCTCTGAGAGACACTCAACTGACAAGACA
This sequence comes from Echinops telfairi, assembly GCF_000313985.2. Lineage (NCBI taxonomy): Eukaryota > Metazoa > Chordata > Mammalia > Afrosoricida > Tenrecidae > Echinops > Echinops telfairi. The sequence goes on along the minus strand of NW_022103901.1, from coordinate 37,034,809 downwards.
CATGGCACTACGCTGATAGACCCCATGCCCTGGGAACTGAAGGAGCCACATGGAGACCCCTGCCAGTGCTGAGATGCTTCTTCCGCCATTGGATCTATAAGACTGCACCCACTGGCCTGTGATCTTCCTGATTTGGCATCATTGCATGTGTTTTGTAAGTCTGAAGAGGACTTTATAGATTGGTATTGGACTTATGGGCTAATATCAGACTTATGGACTTGATCTGGACTGGGCTGGGATGTTTTCTCAATATTCAACTGCTCTTGTATATAAATCTCTTTCTTATATACACATGTGTGTCCATGAATTTGTTTCTCTAGTCTACCCAGACTAACACAGCCAGCTTCTTGGATTATTTGCTCAGCATACAGATTGAATAAGTATGGTGAGCAGATACAACCTTTACACAGAGCTTCTTGATTTCAACCTCGCGATATCCCCTGGTTCTGTTTGAATGACTCGGTCTATGCACTGGTTAAGCCTAAGTCCCGTGAAGTGTTCTGGAATTTCCATTCTTTGCAATGTTATCCATACTGAGTTTTGATCTATACAATCAAATGTCAATTAAGCACAAATAAACAACTTTTTGGTATTCTCTAATTTCAGCTCAAATCCATTGGTCATCAGTAACCACATCCTTTGTTCCACATCCTCTTCTGTATTGGGCTTACTTTCTAGTAGTTCTCTCCTAATGTACTGCTGTAAGCATGAAGAATGATCTTTGGCAAAATTTTACTTACGTGTGTTATTGATATTGTTTGATAATATCCACCTTCTTTTGGACCACTTTATTTTTTTAAATAGACACAGATGTGGATCTTTTCCAGTTAGTTAACCAGGTAGCTGTCTGTTTAAAATTTCTTGGCACAGAGGAGTGAGTGCTTCTAGCATCATGTCCATTTGTTGAAACATCTTACAGTATCATGTCTATGCCTCAAAAGTTCAGTGCAGCTGTGGCTTCTTTCTTTATAGTTCTGGTGGTGTAGTTGTTACGAATTCAGCTGCTAGCCTCAAGGACAGCAGTTTGAAACCACTAGCCACTCTATGGGAGAAAAATGAAGCTTTCTACTCCTGTAAAGAGTTAACTGTCTCAGAATGCTATTGGGGCAGTTCTACACTGTCCTATAGGGTTGCTATGAGTTGGATCCGACTTGATGGCAGTGAATTTTGTTGTGTTTTATTTATTTTGGTTATATGCTACCTTCTGAAATGGTTGAACATCGACCAGTGATTTGTCATACAGCGACTGTGCATTCGTCTCATTTTGGTACTTCTTGTGTGAAGAAAGATGGAATTTTCTACTCCCATAGAGAGTTTCAGTCTGAGACACTCACAGGGGCAGTTCTACCCTGTCCTATAGAGTTACTGTGAGTAGGCCTTCACTCAATGGCAGTGAGTTTGTTTTTTCTGGTGTGATGTCATTATACAAGTAGAGGTCAGCTGTGAACCAACCACAATGCATGAATTGTTGACTTGTGCAGATTAAACTCTTAAGTGACTGGACACTATTGGTAGAAGCCATGGGGTAGTGATAGGGTAAATCTTCTGGTAAGGTTCATTCACAGTGGCTCCTGCCTCCATTTTCACTCCTGGTCCCAGAGTAGTACAAATGGTTTGCATCTGATAGCTTACCGCAAGGCTGGTGTTTCCAACTCACCCAGCAGTGCTGCGGAAGAGAGGCCTGGCGATGTGCTGCCCGACAGCCTCATGGAGAAGCTTGCTTTTTAAATGTGGGGTCTCTGTGACTCACAATGGCTCCATGGCCGCATGTCCATTCTTTCTCCCTCTCCCTACCCCTGCTCTCTCCAGGTTTCCCCTGACAGATCTCCTCATACATCCTAGCCTTATCAGGGAGAATTGGGGTCCTCTGCCCACCCAGGCCAGCTGGTCGCCAGCATGTCCAGCGCTGAGGTCTCATTACAGAGCTGACACCATCTAAGCTCGTATCCAGCCATGGTGCCTGGCAACCGTCACCAGCTGGTCTTGGCTATCCTTGCAGCTCGCCCATCCTCAGTAAATTATTCCGTGACCTCTTGCCTTAGTTCACCTACTCTTTGATTTCCACCGAACTGTGGCTGCCCGATGTCTCCCGCAATGCCGAATGCTCTGAGCATGGGACTCACTCTCTTGGAATCCTTTGAGCTGAGTGCTGGGCCCAGTCAGCTCTCAATCCCTGGGTCCACTGCCCAGTTTCACATGCACACGTGCTTGGAGGACTTGTGTTTATCAGTCTCAATTTTCTCCCTGTGTCGACAAAATCTGAGAGATGATAAACCTTGGCCAGGAAAGAGTCCCCCAAATCAAACTCACTACCATTGAGTCGATGCTGACTCATATCGATCCTATAGGACAGGGGCAGGGTAGTTATAAGACTGTAACTGTTTACCGGAGTAGAAAGCACCATCATTCTCTTGGGCAGTGCTTGGTGGTTTCGAACTGCTAATCTTGCAGTTAGCAGCCCAATGTGTAACCAGTGCACTGAGCCAGCCACCTTACTTACTGGTTACAGGGGACAAAAGCACCTTTCTCTGAAGGCATGCAGAGAGGAGATCAGGGGCAGGTGTGTTTTCACGTTCACATTCATTTCTTAAACACTGACAGCATGGTGGACACAGGGCTGTGTGATCCCTGGGTCTATTTTGTCTTGCAGTCCACTCTGTAGGACAGGGTGGAACAGCCTTGTGGGTTTCCAAGACCGTAATTCTTTGTGGGAAGAGAAAACCTCATCTTTCTCCAGAGGAGCACCTGGTGGTTTTGAACTCCTGGCCTTGCAGTTAGCAGCCCAACATGTAATCACTGCACCATCAGTGGTTCTTGTAGCCTTGACAGGTAAGGGGGGAATGAAGGAAGACAGCTCCAAGTATGAGGGGGCTTTCACAAGTTCATGGAAAAATTCTTTTATCTTTGAATCCCACTATTTTTCCTATGAGCTTTTTGAAGCCCCAAGACTATGCTAATTCTAAAGTAGATCTGCCCAGGAACTCCTGGGTTAGCGGGTAGGAATGGAGGTTGCTCACGGTAGCTTCCCTTTGGAATAGAGTTGTGTCAGTGACCTCAGAACCTTGATCCCACAGGAGGCGGTCCTTCAGCCTGAGTCAAGATCAGCTAAGAAACTGAGAGTGTTGGGGGCCATATTTAGAATCAGCCCCTTACTCTTGGACAACACAGTGACTTTGAGACTCATTCCTAACAGTGACTTTTGGGGAACGTGCTGGGATTGAGAGTGTTGGTGGCAGAACGGCATGACTTTGGGCATGGAGTATCCTTCTGGAGTCCTGGCCTCATCAAAGGCATGTTCCAGGGCCTGGCAGGTCCATTTGAATGAAGTTACAAGGTCCTACTCCATCCCGCTGGAGCCTTCATGGTGTAGTGGCTACATATTGGGCTGCTAACCTCAAGGTCAGCAGTTTGAAACCAGCAGTTGTTCCATGGAAGAAAGATTGGGCTTCCTACTCTGGTGAAGAGCCACAGCCTCAGAAACCCACAGGGGCAGTTCTACCCTGCCCTGGAGCATTGCTCTGAGTCAGTGTAGACCTGATGGCAGGGAGGGAGACTCCATGCCTGGTGGTGCAGTGGATTAAGAATTAGACGCAAGGCTCAGTCTTTGCACTAACTCATTCTTGTCATCCCATTTTTGAGAAAAGAAAGTGGAGACTTGAGAAGCAAAGTGAGAGGAGGCCAAGACAGGGAGATTGGAGTTGTTTGCTCCTCTATGGTTCTGCTTCCCAATGGGAAGCACCTGAGGCTGCTCCCTCATATGCTTGAGCCCAGGAGGCTGAGCTCTGGTGTGAGGACCCCTATTAGTCATCTCAGCTTTCCTGGAGCCTAGCTCAGGGCCAGGCCAAGAGCAGGTACTGGGCAAGTGTTCATTGACAACTGAAGGCCATCACAGAGCTGGGACTGCAACAAGGTGTCTCAACTGGATGTGATTGTTAGGTATTGTTGAAGTGGTCCCAACTCACAGTGACCCAACAGAGGGAAACACCATCCAGTCCTGTACCATTCTTACAATTGTTCTTATGTTTGAGCCCATTGGTACAGCCATTGGTTGAATCATTGCCTTCCCTGTGGGAGAACCAGCTTTGTTCCAAGCCTGAGCACCACATGGGAAGCCTAACCAGCCATGGGGTTGGGGCAGGACCAGACAGTCTTTCCTTCTGTTGTGCCCGGGCTGGCCTTGCATGGAGGGCCGACTCAGCAGTCCCTGGCAACACGAATCTCAGCTGCATCCCTGGCTCTAAAGACAAGTGTGTTTATAATTCACTCTGCATCAAAGTCCCATGAGTCCTAGTGATTATTTCCTCTATGGAGGGATTTCTACTTCCGTAAAGAGTTACAGTCTCTAACACACACAGGGGCTGTTCGACCCTGTCCTATAGGGTCTCCATGAGTCAGCATCGACTCAGTGGCAACGAGTTTGGCTCTTTGGGCTTGTTCAGATGAGAAATTGGAATGATCAGACAAGTGATACAACTTGACCAAGCTCACAGTTGGTGAGTTAGGGGATTGAAGTCTACGTTCATCTGACTGCATAGCCCAGCCTCTCTTCACTACACCACTACATTCCTCTGATCCATCCCGAGTAATTTATCTTCCTTGAGTGGAGCTGGAGGAGGCGAGGGGCCTCCAAGCCTCTGGGAGGGAAGGTTGATAGAGATAGGGGTGTTAATTCAGCTTAGCTCTAATCAGTGACATGTCCCGGTGCTTTGGCTCTGGAAGTGAAAAGCAGTGAATCTAAGAACTTCAGGGTCGGCAGGGGGCTGCCAGGGCTGGCTCAGCCATCAGCAGCCAGTCTAAAAAGGCGAGTTGAAACTCTGAGGAAGGTCAACCTCCCAGAGGGCAGGGACACTGCTGTGGGAGCGATGGAGACCAACACAGTCTCAGGTCAGATGGTGAACAGAGACACAGGGACTGGAGAAGGATGGCGAGGCAGTGAACGCTGATCCAACTTTGTGTGCCCAGGGAGGAACCCTTGGGTGGTCCGAGTGCTGAATGTGCTCAGCTGCTAACCTGTAGCTTGCCAGTTCGAGTCCACCCAGAGGGATGTTGGAAAGAAGGTCTGGAGACTCCTTTTGGAAAACCAGCCTTTGGGGGACAAACACCCAATGGGGTGCAGTTCTACTTGGACACACACAGGAACTGATGAGACTGGAATCGATGAGATGTTATGAAAATGAAAACCCTGGTCCTGTGTTTTTTGGAAGAACTTCCTGGGTGCTGACTTTGATGTCAGCCTTTCCTATCCACATATGGCCCCCACCCAACCCCAATTTTCCTTATGTTATTAATTTTTTCATGTCATCCTAACAGACACAAGAAAAGGTCAGTTGTGGGCCGGTTCCTGATGAAAGAGGCCATTCCTCAGCAGGTCTCAAAATGATTCTTCACGAAGTTCCCACCAGACCCACCAATCATCCAGGGACACAGCAGTGTACAATTACTCTGGTGGGCTGAGTAATTGCTGCTAAGGTTACATGGTGTCAGGACAGAGGTGTTGTCTTTGATGGTCTCTTATGGAACAGTTTGCCAGATGTAATGTTTGGTGTGCTGGGAATCCAAATGCCGGACTAGGGAAAGGTGGGTGGCTCCTCAGGCTCATTTTCCAGGTCTGTAGAATGAGAGCAGCCTTCCTTAGCACAAAGAGATGTAAGTGAGGGACATACAAGGTAATGGACTTTGTCATCAAATCCTGTCAATGGCTTCCAGGCTTAGGAAGCATCTCTCCGGATTCTTTAAATTTAACACCCATATACTCAGGTGGCATAGTGGTTCTGAGCTGGATGGCTAACTGCAAACAACAGTTTGAAACCATCAGCAGCTCTGATGGAGAGTGATAAGGTTTTCTACTCCTATAAATAGTTATGGCTTCAGAAATCTATAGGGGCAGTTCTACGCTGTCCTATAGGGTCACTATGAGTCAGCATCGATTTGATGACAGTGAGCTTGGTTTTTTGGTTTCTGATATTTGGTAGAGAATTCTTGCCCTCAATGAGAGAAATCCAGGTTTGATTTCTGGTCAGTGCACCTTGTGTGCGGCTACCACGTATGTGTTGTTGGGACACTGAAAACAAAGCAGCAGATCCTCCTTCGACAGACTAGGAAGAAAGGCCTGGTGTTTTAATTCTTGGAATCAGTCAACAAAAACCCTTGGGATCATAACGTTCTGATTGGTGACCCATCCCGGGCCCGGCTCAGGATCTGGCAGCATCTTGCACCACATGCTCATGGAGTCATTATGATGTAGCAGCTAACAACCATGTGTGCAAAGCTTGTGAGCGGCAGAGCTGGGATTTGAACCCAGACACTCTGGTCCTAGAGTTTATGCTCTTAACCACTGTGCTATGCTGCCCTGAGGAGCCATGCTGCCTCTGATGTTCCTTGAAGAATAACTTGTACAGTACTAAGGAGGCTTCAAGTAGGGGAGTGCTGTTGTTGAGTGTGGCTGAGTGGAGTATGACTCACAGTGATCTCAAGTGGAGGTCCTAACCCTAGTCCTAACCCTAATCCTAACAACCCTAATGCTAATGTTAACCCTAACCCTAACAACCCTAACTCTAACTCTAACACTAAAACTAACCCTAAACCTAACACTAACCCTAACTCTAACCCTAACCCACACACCCCTAACCTGAACCCTAGGTTGTTAGGACAGGGTAGGCTGTCCCCAGGGTTTTCTTGGCTGTCATCTTTTTAGGAGTAGATTGCCTCATCTTTCTTCTGTAGCCGGTGGATTTGAACCTATGACCTTGTGGTCAATGGCAGAGTTGCCTAACCATGGTGCCCCTGGGTCTCCTTAAGGCGAAAAGACTCAAAGGAAACTTGGATGAGATATTCTGGAGTTCAGTTCTACAGATATCCCAGTTTCTAAGAGGGTTCTGATGGTTTTCGTGGTGGTGTTAGGTGCCATCGAGTCAGTTCTGTCCCCTAGCGGCCCTACGCACGATGGAACAAAACACTGCCCAGGCCACGCCAGCCTTACAAGTGTTCCTAGGGCTGAGTCCACAGTTGCAGCCTCTGTGTCGATCCATCTTGTCAAGCACCCCCCTCTTTGTCGCTGCCCCTCCACTTTACCAAGTGTGATGGCCTTCTCCAGGGACAGGTCTCTCCTGACAAGATGTACAAAGTACACGAGATGAGTTCTCACCCTCCTTGTCTTGAAGGAGCACTCGGGCCACACTTCTTCCAAGTCAGATTTGTTTGTCCTTTTAGCAGGCCATGGCACTTCTAACATTCTTTTCTAGCACTGTGTTCAAACACATGGATTCTTCTTTGGTCTTCCTTCTATAACGCCCAACGTTCACACGCATAGAGGCAATGGGAAAATGCCATGGCTTGGTTCAGGTGCACTTTAGTCCTTAAAGTAACATCCTTGTTTTTCAACACTCAAAACATCTTCTGCAGCAGATCTTCCTAATGCAACTTGCCTTTTGATCTCTTGACAGCTGCTTCCATAAGCATTGATTCAAGCAAGACAAAATCATTGACAATGTCAACTTTTCCTCCATTTATCATGATGTTACCTCTTGGTCCAGTGTCAGGTTTGTGTCTTTACCTTGAGTTGTAATTCATACCAAAGGCTAGCGACCCAATGTGACAGACTAGAACTGCTCCCAGTAGTTTCTCATTGGCAATCTTGCTGGGAGCAGATCCCCAGGTATCTCTGTCCCAGAGCCACTGCGTGGGTTCAAGCAACTAACCTTCTGGCCATGGGCTGGACCCCTGCACCACCATTAGGGTGACATGATGGCCTCACTCACTGCCATCAAGTGGATTCTGACTGAGAGAGCTGGACAGGACAGGGTAGAACTGCCCTTGTGGATTTCCGAGTCTGTAACTCTTTAAGGGATTAGAAAACCTCATCTTTCTCTGTTGGAGCAGGTGGTAGTTTCAAACTGCTGCCCTTGCAGTAGCAACCAACCTAGAAAGACCCCAGAGCAGAAACTTCTTGTGTCCTTCAGATGGCTTGCTGTTTGGCAGATACTATCTGCTGTTCTCTGCCTTTTGGAATTTTCTGGAAAGCCATGCTGCTCAGATTCACTACAGGCTGACACCTTGGGGACTTAACACTCCTGGAAACAGGCCTGACCCTCTGTCTGGTGGGAGTAGATGGAGAGCTATAAACCATCTCCCCCACACTGAACCTGGCATCTTACACTTTCCTCCAAAGTTTTCCTGTGGGAATCTGCTTCAGCCGCCCACTGTGGTAATTGGCTTATTAATGGACTTTTTATTGGCTGCCTTCCTTTATCCCCTTCTCTCCGCTCCTTCCAATATCCGCTCCTTCCAGAAGCTTCTGTAGGAACAACTTGCACTCAGGTGCTTGTCTCAGGGGTCCCACTGGTAGGGGAACCCAAATAAAGATGTGGCCTAGTTCTTCTCTGCCACACGGGCTTTCTCCTCCAAGGATTCTGGGCGAGGCAAGCAAGGCATGTGTAAAAAGCAGGAGCTCACGGGAAGCCAAGCCCAGTGTTTTACATAACTGGTTAAGCATCCCACTCTCCTGTGCACAGCTTCTGGTAAAATGCAAGATGGTGCCCATGTTTAAGCCTGGTGGGGTTCAGTGGTTTAAGCCCGAGAGCCTGCTGTTTCTGAGCTAGATGCCAGAGGGGTCCCACACACAAGCATTTAGACCTCAAAGGCACAATAAGTCACGCCGACCAGTAAACATGACGCAGTGCATCTGCAGGGCTCTCAACAACCCCTCCAGGGACTTCTCCTGTAGAAGTGGGGTCAACGAGTGTGAGCTGAGAGTTGCTAAAAGGTCCATGGTGAGTGCTCACATGTGCCTTGGTTTTGAGTCTTCTGCCTTGGGCTCCTCATTAGATGTCATCTTGGCGGTCCCGGACTTGCTGCCCATTGAGGTGCCTTCCTCATGCTCTGGATAGTGAGCGTTCCCTGTCGTCCCTTGGGGGTAGTTGGGAAGAAATTGACTAGTCTTCGGGCGCCTGTGGTCTGGCCTCTGGAGCACATGGGTGAGTGCCAGGGGCAAGTTGTCCTGTTGCCTAACATGAACCCGTTGGCTCTGACTGTCACCAGTTTTGAAGAAGCTGCAAGCATCTTCATCATCCCCCAAAGCAACCTTATTCTCACCCATCTCCATCCCCTCCCAGTCTCTGATACCCACTTACGTGTGTTCTTCCAGGTCGTGTTCTGTCTCCATAGACTGGCCCATCCTGTACTCGGTCTTAGCCCAAAGCCCAAGAAGTCTGTTTTGTGAAGCCCCGTGGTTTGTGCTGGTTTTTGACATCAGTCTGCGGGAGCCAGACAACAGGGTGGAGTGGAGGGGTGGGATGGGGAGGATGCAGAAAGAGTATCCTTTGCTTTTGCCAGTCTTGTCTCTCTTCTTGGCCAGAGATGCTAGCACCATACTCCTTTCCTCCTCTCTCCATTGTCTGTTTCAGAAGCCCGGGGGTGGGGAGTGGGGGGTTGGGTATAAGATCCTTGTATTTCCATTTCAAAAAAGTTTGCTGGGGAAGACAATAAGTGGGAACCAACCCCTCGTGTTGGAGCCCCAGGCTGTATTTTGGTTGGTTTTAAGGGCAAGAAAGAATCCTTATTTATTGTAGCAAGTATATGAGCAAGTAACCTCTGGTAACTACAGCAAGTCCCCCACATACAGTTCAGTGACATCACAATGCTTATCCTGGTGTCCAGCCTTTTCCCCTCACCCCTCACCCCTCCTGACCTTGTCCATCACAAAGGGCAAGTCTAACTGCCACTATCCTGCACACCCTGCCTGCCCCCCCCACCTGCTTTGTAGGCAGATTGGAACGTGGAGTAAAAGAGGGACCGGGGACAATTAAAACCAGCATGCCAGCTATGGAAGAGCCAGGGCTAGAGCTGATGTCGCCGTTCATCAGCATATCACCCCCTAGCCCTTTGTCTCTCTCCAGTCACCCTCACAGCTCTCTGAGCTCCTTCCATCCTCAAGGTGGTGGCTTGCAGAGCCTGGGATGCTGATTAAAAACCTGATGAGTAATGGAGAAGAACCTGAATCTCTTCCTCGGATGGATCTGAGCAAGTTAATAGCCTTCTTTAGAGCACAACAAAATCAGGTCCTCTTTTAAACGTTTTATTGACAAGCACAGAAAGACCCCTGTCAGTGCAGGGGAATTTATCACTTGGTTTTGTTACCTTGTTTCTGACTCATGCAAGGGACAAGAGCATTTTAATCACCCAAAGCCACCCATTGTTACAAGCAAGGAGGCAGTGTTGGAGCCAGGGACAATGGGGTGGAAGAGAGAGAGTTTGTATTCCTGTAGCTCTTACTATAGGGCCAAGATGGCACATGGGTTGGGCGTTGGGCTGCCAACTGCAAGGTTGGTGGTTCAAATCCACTAGCCCCTTAGTGGGACAAAGATGAGGCTGTCTGCACCTGTGCAAATGTATAGTCTTGGAAACTCTAAGGAGTAATGCTATGGAACATTTCCCACAGGATTACTATGAGTCCGAGTTCACTCAGCAGCCATAGGTTCGGTTTGGTTTCATTACTGTCTAACCCGGGCTACACAGGGCGCACATTTTACATGAACTCACTTGATGCTCTGAGAGTCCTACATAATGTCCTGGTTTTGTTCCCATTTTACTGCCAAGGACACTGAGATCCAGGGGAGCCATTGTTAAAATCCCAAGGCAAAATGGATGCCACATTCAATTTAGGTGCATCCAAGACTAATTGATCAAGAGGTGAGCTACACAAGTAGCAGTGAGGTTTGGGTAACTGCTGAGATGAGGGTCAAGGCTATTGACTCCGTGATATACGGAGGTTGGATGGAAACTTGCTTTATTGCTACAGACACGAGACAGAGCAAGGCCAGCTGTGCTTGTGGGCACTGGATTCCCCATGGCCAGCTGGTCACTCCCTGCCATCAACACAGGGCTGATGGTCTGCATACACCTCTTTCATGCTGCAGATGAGAGATACTGCTCCCTCCCCACAGAGACCTTTTCTTTGTAATGTTGACCTGTGGTCAGTGCAGGAGAGGAGCAAGGAGTTGATGGATCACCAACTCCTAAGGGGCCACCTGGTAAAGGAAGTCAGCCTACCCTCTCATCTCACCCCAAAAGACAGACTGACACATTGGGTCTACGAACACGGTTTCTTTGTGCGTCACTGGGATAAGCACCAGCCTGAGTTCCACTGTTCCCTCCTCCAGGAGTTCCAGAGTAGTGCAGCCGCCCAGAGTGAGCCACAGTAGTGCTGATTGTCATCGTTGTTAAGTGCCACCGAATCAGTTCCAACCCATAGCGACCCTATGTCCAACACGACAAAACACTGCCCTGTCCTGCGTCATCCTCACAATTGTTCCCATGCCTGAGCCCGTTGTTACAGCCACTGTGTCAATCCCTCTCCTTGAGGGCTTCCCTCCCCCCACTCCCCCACTGCTCTTATACTTTACCAAGCACGATGCCCTTCTCCAGGGACTTGTCTCTCCTGAAAACATATCCAAAGTATGTGAGATGAAGTCTCACCATCGTTGCCTCTAAGGACCACTCTAGCTGTACTTCTTCCAAGACAGATAACTTTGTCCTTTAAGCATCGATAGCACTTTCAATATTCTTGTCCAGCACCCCGAGTCAAATGCGCTGATTCTTCTTCAGTCTTCCTTATTCAGTGCCCAGCTTTCACCATGGCTGCTACTCCTCCTAAACCCAGAGTTTGGGGAGTGCAGCCGTCACTGGATCCCAGGAGAGAGTTGTGTAGAGTAGGCTGTCTTGAGAGCAACAGTGACTTTTGGTCAAGGGACAGAGCCAATTCAATATGACTTCCCAGAGAGAGGATCAGGAAGGGAGCCCTATTTGCTTATCCAACCAGAAGCCAGAATCCCAGTGATGCTGCCCATACAGGTTAAGTCTCAGCTTTCTCGAGCAAAAGGCAGAGTCATCAAGCTACACCTGCAGGAGAAAATGATAGATGGCCCATGGACTCTCCTGTGTTCTATACCAGTAGATCTTCCCGAGTTGTGGCTCTACTCAAGTAGCTCTGGGACATTGTGTCATCCTTTAAAGTGCCCCACACCTCACTTACACTTGTGTTGTACCTTCCTTACTCATATCTCCCTGAATGGCCCTGGTCTTAAGGTCATCTTCAGAAGGCACTTACCATCATGCTGTCCCAGCAAAAGCATTCCTCTAGAGCAGTGGTTCTCAACCTTCCTAATGCC
>NW_022103901.1:37014095-37022473 GCF_000313985.2 Echinops telfairi | reverse complement strand
ACCACTGCTCTAGCGAAAGCTTCCTTGCTGAAAGTGAAGAGAACGTGAAACTCTTGCTGATGAAGGTCAAGGGTTGCAGCTTCTGGTGTACATTACAATTCAATGGAAAGAAAAGGAGAAACCTCAGAACTGGACCACTAGGTAAATGATAAATGGAGAAAAGGTTTTGTCTTGGTTGGATCCACAATCAATGCTCATGGAAGCAGCAGTCAGGAGATCAAACGGCACACTGCATTCGGTAAACCTGCTGCACAGGACCTCTTTAGAGTATTGAAAAGCAAAGATGTTATTTTGAGGACTACGGTGCCCCCGATCAAGCTATGTTATTTTTAATATGCTTGCATCCCATGCAAGCAAAAGCTGGACGTTGAATAAGAATGCTGAAGAAGAACTGATGCATTTGAATCGTGGTGCTGGTGAGGAGTATTGAAAGCACTATGGGTTACCAAAAGAACAAATAAATTGGTTTTGGAAGAAGTACAGCCCCAATACTCCTTAGAGTCAAGGATGCCTTTGTCTCACGCACTTTGCACATGTTGTCAGGAGAGACCAGTCCCTGGAGAAGGACATCATGCTGGGGAAAGTAGAGGGGCAGACCTTTAAGAAGATGAAGCGATACAGTGGCTGCATTAATGGGCTTGGACATAAGCACAATGTGAGGATGGCCCAGGACTGGGCAGTGTTTCAGTCTGCTGTGCACAGGGTCACTATGAGTTGGAGTCAACTCCTTGGCACCTGACAACAACAACAACAAAATAACAACAAAAGAGAAAGTTAGTGAAAAATAACAAGGCACCTCTCCTTAGTCATCATGGACTGAATTACAAACCACATTACAGACTTTGACCATGACCTAGAACCTATGAAGGAGTCATGTTATATGCAAGAAACGTGTTATATCCATGAAGACACTTACCTAGCAGAGCGAAGGAAACCCACATGGTGGCAGCTATGTGGGTCGTGAAACGCACCTCCTCTATGACTGCATGTATCTTCACCCGAGGCAGGCACAGAGGGATTTCCACCAAAGGTGTCGACTGTTCAAGGAGGTTTTCAGAGGCGACCTGAATGGCATCTTCTCTGGTCCAAGGGGAAATGTTTTGCTGCGCTTGGTCATCCTATTGCGGATCAGGTGGCTTTGGGAAGCTCTTTGTCATCAGTGCAGAAGATTTGGGGGACAAAACCATTGCATTTTTCAGCCATGTCCTATCATGATAACCTTTCTCTTTCTTCCATCCTGCTTAGCCAAAGATCTCAGGATCACTTTTTGTTTCATGAGAGCTTATGCACCTTGACTGCAAAGAAGGGCAGAGGGTCCCAGTGCTTGACATCTAATATCCAGCCCATATTGTGACTGTCTCGTGTGGGCCAGGACCTGTGCTCCATTTGTGGATTCAGAGTTTTACACAGTATATTCTGTGCACTTACTGAGTGCATGTCCAGTGAGGGAGGGAAAATAAAGCTAAAACAAACCAAACCCACTGCCATTGAGTTGATTTTTACTTGTAGTGACCTTACCTAGGGTCAGAGTTTCAACGTTCTCTCTTGGATCTGCTGGTGGGTTTGAACCACCAACCTTGCAAGAGGTGTGCTCCTAGGGAAGAGATGGGGCTTGATCTGTAGTGGGGAGGGGCTGCTTTAGCACCTGTGAAAAGAAATTCTGGAATGAAGGGAAGCCTGCAGAGGGACTGCCACAGGAGACATGAAATCAACAGTGGCATTGCAGGGACATTGGATTCTACACCTATCTCACAGAATGGAATTTACATTCATTTTTTTTATTATGGTGAATATATGGAACGCTGGCAGTGCATTGATAAAGTGCAAAGATAAAGCCCACAAGCTGCTTCACAGGACAACGATGAGGCTGTGTGCTCCTGTAAACATGTACAATCTTGGACAATTCTACTTTCTCCTATGGACATCAGCATGAGTGGTAATTGACTAGACAGAAGTGGGCATGTGGTGAATATCTACTTGTGATAACTCACTGCCGTTGAGCCAATTCTGACTCTTAGAGCCTGTATAGGACAAGGTAGAACTGCCCCTGTGGGTTTCTGAGACTCTAGCTCTAAATTTATGGGAGTAGAAAGCTCCATCTTTCCCCCAAGGACAAGCTGGTGGTTTTTAACTGCTAACTTGGAGGTTAGCAACCCAAACCTAATCACTACACCAAAAGGTCAGTGAAAAATGAGTGAAAAAACAATGGAATTTCCCCACAAAGGTTTTGAAGCTTCCCCGTGTATGTATATTATATCCATACATACTGTACAACTTTTGGCCATTTCAACACTTTTCACATGTATAATTTGGTGACAATTATTGTGGTTATTATGTTGTATCACCCTCACCACTATTTGTTTCCAAAATGTCCATCAACCTGAACAGTCCCTCAGTGTCCAGCAGTGAATGGCTCTCCCCCACATCCCTGGGACCTACTACTAGACCTTTGTCTTGTTGACGCACTGCCTTCAAGGCGACATTGACTCAGAGCAACCCTGTGGGTAGAACTGCCTTTGTGAATTTCCGTGACTGTAACTGCTGTTGTTTTTGTTAGATGCCATTGAGCTGGTTCTGACCCATAACAACCTTATGTACAACAGAATGAAACACTGCCTTGTCCTGCACCATCCTCACAATTATTCCTGCCTGAGCCCATTGTTGTAGCTGTTGTCATTCCATCTCCTTGAAGGGGTCCTTTGCCGCCCCTCAACCTTACTAATATGATGTCCTTCTTCAAGGACTCGTTTCTTCTGACATGTGTCCAAAGTATGTAAGGTGAAGTAATAGCACGCTTGTCTCTGAGGAGCACTCTGGGCATCCTTCTCCTAAGACAGACTTGTTTGTCCTTTCAGCGGTCCATGACACTTTCAATATGTTTCTCCAGCACCACGATTCAAATGCATCAATTCTTCTTCAGTCCTCTTTGTTCATTGTCCAACTTCCACAAGCATGTGAGGCAATTCAAAATACCATAGCTCGGGTCAGGCACACTTTAGAGCTCAAAGTAATAGCCTTGCTTTTCAATACTCCACAGAGGTCTTGTGCAGCAGATTTGCCTAATGCAATTTGTCATATGATCTCTTGTCTGCAGCTTCCATGAGCATTGATCGTGGATTCTAACAAGACATAATCCTTGACAACTTCCTGCTTTCTTCCATTTATCATGATGTTATGTATTGATCCAGTTGTGAGGATTTTGGTCTTTACATTGAATTGTAATCTATACTGAAAGCTTCAAGCTTTGATTGTCATTAGCAAGCAGGGCTGTGTCAGCTGCTTATCTCAGGTTGTCAATTAGCCTTCCTTCAAGCCTAATGCCACATTCTGCTTCATATAAGCCAGCTTCTCTGGTTATTTGCTCAGCATACAGACTAAGTATGATGAGAGGACACAAGCCTGTTGCACACCTTTCCTGATTTAAAAGCATGCTGAATTTCCTTATTCCATGCACACAACTGCCTCTTGATCATGTACAACAGCGGTTCTCAACCTGTGGGTCACAACCCCTTTGGGGGTCGAATGACCCTTTCACAGGGGTCGCCCAATTCATAACAGTAGCAAAATTACAGTTATGAAGTAGCAACAAAAGTAATTTTATGGTTGAGGATCATCACAACATGAGGAACTGTATTAAAAGGTCACGGCATTAGGAAAGTTGAGAACCACGGATGTACAAGTTCCACATGAGCACAATGAAGTGTTCTGGAATTCCCATTTTTCTCAAGGTTATCCATAGTTTGTTATGATCTGCAAAGTCTAATGCCTTGGCATAGCAATGAAACACAAGTAAGCATCTTTCTGGCATTCTCTGACGTCAGCAATGATATCCCTTATTCCATATCCTCTTCTGAATCTGTCCTGAACCTCTGAGAACTTCCTGTCAATGTACTGCTGCACCCCCTTACTGGATGTTCTTCAGCAAAATTGTATTGGCATGTGATATCAATGATATTGTTCTATAAATTGTGTATTCTGTTGGGTCACTATTTTTTTTTTTTTGGAATGGGTACGAATATGGATCTTTTCTGGTCAGTTGGCCAAGTAGCTGTCTTCCAAAGTTCTTGGTATAGATGAATGAGTGCTTCTAGTGCTTCATAAGCTTGTTGAAACAGTCCAGTGGGTTTTTCCATCAATTTCTGGAGCCCTATTCCTGGCCAATTCCTTCAGCGCAGCTTGAATTTATTTCTTTAGCACCACATCTTCTTGTTATATGCTACCTCCTGAAATGGAATGTTGACTAGTTTTTTTTGGTACAGTGACTTTGCATATTCTTTCCATCTTCTTTTGAGGCTTCCGGAATGATGCAGATATATTTTTATGGGAGTACGAAGCCCCATCTTTCTCTTGCAGAGTGCCTGGTGGTTTCGAACTGTAGATCTTGTGGTTTGTCCAACACTGAACCACCAAGGGGTGTCTTGATATAATAGGGCTATTTATTTATAAAACTTTTTATTATAATTCAGTTGAAGAATTACAGAGAAGGCCATCAGTTTTACATTCAATAATTCATATGCATTTTGTTTCAGTTTATCCACTTAGTCCCCTCAAGGTATCATCTCTTATCCCACTTCCTCCCCATATATCCTGATTCTATTCCTCCTTCTTTCCCAACCCTCTGTCCTTGGGCCACACTAGGGTGAGTTCAGGTCCAGAGCTGAGCAGTGACTATAGGCCACAGTCTCTATCCAGTCAATACGCCCAACTTCATTTATGACTTTGAGTTCTGATCCACATTTTTCTCCCTCTTGATCCAGGACCATAATGTGGTCTCTTTCAGAGCAGTTGGTGGTGGTAGCTGGCCACCATCTAGTTCTTCTGGTCTCACGGTCGTGGAGACTTATGTTTGCTTGGTCCATTAGTCTGTTGGACTGTTTCCACATGTCTTTCAAGTTCATCACTCTTCTTTCTCTGGATGGGGAGAGACTAATATCTGCACATTAAATGGATGCTCATGAGGTTTTAAGACCCCTGTTAATTATGCAGTCACCATATTGGTGACCCATTCAGATCCCCATTACCAGGCTGGTGCATACAGCCCCAGCTGCTCTGAGTTTAGTATGCTGGCAGTTAAAATTTGCACACAGTGGAACTTCCAGGAAGATGGCGACTGAGTAACACATACCAGAGAGACTCTGCCGAAATCAGTGCAGGAGAGTTACTAAGAGGGAAATTACACACTGCTGGGTTGCAGGAGGAGCATCATAGAGGTAAGTAGGCACAGATCCACTAGGTTTTGAGGGGCTGGGGGGCTTTTGGCTTACCATAGTGGAGGCCAGCCCAACACTGTCTTGGCTGGAGCCAGGATCATTTGGAGCTGGCCCAAGGCCTCAACACAGCTACAGCTTGCTGCTGCCTTGGGACAGGGTTTAAACCCCTCAAGGCCCAGGGTCAGAGATCTGGGCTCAGCTATATTGTTACTTTTGTTTCCCTCTCTTCTGTCTCCCCACAGTCTGAGCGGGCTTAGTCTTTTGTGTTTTTCTCTTCCCTTTTATCTCACATGCCACTGCTGACCTCCAGACCACTCCTCTTAGCCTAGGGCATTTACTAGTGCCCTCCACCCAGGTGGAAGAGCTCCACCCTCTGCAGTGTAACACGAGGCTGGAGAAAGCCTGCCCACCCTCCTCCACCAGAGGATATCCCGCCCACCTTCTTCCTGGGGAAATTCTGCCCGCCAGCCCTCTGCAGTGCTTAGCACATGGTTGGGGAAATTCTGCCCACCTTATTCAGGGGAAATCATGTCTGCATAGCCGGGGGAGCTCCTACCCATCCTCTGTGGTCCCATGTGACTGAGGGAACTTCCTTCCACCTGCTGTAGTGCCTCACATGGCTTAAGGCAGCTCGGCCAATACTCACCAACATTCCATGCTGCTGCAGGAACCTCTGCCCAACCTCCGCAGTGATATACCTGACCAGGGCAATTCCACCCACCATTTGCGGTGCTCTACACCAAAGTGGGCAACCCACAAGTCATCTGTGGCACTCCCATTGCAGCGGGCACCCCACACACCCTCCGTGGCACCCCAAGCTGCTGTGGGTCAAACCATATCAGCTTCTTGTGAAATCACCCAATACAGCATCATCCTCATAGGTTTACAACAACCCAATCAGTATCCCCTGAGAGGACCATCCAACTTGCCCGCCAAATAACAGAAACTGGTTGACTAGGGGAAAAGTGAAGCCACAAGAGGATAAAGTGGTAAGCCAATTCCATAGTGAAATTATTTGCAGGCACTTAGAAGAAGCATTCCTATGAGTCACCCAGAGAGAGCCAGTGCTCTTTGACTCCCTGGAAAATGACACCTTGCTCCTTTAAAACAACACAATGAAAATAGCAATCAGTCCCAATGACCTCAACAAAAAAACAGGAGAAACAAAAGTCAATGGCAGAAGATATCCTGAACTTAACAATGAAGCAGCCATTGATCTGCCACAGAAAGAAATTTTCAGAATGCTGCTTGGAGTCATACAGGATATGGGGGAAGCAATACAGAAAAAGGGATGAAATGATAGAGGAGATAAGGTCCACACACCAAAGGGAAATACAAGAGCTTAGGAACAAGATAACAAAAACCAGTAGCAGACCCACAGACTTTGCCAATTGACTGGAGGAGGTGGAGAACCACAGTGAGCTAGAGGACAGCCAAGCAGACTTTAACAAACGTGAACAAAAATCTAATAAGATCATCAGAGAAGCTGAAGAAAACCTAAGAGCTATGTCTGATGCTATGAAGGTAATATGAACAACATCAGAATAATTGGATTACTAGAGGAAAACATAACAAAGACGTCATCTGCAATAATAGTGAGAGAATTCTTGGATGAAAACTTCCCCAGTTTAATGAGTGAAAACCATACAATGATTCAGGAGGCTGAAAGAACACCAGCTAGACTGAATTCTAAGAAGAAATCACCAAAGCACATAATAGTTAAACTAACTTTGAGGAAAAGGAGGAAATCATGAGAGTGGCTAGGGAAAAACAAGCAATCACATATAAAGCTTTACAAATAAGAATATGCTCAGACCTATCAATGGACATTATGAAGAAGAGAGTGGAGTAATATATTCCAAAAATTGAAGGAAAATAACGGAAACCCAAGAATACACTACCCAGCCAAATTATCTGTCAAGATAGATGGAGAAGTAAGTCTTCCCAGACAAAGAAAAACTCAAAGACTATGTTAGATGAAACTCAGCCCTACAAAAGATCCTTGCTGACCCAGTATGGGCAGAAGAACAGCACTCACCAAGCATAAATAAGAGACTGCCACATAGAACAACCCCACCTAGAGGGCAACAAAGAGAAAACAGCCCCTAAATAGCATTGGCTTAAGGGTGGAAAGAAGTCAAGAATGAAACACACACACACACACACACACACACACACACACACACACACCACTGATAAGAAAGGGAGGTAGGAAAACACCCAACACAAAAGATATAAAATGACATCACGGAGTCCACAGGTGAAGATAACATCCCTGAATATCAATGGACTGAACTCAGGCATTAAAAGACTGAGGCTACCAGACTGGCTTAGAAAACACAACTCATTAATCTGCTGCCTACAGGAGACACATCTGAAGACTACAGACAAAAATAGGCTGAGAATCAAAAGGTGGAGAAAAGCATGCAAAATAAACAAACAGCAATTCAAAAAAAGCAGTGGTTGCAAACCTAATCTCAGATAAAATTGACTTCACAGTGCAAACCATAAAAAGAGATAAGGAGGGACACTATATAATGCTCAAGGGAATGGTAGACAAAGAACCACTAATCATTTAAAACATATATTCCCCAAACGAGAGACGTGCTGAATATGTCAACCAGAGACTCCAAAAGATGAAGAAAGAAATCACAGTCTCAACAATTATAGTAGGTGACTTCAATGCACCGCTCTCTGAGAATGATAGATCACAGGGAAAGAAACTCAGCAAGGAGGCTAGAGATCTAAACACTACAATTAGACATTTTGACCTGTTAGATATTTACAGAGCTTTTCATCTAAATACAAATAAATTCACATTCTTTTCAAGCCCACATGGCACATATTCAAAGATAGACCACATGATGGGGCATACGAGGAATCTGCATATTTAAGCACATTGATATCATACAGACCTCTGTCTGACCACCGTGCCATAAGGCTGGACATCAACAAAAGGAGGATGAAGAAAACAAGAGCAAACAACTGGAGGATGAATAGCTCTTTATTGCAAAAGGAGTGTGTACTGACCCAGATCAGAAATGAAATTAGGAAATGTCTAGAAACCAATGAGAATGAGAAGACGACGTACCAAAGCTTATGGGACACAGCAAAGTCAGTTGTCAGATGAAGTTTCATACCAACACATGCACACACGAAAAAGGAAGA
>NW_022103901.1:37001729-37003516 GCF_000313985.2 Echinops telfairi | reverse complement strand
GAGCCAGCCTCTCTAAGGGACTGAATTAAGTCCTACCTGCAGAGGGCAGGCTTGGTCACTGGCCATGCCCAGAAAGGCAGCGCCTGCAGCAGGGAAGGAACGCCACTAGACTGCGCAGACTCACTGGAAAACACCGTTGCAGGGAGGCAGAGTCTTAAGCCACACTTTCAAGTTCTAATCAAATGCAAGCAAAGGCGTTTTCAAAAGCAGGAGTAATTGGTGGTCCAACAAAGCCTTCTTTTAAGCTGCAAATGTTTTCCCACACCTGGGGACTGATAACAGGGTTTGCCTGCTCTCCTCTCCTCTACAGCAGCCACTTAAATCCTTAGCCTCCAGCCTCCAGGGCACCCAGTGGAGGGGAAACTTATCATCATGAACAGGGCGGGTCTCTGGGGACTGTCCCGCTGGCTTCTTTCAGGATAGTGTCTCAGGCTGGGCCACGATGGCAGGCAGACAGGCAGGCAGGCAGGCAGGCAGGCAGGGCTTCTGGCTGCTTCCCCCAGTGAGTGTGCATGTGTGCTCACACTCGGTACTGACACGCACACACTCACACTCACGCTGACATGCAGTCACACGAACTCACACATGCACACAAGCAAACTCACAACCATGTGTACTCACACAGACATGGGCACACTTCTATTTGCACACACTCACATACTCTTACACACATTCACACAAAACACACTTGCATATGCTCACACTCACATACACACACCCCTTCACAAGTTCACTCATATGTATGTACATATACTCAACAGACACACTCGCACACATGCTCCCATGCATGCACTCTAACACACTCACACCTGCTCACACTCATGCTCAAGACTCACATGCACCCTCACACACTCCCGTGCTCACACATATGCTCACTCCCATTCACTTACACACACCCCTTCCCACTGTGGACACCAGGACCCTCTTGAGCGCTCAGCTCACCTGTCTCCCTTGTGAGCGTACTCCCCTCGTGGCCACCCTGAGCGGGACTCGCTCACTGGACATGCTCACGACACACTGCCCATGATTACTGACAGACTCACTCACACACACCCCAGCCCAGACACACCTCAGCACCTCTTGCTCCCAGGGTCTTCCCAGCATTCCTTCTCGCACCTTCATGCTTCCCATCCCCACACCACCATCCCTCCAGACCCACACGGGCTCCCCCCACAGCCATCCCTCCTCAACACACACGGCTGTACTTCAGCCTGCATGGAACAGCCGACCAAATCTAAGCCTCCTCGTGATGTTCTGGGCTCCTCTGAATTCTTTCCTTCTCTCTGGGGCACTGCTTGTAACTAACTCAAGGTCATGCTTCTCTTTTCTGGGCACTGCTTATAACTCAGTCATGCCGGCAGCCGTGTTGGCAACTTCCATGCATCCTTTTCTGCAGGGTCTGACCACAGGCTAGGATGGCAACGAAAAGCACCATGTTAGCCTGCTGGGGCTGCCGTCCCCGGAAGGGGTCAGTTTGTGCTGCTTCCAACCTCTGTGTTCAGAGTCAAACAGCTCTAGGCAGACTTCAAGACAGATCTCCTGGCCTGGGGAAATCCATCCCACAGGGCCGGCTGGGCCCTAGGGAGTGCTAATGCTCAGAAGACAGCACAGTATGGAGATCACAGCTAGGTGCTGGGGCCCACTAGGCCTGAATCCAGCTCCCTTGGAGCTTGGGGGTGGTGGTGGTTGACTACCATCATGTTGGCCCCCCAGCTCATGGTGACGCCATGCAAAAGGGGGTCGTAGGATATCCACTGTCTGGGAGGCCCCCAGGCCTTTGTTCCTCA
>NW_022103901.1:36990370-37001025 GCF_000313985.2 Echinops telfairi | reverse complement strand
GTGTGTGTGTGTGTGTGTGTGTGTGTGTGGTGATTCTGTGGATGTAGCATTGTTTGGTGGGTCCTCAGGTGATGTCTCTGTGGGGGCTGGGGGCTGGGGGCTGGGCCAGGAGAGTGAGAAGGCTGGGCAGGCTTCACCCAGGGTGTGCAGGCCGCTGTTGACATAGTTCAGGTTAATGAGATCATTCATCAACATTATGTTCAGGGCTATGATGGATTTTCCCAGACTCTGCCCGAGTCTTCCGGGGAACAGAGCATGAATGGCGACATCTGTGTGCACAGGGAAGTACATCAGGTTCCTGGAGTGATGGCGGAAGAAGACTCGGCACGCTCTCTCCAACTTTTTCTGCTGTGACATTTTAAACTCGGCAGTGCCTGGTGGCACCTGCTGGGTTATTACTGATCTGCCCTAGAATCAGGCAGCCGTGGGACAAGTGTGTGCTATTAAGCCCTCTGACAACCTGGGGAGGCAGAACCATCAAGTGGAAAGGGCACCAGGCCTGGAGGCAAACACAACTGCGTCTGAGCCTGAGTGTTTCCACTGATGGGCTGTGTGACCTTGGGCAAGTCATTTCGCCTTGTAATCATACGTCCTGTGTGGGGCTGCTGTGAGAGTCTTCTGATGGTGCACATGGTCAAGGTGCGCTGTGGCAATGGCGGGTCACAGCGGTGGGAGGTTTGGACAGTCACTCTGAAGGATAATCTGTGCTACTCTTCTGGCGTCCTCACTGGTAACTGTAAGGCTGCAGGAAAGCATAGCTGACAGATGCTTTACAGATTAAATGGTGCATTGCCTTGGGTAAATCAGCCGCACAAGACCTCTTTAGGGCATTCAAAAGCAAGGATGTTACTTTGAGGACTAAGGTGTGCCTGACCCCAGCCATGGTATTTTCAGTTACTTCAGATGCAGGTGAAAGTTGGGCATTGAATAAAGAAGACTGAAGAAGAATCGATGCATTTGAATGGTTTGGACAAAGACTATTGCAAGCACCATGGACAGCCAAAAGAACCCACAAATCTATCCTGGAAGAAGTAGGGGCAGAATGCCCTTTAGAGGCAAGGACGGCTAAGACGTTGTCTTGCATACCTTGGACATATTACCAGCAGAGACCAGTATCCAGAACATCATACTTGGTCAAGGCGAAGGCACTGAAGAAGAGGAGGCCCTCCATGAGCTAGACTGGCACAGTGGCTACCATGGGCTCACCCAAAGGAGCAATTGCGGGGATGGTGCAGGAACAAGTGGTGTTTTGTTCTGTTGTGCATAGGGCAGCTAGGGGCCAGAACTGACTCCATGGCACCTTACAACAGCTTCTCAGACTGGCCTGGACAACCTGGTTGAATTATGGCCACCAGGTGGTGTGTCTGTGTGTGTGTGTTTACTGAAGAGGAGGTGTTTCTTATAAGATGAGAAGGGTAGCTGGGCTGGCTGCTCAGGTTCATTTGGGCAGTTTATATCGGTGGAAGTGTAACTAACCATTGTGGATCTAGCCTGGTCTTATGGTGAATGATTGTGATGGTCACGGATAACAACAATCGCTCAGTGTCTTCCAAGCATGTGAGTGAGGAGCACCACTTGCTCACCCCCCATCTCAGCTAGGAGACTGGTTGGCTGCTTCCCAGTGAAACTGCATACAACAGAATGAAACGTAGCCAAGTCCTGCACTGTCTTCGGCATGGTTGCTTATCAGACACTATTCTGTTGTGATCTGCAGGGGTTTTGTAGCTTACATTTTGGAACTAGATTGCCAGCCCCTTCTTCCTAGTCTAAGTCTGGAAGCTCTGCTGAAACCTTTCTACTATGGAATATCCTGTAGGAATTTCAAACACCAGTATCCCAGCAACTGAGAAGTGACCACAGTATGTGAAACTGACAGGTGACAGCCATTAAAATACATCTCTATTGTACAGATGAGAAACTGAGGCCTCCTGAAGTCTAAGTGACACAGCTGGTACAGTGTGGGAGCCTGGATTCGAACCCCTGTTGGTCTGACACCATACCCAGGCTGTTAGTACCTTTGGAAAGGCCTGCCAGTTATTCTGGAAGATCCATTTTGGCGTTCTTTTCCCTGACAAGAGCACAATGCTGCAACCATGTCACTTCTGAAAACAGCAATTTCTGGAACTGAAACTTCAATTTTTTAGATTGGGAGGCTGACACTTGAGATGAAGCATCGCGCGAGGGCAAGCCTTCCCCGATCACAATTGTGGAGGCGCCTTTGCAAAGGAAACAGTGAGTGAGGCAGCCAGCTAGAAAATCAGAAAAGAAAAATGTGGCTTCACTTGGCAGGCAATTCATAGTTTCTCCCCAGGGCCCCAAGCCCTTTCCTGGAACTTCCCCCTCAACACCTCTCTTGAGGCACTGGACCCGGGCAAAGCCCACAGAGATGGAGCACAGATGTTTCCAGATCCTTTGAGTGCACTGACCATTGTTAACATAGTGTCATCCTCCAACAAGCAGCACAACCATTTTCAAATGCCCCGAGTAAGGAGGGCCCAGAGAAGAACTGATGCATTTCAGTGATGGTGATGGTGAAGAAGATTGGGAGTGCCATGTGCTGCCAGAAGAACTACCAAACCTGTGTTGGAAGAAGTACAGCCAGGTTGGTGTTCAGGATGGTGAAACTCCGTTTCATGCACTTTGGACATGCTATCACAAAAGACCAGTCCCTGGAGAAGGACATCATGCTTGATAAAGGAGTGGGGCAGTGAACAAGAGGAAGACTCTTGACAAGATGGATTGACGCAGTGGCTGCAACAATGGGCTCAGACATAGCAACACTTGTGGGGATGGTGCAGGACCAGGCGGTGTTTCATTCTGTGGCGCTTAGGGTCATTATGAGCCAGAACTGACTCAATGGTACCTTGTGTATATTTTGAGTCAAAGAAAGGGGTTAAAAATAATCCTGAGTTGATACCAACGGCTCGAGTAGAAAGAAAATGTTTTGAAAATGATGATGGCAACAAATGTACAAATGTGCTCAACATAATGGATGTATGAATGGATTGTGATAAGAGTTGTATGAGCCCGCCAATAAAATGATTAAAAACTAATAATCCAGAGTTGTCAATATTGAAAGCTTTCACCATCTTGTTGGAAGTAGTTGCTTAATCTCATGTCAACTGGATAAATAGAGTGAAAGGGTGGAGTCTAGCTTGTCAAGTAGGACACAGCCTGATGATGCTTCCTTGTGGGTGTGGCCTTCTCATTAGGATTTTGGGAACTTCCTCTCCTCTTCCTCCCTGGAGGCAGAATGCACTCTCTCTATGCAACAGATTCCTATTGACAAGCCACATGGAGTCACCCTAATGGCAGCCAGAGCCCAGGAGATGGAGGAGTCATATGGAGACCGTGGCAGTTCTGAGATGCTTCTACCACCACTGGATCCATAAGACTTTCCACCTACCGGCCTGTGATCTTCCTGCATTCGGCATCATCGCATGTGCTGTGTGAGTCTAAAGAGGAAATTACGGACTAGTATTGGACATATGGGCTAATATCAGAGTTATAGACTTGATCTGGACTGGGCTGGGATGTTTTCTCAATACACAATTGATCTTTGATATAAAACTCTCTCTTACACACATATGAGTGTCTCTGCATTTGCTTCTCTAATCAACCCAGACTAACATATGTTTTACTTAAAGTAGGTTTTCGGTAACTATGTTGGTGGCTCTGAGTGTTGATAAAGGATGAACAGTGAGTCTTGGAAGAAATGCAAATATAATGTTCCTTAGAAGTGGTAATGGTGAGACTTAAGCCCACTCACTTATACACATCACCAGGAAAGACCAATCTCTAGAAAAGGACATGCTGTTTGGTGAAAGAAAAAATAAAGGTCAACCGAAAGGAACTAAACCATCCTCA
Organism: Echinops telfairi; assembly: GCF_000313985.2. Lineage (NCBI taxonomy): Eukaryota > Metazoa > Chordata > Mammalia > Afrosoricida > Tenrecidae > Echinops > Echinops telfairi. The sequence goes on along the minus strand of NW_022103901.1, from coordinate 36,997,158 downwards.
AGGTGGATTGGGACAACAGCCACCAGAGAGGACTCAATCAAATATCATGAAGATAACTCGGGACCAGGCAGTGTTTTACTCCATTAGACAAGAGGTCACGGAGAGTTGGCACTGACTCACTCTATAGCAACAAACAAGAACAAAGTAATCCACCAACCTTAAGTGGAAGGGGGTGTCTTGACTCAGGACAGAGGAGTGACTTTGGAGCGACGCAGTGACCTTATATACTCATGTATAAGTCGAGTTTTCCAACACATTTTTAATGCAGTTTTTGTGGTAAAATTATGTGCCTTGGTTGATAGTCAGGTCGGCTTATACTATAGTCAATCAAATCTGTCTTGGAAGCCAGAATGCCCTCAGGCTCTAGGATGGTGAGACTTTCTCTCACATACATTGGGCATGCTGTCAGGAGAGGCCAGTCCCTGGAGAAGGACATCATGCTTGGTAAAGGACAGGGGCAGTGAACAAGAAGAAGATTCTTGACAAGATGGATGGACACAGTGGCTAAAACACTGGGCTCAAACACTGCAACACTTGTGAGGGTGGTGCAGGACCGGATGGTGTTTTGTTCTTTTGTTCTTCGGGTGGCTATGAACCAGAGCTGACTCAGTGGCACCTGACAACAATTAGTTAAACCCATGCTTTGCTTCTCCCTCTCTGAGTAAGCTTAGGGCTGCTCTTTTGTCCCTCTGAGAAGAATGAGCACATTGCACCTCTCTGTGGGGGGAGTGCTACTTACCTTGGGTTCCTTGGGGAGCTTTCAAATCAAGCATTCTGCTCACAGTTCCTCCTGGTGCTGTGTAGCTTAATGGTCCTGTCACTAAACATCACAGCCTTCATTTATAAAATGCAGGTGATAAAAATAATTCCAACTTCATGAAGGTTGCTTGCAGAATTAGGGGAGATAATGAATGCAGAGAGCTCAAGAGGGCCTGGCCCGTAGGAAGTATTCAATAGTCTTCCCCGTCCCTGCATTATTATTACTATTTCTTTTTTCAGGGACTGGAGGAAATGGAGATAAATATGAGACAGCACAACCCAATCTGGGGAAAACAAGCTTAAAGATAAAGGATGGCAACAAAGTCGTGAAAGAATATAGACGAGGAGATGACAGGGTGATACTTGTCTCAATATTAGGCAAGTGACAGAGTGGATAGAGATGGGGGCTTCTGGGAGGGAGGTTGTTTCTAGGTCAGGTGGTGCAGAGGCAGAGTTGGAAATGAGGATTCCTGCACAAATGGCCCAGGATGGGGGCTCCCGGCACAGGAGAGAGCAGGGCAAGAAGTGAAATGAGAATGTGACATCAGTGATGGCCCAGCCACTGCCCAGTCCTGCAGGGAAGCTCTGGGGTGTGAATTATGTCAAGGGATTGAGCCAAAGGGCTTTGACACTCTGCTGGAGTCACTCATTGCTAGGGGTTCCCAGGGGGCTATTCTTCTGGACACATCTGGGTTTTTCCTGCAATTCCTCAAAGAGGCACACAAGCTCCCACCCCACCCCAGCACACACACATGGTAAGGAGAGAGGATGGGTGGTGTAAAATAGTAATTTTCAAAATGGCTATAGCATCCTTTCCCATGTTGTCAGCTCTTCACAGACCTTGCCATAAAGGCCATTAAGGGGCATGGTCGGACCAAGGTCCATTGGCATAATGTAGTCCATAGAGGCAGCTCTACATCCCAACTTGGGTGAGGATGGAGGTCTTCAAAGCTTGTGAGTGGCCATCTAAGATTCAACTATTGATCTCTCCCCATCCGGAACAAAGAATAGTGAAGGAAAATGAAGACATATGTAAACCATCATTCCAATGAACTCATGGAACATGTGACCATCAGCCTCTATGATCTTGAGATCGGAAGAACCAGATGGTGCCCCCTTACCACTACCAACTGCTCTGAAAAGGATATGACTGGCAGGAAAATGTGGAACAAACTCAAAATCATAAACAAAAGATCAGGTCTGGAAATGAATTCATCCCCATGGCTCCACTGGGAGGAGCCCTATCTTGGGAAGTCCACAGTCATGGGCAACTAAAAGATCAGCCTCTATACCAAGGTGGAGACACCTCAGTGATTCAGATTGTGGTCAAAGCTCCCCATGGAATGAGGTGAATCTTGTCTTCTCTTCTTTGCTAAGGCCCTTCCTCCTTCCCTGCCTCCTGAGAGTGCTCATGGAATACATGGCATGCATCTCCTCCTACCCAGGGTCTGCTTCTAGGGACAGACCCACGCTCTCTCTAGAGATGCTACTGTAGGATCCACTAACATGTAACAGAAGTAGTATGCACTGCCTGGGGCAGAATTTGTGCTAAAAAATGTTGGTGGTAGTTTTTTGGTGTCATGGAGTAAATTCTGACTCATCGTGACATCGTGACCCCATGTGACCGAGAAGAACTGGTTTGTATGGTTTTCTGGGCTGTAATATGTATAAGAACAGGGTCTGTCTCTCATGGAGTCATTGGGTGGATTTGAACCATCAACTTTTCTCTTAGCATCTAAATGTTTGACTCTTCTGGTATTAATAATGACAATAATTACTATCAGTATGTGGAAATGATATGATAGATACAGTTTACAGTAAAATTTATGTGTATGTTTAAGATATTCCAAAGGGGAAAGAGGGTGAGGGGACTTTATAGAGGAGAAAGGACGGTGGCCTTTATGTTTAAGAAGCTCAGAACCGACTGGAGCTAGCGCTTTACAATTCAGCACCGCGATGTGTGGACAGCGGCACGCTTGCGCCCAACGCGAGCAATTAAAGCTCTTCCCCATTGAGCGCCTTAAAGCGTGAAAAGCCGATCCCTCAACGAAAGGGCAATTGTTTCTAGCCAGCCCTGGCTCTGAGGTCTTCTGCTATTTTTCACATCTCAAGCTCGTCTCCCTGGACACCATCAGGATATTAGAAACATCCCAGGGCCTACCAAGGGATTACTCTGTTTATTAAATTTAGCTTCGCAAACAGAGATGCTCTGCACTCTGTATCAGCCTTGAGAGTGTGAGCATTAAGGCATTCTATTGGCTGGAAACCCAGCCATTTCACCAGACAATAAAGCCATGCACGTTCTTTCCCATTTTCCCCTCCTTTTCCCCCTGGATATTTTATTTGCCAGAGGAAGTAAAAACACAGTGCAATGACGCACCGTTATGCAATACAGCAACTCTGCGGAAATTAAATCTCACCATTACAGGGTGAGTATCCAAATTCTCGGTGTTAGCATTTTTTTTATGGTGTGCATGCCAGTGGCGGAGACTTGACAATGATACTTTACTCTACTCGTGTTTTAATATCTTTTGTCTCATCCGGAGCTTTTGGCGCTGAGGCGAATGCAGTGACTGATCAAAGACTCAAAGCCTCCAGGCTTGAAGGGAGCCTCGGAGCTGAACCTGGGAAGATGCTTCCCTTTTAAAGACAAGGAGACCGGGGCCCCGGAGGTTAAATGTTTCGGGTTGCAGGGCTATTTAACGAGAGTCAGGGACTTCTCACTCTGTGTGCCCGAGCTCTCTGACCGGTCTCAAGTTCTCTTCCCAGGCAAGTAGCTACAATGTGGGCGTTGTGCTAGTGCATTGCGACTGGCTGCTTTTGCAGTTGTGCAAACGGTGCCTTCCTCTTCGTAGCAGCAAACTTCCTGGGCCACGTGTGTCCTAAGGGAGGTGTGGGGTTTGGATACGGCAGACAGATTTCCCCCTAAATAGCACACTAGGCTCTGCCTTCATTGTCCTCAGCATTCAGCATCATCGGGCATGGGGCGTTTGCTGAATGTGACATTCTAAGACTTTGTTATCACGCTGCTGTAGCATGGTGACATGGTATTTTCAGTGGCCTCATGCATGGGAGAGCTGGGCAATGAATACAAAGACTGAAGAGTGGGGGCCTTTGAATCATGGTGTCGGTGAAGAATATCGAACATACCACACACAGATTGCCAGAAGAATGAGCAAATCTGTGTTCAGAGAAATACAGCCAGAATGCTCCTGAGAAGCAAGGATGGGGAGACTTTGTCTCATGTACTTTGGGCATGTTATCAGGAGGGACCAGTACCCAGAGAAGGACATCATGGTGACATATGAATTCTTTGTATTTGCAAAGCAAGCCATCTAGGAAAATTAAAGGAAAATTGCAGGAAACTTCCTGATATCTCAGCAGGTGGTGCTCCAGGGGGGCTTATAAACTGATCATAATGAGATCAACCCCACCCACCTGCAAAGCTTGTGGCAACCCATGTGTTGCTGTGATGCTAGAAGCTACACCTCAAGTATTTCAAATACCAGCTCCATGATACATGAGCGTTGGCAGAACGTCCAGACTAAGATAGACTAGGAAGAAAGGTCGGATGACCTATTTTTAGAACTGGCCAATGAAAATGCCCTATGGCTCACAACAAGATTTTATTTGATAGAGCAATGGGAGATGTATCCCATAGGTTGGAGGGCACTCAGAACGCACCACAGAGGACAAAACCACATTCACAAAGTCCACAGAGATTGGACTGTGTTGCATTCTGTTCGTGTGTCGAGTTGCCATGAGTTGGAACTGACTGGACAGCAATGAGAACCACAGACTGACAAGGGCCCGTGAGAAATCCCTTTGTGAGAGTACTGGCCTTTTAGCTTAGCCAACAGGCCCAGACTCTGGGAGCTGGCCTTTGGGGTTCTGGCAGGGGACCTACTTGCTCTTGGGCAAGCCAGCTAACCTCTCTGCACCTCAGTTTCACAGGAGGAGGATTTTAATAATGCCAACATCATTTGGTAATTATCTGGATTAAACAAAATCATTGATGAAAGCCCTGTCGTTCAGTTCCTTGCCTTTGGCATATTCAATATCTGTTGGATCTTATTATCTATGATGGGAGTCACTGATCAGGGAATATAAGCTTTGTCCTGGCAGTGCATTGGTCTGTTTACAACCCCATCTCCTGTAATCCTCATAGTAACCCCGAGTTGAGGATTGTCTGCCTTGTATCACAGAAGGATAGGCTGAGACAGAGAAAGGTGAAACCATTTGTTCAAGGTCAGTGAGCTCACTCAGGTTCTGAATCCTAGTCTGTCTGATTGCAAAGCCTATGCACATGCTGCTACATTCAAAAATAGAGAGGGGTGTGGGGAGTATCTAATCCCATGTTCCCCACAGCATATTCAGCAGATGACAAGTCACTTATGAGAGGAGTACTCTATTGTCAAACAATTCAGAGGAAGATGACCCAAGTTGCGTGTTCCACGAGGGTGCCAGCAGCAGTAACATCAGTGTTCTCCATACTGCTCCCTCAGTTGCTAACCAAATAACATGGTCCCTTGGTTGCTAACCAAAGAGGTGGGAGGTTTGCGTCCATTCACAGTAACCTGGAGGAAAGTGATGGTGATCGACTTTGGAAAAACCAGCCATTGGAAACCTGGCACACTACTCTGGCTCATGTGGGGCTGCTGTGCCTTGAGAACAATTCTAATCTCTTGACACTCACTGTCTGCAAGTCAATTCTGATGCATAGTGACCCTATAGGGCAGGGTGGAACTGCCCTGTGGGCTTCCACGACCACAACTCCTTGTGGGTGTAGAGAGCCTGGTCTTACTTCCATGGAGCATCTGGTGGTTTTGAATGGTTGACTTTTTGTTTAGCAGCCCAATGCATAACTATTATGCCACCAGGGCACCTCCGGATGGCATTTGGCATTTGGGATATCAGTCTATAAAAAGCTTTAGAGTCAACAACCCAAACCAGCCCAACCCCTCGTGGTTGATGTTGAGTTGATCCCAAGTCACAATGACCAGAGAGGGCATGGAAGAAGAGCTCCCAAGGGTGTCCAAGGTTGTTGCCTGTGTGGAAGCAGATTTCCTCATCTTTCTCCAACGGAGCAGTTGGTGGGTTTGAACCACTGACCTTGTCGATCAGCAGATGGGTGCTTAACCATTGTAGCACTGGCTTCATTGGAGTCAGAGAACCCGTTTAAATATGCTAAATTCAGACTTGCCCAAAGCTATTACTCATAGAGAGTCTCATGGGGCTAGCCAGTGTCCTATGGAACAGACTTTGTGAAACACTGAGTGAGGTCAGTGATCCCCCTTTAGAGAAGTGGAAAAGAGAGGTTCAGAGGGTTTAGTGGGAATGGTGGAAGGAGTTATGACGACATCAGAGATTCCAGTCTCCAGCTGGTCATTCATTGCTCACTGCACTGCAGTCTTCTGCCATCTTTCCCTATGCCATGCCACTCTCAGCTTCCTCCCACCAGTTAGCATGCTGGGCCACTGTGCACTCCATGCTCAGCACCTTCTCCTTGCCCAGCAGAGACTTTCTGTCCTCCAGCCTCTTCTCCTTCCGTTTGATGACAGCTCCATCTGTTGATGAATCCATCACCAGAGTGACAGTGCTCTGATGACGTACTCACATAATACATCATCAAAGTGCCAGCCCTGATGGCCCCGTGATGTATGAGGCTGGCGTTTGTCAATGCCCTGCAGTTCCAGCAGAACCATCCATCACAACAGCATCCCCTTCATGGGAGCACGGCATGGTGCTCCTTCCCAGGGAATGAGGAGCTGTGGGGAATGACTGGAGCAGCCAGGTGGATAGAAGGCTGGGCATGCATCCAGAGAGAGGGGTGGTAAGGGTATGTCAGCTGTGAAGTGGGAAGCTGTGCTCAGAGGACCACCCTCGCTGAGTGTAGCATTCATTCTTTTATTTTAAAATCATTTTATTAGGGGCTCATACAATTCTTATCACAATCCATACACACATCAATTGTGTAAAGCGCATTTGTACATTCATTGCCCTCATCATTCTCAAAACATTTTCTCCTC
>NW_022103901.1:36985498-36989122 GCF_000313985.2 Echinops telfairi | reverse complement strand
GGCCCAGGTACATTCTGGACCTGGGTTTCTTAAACTTCTGCGAGATTATCACCTTTGTTTCCAAATCCCAGAAGTGGGTGGATTGAAAGACCAGAAATTTAGTTTAGAAACTCCACATTGGGGCCATGTCAATGAATCTAAAATTTCTTGGTTCCTTGGCTTGTAGGCAGTCTTTACCTTTCCTCACGTGTGCCTGTCTCTGGGTCAGATCTGTTCTTTGTATACTGGGGTCACAAGGGCCCTAGTGGTAGAGCGGGTTATCAGTTGAGCTGCTAACCACAAAATCAGCAGTTCAAAGTCATGGAAGGAAGATGATGCTGGAGAAGAATATTGAAAGTCCCGTGGACTGCTAAAAGGACAAACAAATCTGTCTTGGAAGAAGTATGGCCAGAGTGCTCCTTAGGAGGCAAGGATGGGAAGACTTTGTCTTACATACTTTGGATATGTTGTCAGGAGAGGCCAGGCCCTGAAGGACATCATGCTTGGAAAAGTGGAGGGGCAGTAAAAACGTGGAAAGAAATAGATTGGCACACTGGCTGCAGCAATGGACTGAGATATAGGAACAATTGTGAGGATGACCCAGGACTATGTGGTGTTTCCTTCTGTTGTGCATAGTGTCCTTATGGACTGGAAATGACTCAGTGGCACCTAGCAGCAACTAACGAAGATCCACAGCCTGGGAAACCTATAGGACAGTTCTAACCTGCTCTATGGGCTTGCTATGAGTTGGAAGTGACTAAAGTTGATCGAGAGAGAAACAGTATCATATCCATAGGTTCCAAGAACTGTGGATTAAACACATATTATTGGGGCATGATTCAATCCATACAATTGCCTTCCCCATCCTGCCATGTGGCTATGAAGAGGGAGATTTTGGGAAGAGGAAGGCAGAGGACATGTTGAAACTTACTAGTTATGTGACCTTGGATAAGCTGTTTTAACTCTTGGCTCTGGTTTCTCCTCTCTCAAATAGTTACCCACCACTCCTCTGTCAGTATGTTGCACTGGGATAGCTTGTGTGCTGGTGTGATCTAAGAAGGGATAGTACTTGTTTTTCAAACACCAGAGTGGTTGCATCCATGGTTGACAGGTTTCAGCAGAGCATCCGGACTAAGACAGTGTAGGAAAAAGGACCTAGCTATCTACCCTTGAAATTTAGCCCTTGAAAACAGGACATCGCAGGGCATTGTCTGATATCCTGCCAGGAGATGAGTCCGTCAGGGTAGAAGGGGCATGAACAGGATTGGAAGAGAGCTGTCTTCTCAAAGCAGAATCTACCTCAATTTATTATGGTCTGACTTAAGACGAGACAAAATGGTAGCAAATACTCATTAATAACCAGGATGTGTGACGTATGAACCAAGGAAAATTTGAAACTGTCAAAAATGAAATAAAAAATCCAAGTGGAAAGATGTTACATTTATTGTCCAAAAGACAATATTCTGGAAGAATAACACTGTCAGCGATAGGAGAGTATCTATAAACCCACAAGGAAGGGCACTTAGTATGGCTGTTATTCAGTTTTATATGCCAACCACTAATGGCAAGGATGAAGAAATTGAAGATTTAAAAAATTAATTTCTGTAGTCCACAATGGGTCCAGCAGGCAATCAAGGTGCATTGGTAATTACTAGCAATTGGAAATGGAAAAGAAGTGTTAGAAGTTGGAAGGTACAGCCTCGGTGATAAAAATGACGCTGTAGATTACATTGAGAATTTTGCAAGACCAAATACCTCTTTGTCGGAGATTTCTTTTTAACAGTATAGATGTCAACTATCCATGTAGACACCACCAGATAGAAGACACAGGTTTCAAATTAACTACAGCTGTGGAAAGAGATGATGGAGAGTCCCAATGTCACCAGTCAGAGCAAGGCCAAGTGCCAACCGTGGAACAGACCACCAATTGCCCCTATGTAAGGTACGTTGAAGTTGAATAAAATTAAATTTGCTGATGTTTGTCCATCATAAGAGGCAGCGTAGGATCAAGAACCAATGGCATGGAAGAAGTTTCAGCTGCACTGAAGGCACTGACAAACCACAGCAAGGCTCCACCTCCTTTACCCTCAGAGCAGCTGCGGGCCTCACAGGATGTGTTGCTATTGCCCACGTGGCCTCCACGTGGCCTCCAGCATGACTGGAAGCGCAGAGCTAACAATTCCCAAGGCTAAGGTGCTAACCGTTGTTGTTGTTGTTTTAATCAAAGACCCGGCTTGAATTCTGCTGCGGCTCACCATGCCTGGGGCCTAGGGTCTATTTACCACACACTTAGAACATACACGTTGAAGCCTTGGTTCCTGGTGACGGGGCATGTCTACACCCAAGGCCTGTCTGTCCAACCATGACCATTCACGCTCCCTGTCTCTCTCCTGCGTCCCTCCTGAAGTGGTCTCAAGGCAGTGCAAGACAGGCTTCCGCTTGTCCTGCCAGGAAATGCAGGTTGAAGACCACTAAAGGCTAGCAGAGGGCAGGCATAGATAGATGTTTTCCTCCTTGTTTCGGTGTTGGAAAATAAATGGGGGTTTTAAATAGTCATTTAAACCTTCTTTTTCCAAATAGAGGTTTACCTGTTTCCCCCTAAAAACAGAAAAACAAAAAACATAACAAGGCTCCAAGAATTGACAGAACACTAATTGCAATGTTTCAATACACTTATGCAACAGGGGAGGCACTCATTGCTCAATGCCAAAAAAAATGGAGACAGCTCCCTGGCCAACCAACTGGAAGAGATTCATATTTGTGCCCATTCCAAGGAAAGATGACTTAACTGAACTCAGAAATTATCAAACAATATCATTAACATCGTACACAAGATCTTCCCGAGCAGTGGCATCAGTGCACCAACAGGAGCGTCCAGATCTTTAGGCTGGTTCAGAGGAGGTCATGGCACCAGGGATGTCATTGTTGATGCCAGGTGGATCTTGGATGAAATCAGAGAACACCAGAAAGATGTTTACTTGTGCCTTATCGACTATGCAAAGCCATTCAGCTGTGTGGATTATGACCAACTCTGGATACCACTGAAAAATAGGGGAATGTCAGAACACTGAATTGTGGTCATGGGAAACTGGTATTAGACCAAAATGTAGTCAGAGAGAACATGGAACTACCGCATGGCTTAAGCTCAGGACGGGTATGTGTCAGGGTTGTGTCCTCTCACTATACTTATTCAGTTGATAAGCTCAACAAATAATACAAGAAGCTGGACTGTATGCAGAGCAACGTGGCATCTAAATCAGAGGAAAGCTCATTCACAGCTTGAGATCTGCAGATGACACCACCTTGCTTGCTGAAAGGGAAGAAGACTTGAAGCCCTCCCCGAGGGAAGAAGACTTGAAGCCCTCCCCGAGGAAGATCAAAGCCGATGGCCTACTGTATGCCCTGCACTTCAATCTGAAGAAAACCAAATCCTCGCAGCTGGATCAATAAGCAACACCATGATAAATATTTCACTTGGATTCACAATCAGGAGCTACGGTGCGGTTAGGGCTGATGTTAGAGTTGCTACCCACAAGGTCAGCAGTTCTAACCCACCAGTTGCTCCACAAAGAGAAAGAGGCGGCGTTCTACTCCAGTAAAGATTCATGGAATTGCCTTCATGACAATGGGAGTTTTGGGGTTAGA
>NW_022103901.1:36971533-36985198 GCF_000313985.2 Echinops telfairi | reverse complement strand
ATTGACACCTCGTGATCACACAGGCTGGTGTGCTTCTTCCATGTGGGCCTTGTTGCTTCTTAGTGAGATGGCCGCTTGTTCATCTCCAAGCCAGAAAGGCATCACTTTGAGGACTAAGGCGCACCTGACTAAAGTGTACCCGACCCAACCCATGTTACTTTCTGTCACCTCACTTGCGTGGGAAAGATGGTCCATGACAAAGGCAGACTGGTTAAGACTGGATGCCTTTGGGTCAGGGCCATGAATACTGGACACACCACAGCTTTCCAGAAGAATAAACAAACTGATCTTTAAAGATGGATAGCCAGAATGTCCTTTAGAAAGAAGACTGGCGAGGCTTGGTTTCATGTACTTTGGACATGTTATCAGGAGGGACCCACCCCTGGAGAAAGACTTCATGCAGGGTGAAGTAGAAGGTCAGTGAACAGAGGAAGACTCAAGATGGACTGACACAGCGGCTGCAAAGATAGCAATGGTGTGTGAAGGGCATGGACCTAGCATTATCTTGCCCTCTTATGTGAGGTCATGAGGAGTCAGAGCTGCCTGGACGGTGCCTCCCACCAGCCAGCACCATCGCTCTCTCCTGCAGCGTCTGGTGGAGATGGGCCGCTTCATTATTGGGCTGCATCATTTCCATGGCTGGTCCCTAGGACCACAAAACAAAACAAGAAAATCCAAACCAACTCAAACTCAGTGCCATCAAGTTGATTCTGACTCACAGCGACCCTACAGGTAGAACCATCCTGTGGTTTTCTGAGACTGTCACTCTTTACAGGAATAGAAAGTCCTGTCTGTCTCCCATGGAACAGCTGGTGGTTTTGAACTGCTGACTTTATGTTTAGCAGCTCAACCCATACCCACTACGCCCCCAGGGTTTCTAAATATCTTTGTCCCTCCCTTTCACCTTTTATTGCCTGCTTCCCTGAATCCCCAAGCGGCAAAGCTGGCCCCGGTCAGCCCTGCTCTTGTTGCTTGATGCCCCAGGCACTTACTCTGGATATTGCTGGGCTGTGTGGGTGGGTGACAGTGTGAGCTGCTTGTACCTGGAGGAAGACTGAGTTGTTGGGCTGTTGCTTATTTCACCTTTCCCTAAAGCCCCCTGGATCTGCCTGCCTTTGAACTGGGGTGGCTGAGCACCACAGCTGCCTTCAGACATATACTGGCCTCCGAGCAAGCCTCCAATGCCGAGGGGCCCCAGCTCACTGGATGCTTCTTACTCACCCAAGCCGGGTGCAATGATTTATCCAAGCTGCCAGCACTCAGTCTATAGCTCACAGCTAAGCCAGGAGATTAAGAGTTGATCTGGACATAATCACAACCCAGGCCCAACATCCAGGATCCCAAGACTGGCCCTCTCCCTGTGTCCAGGAAGGGTGATTCAGCAGTCTCTGTTTGCTGGTGGAAGGTTCTGGAACTTCCCTGGCATGCTCACAGCACCCAGGGCTGAGCCAGGAGTGCTGGCCTTCTATGCAAGAGCTTCCTGTGTCTCCAGGTGAAGTTCCTAGGTGGCCTGAGTTACTTGGAGTTCATCAATTCATCACACAGCTATGCAGCCCATCTGCCTGACCTTGTACCAGACTCACGGCAATGCTGGGGTTGCTAGAATCTTGTGGGAGAGTGACCTCTCCTCTCCCAGACCAAAGTCCACTGGACCTGACATCTGGTCGCCTTGGTTCTGAACTCCTTCATGGATGAAAGTGAGCATAATGGTTGTCTTAGCCCCTGCAAGCTGCCATCACCAAGGACCATAAATTAAACTAAAGCCAATCCTGCTGTGCGGTGCTGATTTCAACTCACAGCCACCTGACAGGACCGTGTGGAATTGTCCAGAGTGTTTCCGAGGCTGGAAACCCTTACAGGCACACACAGCTTCATCTTTCCTTTCCGAAGAGGGGCTGGTATGTTTGACCTTTCAGCTAGAGGTTCAGTGCTTAACCGTCGTGCCACAACAAACAAGGTGGCTCAAAGCTACAGGAGCTTATTGCCTCAGTTCTCGGGGCTCGAAGCCCAAGCGCAGGGTGTCCGCAGGCCTGTGGGCTCTGGAAGAGCCCACCTCTCTTCTCCCAGCTTTTGCTGGCTCCAGGTATTCCTTGGCTTGTGGCTCCATCACTCCAACTGGTGTATTCATTGTCACATGGCCATCTCCATTCTGTGTCCGTGGGTCTTTCTGTGTTTCTGCTCCTTTCTTTAGGAACCCCAAGTGGCATACTGGGTTAGGCGTTGGGCTGCTAACTGCAAGGTTAGCAGTTTGAATCCACCAGGTGTCTGGGGTAAGGGTGGGGGTGGGGGTGGGGCGCAGAAGGTGAGACCTTCTGCCATAAAGAGTTACAGCCTCAGAAACTCACAGGGGGCAGCTAGCTCCACCCTGTTCTTTAGGGTTGCTCTGAGTTGGAATTGACTCAATAGCAGGGAGACTCCTTTCTCTATAGGGATGCCACTCCTGCATCCTCCTGTTGGCTGACTGTATCTCCAAGAACACTCTGTCCAAACCAGGCCGCCTGCACAGGTCCAGGAGCTGGGGTGGCAACTCACATTTTGGAGGGAGGCAAAATCCAACCTGTAACCAGAAGCACACCCACTTTAAAAATCTACCTCGTGGGCTTGTTTTGACAATGGAATTGACCTATAAGCACACCCACACTAGCACAGCTGCCAGTGTTCTTCCCAACAAATCACCGTGCTGATGGGGGTGGGGATCCCTTTGACCATTTCCTGGAGGGAGGTTTCTGTGCGGTCTCTTCAGATTCTCAAAGGGACCTCCGAGGTCCAGTAGCGTGGAGGAAATAAGCCGAACACAGACTTGGGGGTATAGGTTGGCACTGCCCTCTATTCTAGAAAGGAGCTATCTGGAACCTGGTCAAAGTATAGAGAACCCTGGGGCCCACAATTTCAGTTCTGGGTCTGAATCTTGAAGAAATTCTCACCTGGAACCCGCAGACCCCGGGTGGGGATGGAGGCAGGTTGGATGTGGTCCGAGGGGCATGGGGCACGCAGATACAGGCGGCTTGCACTTGGGAGTTGTGTGATGCATGAAAACGGTGCTCATGGCTTCCTGCAGTCATGCAGAGAGCTAATCAAAACAGTGCTGAGTGCAAAAAGGGGAGGCTCAAGTTGAAATCTGAAGATTCCCACCACATGTCCTTAAACGTCATGTCTGCAAACGAGGGCCCTGCAATTTACAGGGACACTAGCAAACAGTAGGACCCACAGCACCCAGGAGGGGTGGCTGCCTAAGGGGCCAGAGGGCCCTCGGTGTTGGCACTGACACCACAGGAGTAGATGAAGACAATCAACGAGAGGCTTGCCCTAGAGCAGGGCAGGGGACCGTCCTTCTGCCAAGCGCCATTTGGATACTTATAGCATCATTCCAGGGCCATGCTGGTCAAACATTTAATGAACTCACCCTAACGCGATGGCTATGGAGCCCTGGTGGCACAGTGGTTACGTGGTGGACTGTGAACTGCAAGGTCAGCAGTTCAAAACCACCATCTGCCTGCAGGAGAAGGATGAAGCTCTCTACTCCCGTCAAGAGTTACAGGCTTGGAAACCCACAGGAGCAGTTCTACCCTGTCCTATAGGGTCACTGTGAGTCAGCATCCACCTGATGGCTGTGAGTTTGGGTTTTGGAGTTTGTTTGTTTTTTCCTGTGATGGCTGTGAATGCTTCTCTTTGGTGAGGCGTATGATGTTAGCTGGTATCGATGATTTTGAGGGCCTTATGTGGCCAGTGGGCCGGACTTTCCCCACCCCTGCCCTAGATCCAAGATGGTGCTGTGTCATGCCCTGGGGAGTAGGTCTAACCCAGACATCTGCATCGGAAACCCAGCAGCAAGCAAAACCAAACAGAAAACCCAGTGCTCAGGCCTTCCTCATCACAAAGGGCAATTACAAGCTGATGGAGACCCCAGATGGTGCTGATGGACTTTCAGGGGGCCTCGGAAGAAAGGCCTGGTCATCTGTTTCTTTTTTTAAAAAACATAATCTTGGAAAATGCTATGAACATAGTTCTACTTGGCTGCAGGTGGGGGCACACCAAGAGTGGGTTCCACTTATTGGGATGGTTTTATAGCTCTGTGAGGGGGTTCAATGTCTAATGCCAGGTGCTAGGTTTCTAAGAAGGATTAAGTCAGACTCCACAGGGGGTGGTATCAGGAACCCACTCACTGCCATCACATCGATTCTGGCTCCTACCTAGTGACCCCTATAGGACAGGGTGGTACTGTCCCTGTTGGTTTCTGAGGCTGTAACTCTTACGGGAATAGAAAGCCTCATCTTTCCCCAAGGATGGCCGGTAGTTTCAAACTACTGACCTTGAGGTTGGAAGCCCAACTCATAACTACTACGCCACTAGGACTCTTCTGTCAGGCATGCAGGAGTCCTCTAACCTGAGGATTCTGCTGTGTAGCTGCCGTTGGGGTTACAACAGCTGTCCAGCCCAGGCTGGAGGGACAGACAGGGGCCAGAGTAGAGGGAAGAAACACAGGAGCGTGGCTAGTTGGGGAGTGACAGAGCCAGGTTTGCTAGAATATTCCAGCAGGACTCTCGAGGATGGATGGGGAAGGAAGGGATTCTGTGAAGGAAGTTCTTACAATGTAACCATCAAGATGTCTCCATCAATTGCCATCAAAATGAGTCTGACTCACAGTCACCGTGTAGGACAGGGTAGAACTGCCCCTGTGGGGTTCTGAGACTATGTTTCCATGGGAGTAAAAAGCCTCATCTTTTCTCCCTCGGTTGTTTCTAACTGCTGACCTTGAGCTTAGCAGCGTAACCTCTAGGCCGCCAGGCTCCTGTATCAAGATGATAAGTGTGTGGCTAAGTTTAAGGCAGGCCAATTATCCCCCATTTTGGGTGGGTGCCTCCACTGTCTATCACAGAGTCCCCACAGTTGCTGCCCTGGCATTTGGGGCACAAGTTCCAGGCTGAGGGGTTGCTCCCGGGACAGTTCCCTTGCATTCAGGTGTCCTCTCTCTCCTCGGGAAGGACTTGGTGCTCCTGCTTGGGCACAGTGAGATTCTGGTACGTTCTGCAGGAGCTGGACGAGGCAGCGTCCTTCTCTGGGCAGAGAGAGTTGGGGGTGGGGCAGAGGGTGAGCACAGTGAAAGAGAGTGAACTGAGTAAAGCCTGGTAAAGCCTGCCTGGGCAGAGGGGGTGGACTGACTATATGCCTATACATAAGCAGTTGTCTTTATGCATATGCAAGGTGCCCTGGTAGCGTAGTGGTTATGTGTTGAGCTTCAATCCATAAGGTCAGCAGTTTGAAACCACAGCTGCTCTGAGGGAGAAAAACAGGGCTTTCTAGTCCCATAAAGAGTTAGAGTCTTGGAAACTCACAGGGGCAGTTCTACCCTGTTCTATAGGGTTGCTATGAGTTGGCATTGGCATTGACCTGATGGCAGTGAGTGTGGTTTTGGTTTATATACATACGTAAATCTGCTAATAGAGTCCAGACAAGTAATACTGGAGAGAGTTAGTAGTGAGCGATCTTTTGTGTATTGGATAAGCATTGGGCTGCTAACCACAAGGTCAGTGGTTTGAAACCACCAGGTGCTCATCCAGAGAAAGATGAGGCTATGGGCTCCAAAGAGAGTGACAGTTTCAGAAGCCCCCAAGGACAGATCTAGCCTGTCCTATGGGGTTGCTGTGAGTCAGAATCTACTCGATGGCAGTGAGTTTGGTTGTTTGTTTTATAAATATAGCTGACATTGGCCAGGTGCTTTTAGGGTGTTTCATGCTGGGCTCTGTAGACCTCACTCCCTCTGATCATCCCACCAATCCCATGAAGGGGGCTGTTGTTGCTACACTGGTCGGACCTGGACACATGGCGACCTTAGAACCCCCACGGATCCATGGAGAATGAGATCATTGTGACCCAAATGGCCAGGCCTTTCTTCCTAGTCTTAGTCTTGAAGCTCTACTGAAACCGGACGAGTGTCACAGCCACACACAAGCCTCCACAGGCAGAGGGGCAGTGGCTGCCTATGGGAAGCATTGGGCAAGGTGTAGACCTGGGTCTCCTGCATGGCAGACTGCTGTGGTCAGGCGCCAAGCTGTCTGCTTGTGAAAAGATTTACAGCCACTGAAACAAACCCAACAGGGCAGTTCTGCTCTGCCCTATAGGGTCGATCAGAGCCAGAATTGACTCGAGGAGAGTGAGTTGGTGAGGCTGGCACCCATGTGACAGAGGACAACTTCCTTGTTGGGCTATCTTAGGTGTAAGTTTCACGGAAGGCGGTTACTAGGTCCCTCTTCCAGAGAGTCACTGGTGAGGTTGAACTGATCACCTTCACATGAGCCACCTGGGGTCCTTGGAGTTTAAATGCTTGTGTTTGAGCTCTGCCGCCCTGCTCCATCAACGTGAAGCCAGTAGTGCCGAGAGCCTCCACGTGCAGCCGCTGCCCTTGCTAGTTCCATGGTTTTGACTAAGTTATCTCACCTCCCCAAGCCCCAGATTCCTACTCTGTAGATTGGGAATAGCAATAATACCTTCCTCACTGGGTGATGGTTCCATGTGCTAATATTTGTCAAGTGTTTATTGCAATATAAACACACAATTGTGTTTAAAACTGCTGCTAGCATAGTGTTGGCTTGGGAAGGAAGTGGTGACATAATTATTCTCTTTGAGTATGATGACTGTACAGTGAAAACAAGGGGCATCCTTCTCTTCTGACCCCTAATATGGCTGGGGCTGGCTCAGAATGCCCAAAGGAGGCCTTCTAATGGCCGAGCAATACCAAAAGGGAAATAAACACACAGTAAACAGATGCATATTATTAATACTGTGTCTGCCACACAGTGATAATACTAATGGCCCAAACTTCAGAAAATCTGCCTTGGAGATTTGATTTAATTGTTGGTTCCTGAGGCTCTGACCCCTTTAAAAAAATCTTAGTTACCATTTGCCTTCTGATATGGCAGAATCAATAATGATGCTGCTGCTTATGGTGGTAATGGTGATAGTGGTGGTGATGATGATGATAGTGGTGATGGTGGTGGTGATCATGGTGATGATGATGATAATGAGCGTGATGATGATGGTGGTGGGTTGATGATGGTGATGATGGTGCTGCCACTGGTGATGGCCATTGTGGTGATAGTGGTCATGATGGTGCTGTTGATAATGATGATGATGATGATGATGCGGGTGATCATGCTGCTGCTGCTGATGTTGTTGATGGTGATGATGCTGATATTGATAGTGATGATGACGGTCATGGTGGTGATGGTGCTGCTGCTGCTTCTGCTGATAGTCACAGTGATGATGTGGTATTGATAATGATAGTGATGATGGTGGTGGTCCTTATGGTGATGTTGTGATGTTGATGATGATGATGATGATGGTGGTGGTGGTGTTCATAATAACAGGAATAGCAATCATTACAACTACCATTTGTCAAGTGCTGATTACATACTGTGCTGCTTTGTTCACTACCTCACTTAATATTTACGGTATAACAAGATAGGTAGTAGGGGGTCAGTCTCAAAGAGGGGGATTTCATTGAAATAGATTGACACAGTGACTGCAACAATGGGCTCAGACATAGCTGTGATTGTGAAGATGGTGCACGAGTTGGCAATGCTTCACTTGTGTTATGTACCTTTGTGCACAGAGCTGGCTTGACAGCTCCTAACTACAATGACAGAGGAGGAGACAGAAGCTCTGGAACTTGTCCTTCACGGGTACACAGTTATGTCCCACCACCAAGAGTTTAAGTTCTAGGTATCTTAGCATCTAGAAATTTAGCCATTACCTCTGATTGGCCAAACTCAAGTAAAGGCTGAGAGGCATCGGAACCAGTTAATACAACCTCTAACTCCCTCCCCTGCTATGCCCAGAGTAGGCTGGTGAGTGAAATTGGGCGGTAGAGAGACAAATAGAATACAGCCAGAACAGGAGGCAATCTTGTATTACAATTTTTTGCAAAGTCATTTCATGTCCATTTACTTTTTTTTCATACTGTGATGATACAGCAAACATATCATGCTCCATTGTCCAAATGATGAAACTGAGATCAGATCAGTGGAAAAATCCAAAACTTCTCAATAGTATAATGAGCCTTGGGAATGCCTCTGATTAGGCATTCGGTTACCAACCATGATCAAACTCATCATCTGCTCGGCAGGAGAACGATGAGATGGTCTGCTTCCGTACAGACTCACGGCCTTGGGAACCCTACGGAGGGCTGCGATAGGTCAGAATCCACTTGATGGCTTTGTGGTCGTTGTGAGGTGCTGTTGAGTCAGTGCCAACTCATCGCCACAGCTCGCACAGCAGACCGAAACACTGCCCAGTCCTGTGCAAGCCTCACAATTGTTACGTTTGAGCCCATGGTTGCAGCCCCTGTGTCCGTCCATCGGGTGAGGGCTGTTTTCCTTTTCGCTGTCCCTCTAGTTTCTCAAGGGGGCAGTCATTTTCGTGACTGGTCTCTCCTGATAACAAGTCCGTAGTATGAGACTTTGAAGATTCAAGCACATTTTGATGGAAGACCAATGGCTGGATGTATTCTGGACCCTTCCTGGGTGGCTGGGCACAGGCTTTCTTTTCCTGAAATAAAATCATTTCTTCTTATCAATGAGCCATAAAAATGCTTCGAAGAGGATCACAAGGACCTCGAAGTCAGAAAAGAGCCCTTGTTCTGCCTTGATTTACTGGGCAAGCCTGCGCACGTGGCCCCTTCACTGATCATGACTGGATGCCGGCCCTGTACCATTCTCACTGCTGCCGTGTTTGAACTGGTTGTTGAGGCCACTGTGTCCTTTCATCTCGAGGAGAGTCTTCTGCTTTCCCCCGACCCTGTACTTTTACCCAGCATGCTGTCCTCTTCCAGAGGCTGGTCTTTCCAGATAAACTCTAGAAACCAAACTCACTGCCACAGAGTTGATGTGGACTCATAGTGACCCTATTGGGCAGAGTAGAACTGCCTCTGTGAGTTTCCAAGACGTTTTGTGGGAGTAGAAAGCCTCCTCATCTCTCTCCCTTAAAGGAGCTGGTGGTTTCCAACTGCTGACCTTGCAACACGCAACCACTGTGCCAGCAGGCACCCCTCTTATGACGGTATGTCTGAAGTACCTGGGACCAAGTCTCAGCATTCTCTCCTGTAAGGAGCATTCTGGCTGCCCTTCTTCCAGGAACAAGGTTTGCTTGTCCTTCTGATAGTCCGTGCTGCTTTCAGTCTTCTTCACCAGCACCACAGTTCAATGGCATCAGTCTCGTCTTCAGTCGTCCTTATTCAATGGGCAGTTTCACACGCATGGGAGATGATTGACAAGACCATAGTATGCAACAGGTGTTCAGTAACATTTCCACCTTTCTCCACTTTTCCTTGGAGTGAGTCACTATAACCCCCTCATTTAATTAACAACAACAAAAAACCACATGGTCACTTGAGGCACCACCGGGTATTAGAATCCAACTGGACTGTCAACTTCGGTTCTGACTTGGTCACAGGAAACAGAGTCACAAACTCACTGTCAACTTCGGTTCTGACTTGGTCACAGGAAATGGAGTCACAAACTCACAGGGTGAAGTTACCCCCAGGCTGATATAGCACTGAGTTTAAACTCCTGTCATCTCTTTGTTCCAACTCCCATTCTAGACTACAGGGAGAGAAGAGGAAGAAATGAGTCATGATTTTAGTCATCAGACACCCAGAGTGAAGGAACAGGGGAAGCAGAGAAGAGGACACACGAGGACAGAGTTAATTTGGTCCTTGGAATAATGCAGAATCCAGTCAGGACCGGGGTGGGGGGAATCCATGCAGACGCCAACTAGGATTCTTTCACGGTGTCATTGAGGCTCTGGCCTCTCTCCATCTCTCATCCTGTGAGTCCTGCTCAGACAGAACACAGACAAGGCTGCCTGTGTTTCAAACCCCAGCTGGGCTGCGAGTGTGACAGGGGGCCGAGTCTAATGGTGGGGGGCTTACAATCCAGTTGAGGGGCTAGCACTGTTTTTTAAAATAGTTTTATTAGCATATAATTCCCATATCATACAATTCAATTGTTCAATCATATTAAAATAATTGTACAATCATCTCTACAATCAATTTTAGAACATGTCCCTCTCTACTGTACTCATTGCTGTTCGCTCCCCACCTCTCCCCAACCTCCCCCGTCATACCCAAGAGACCATCCGTGCAATCACTGTCTCTGTAGCTCCACCCACCCTGGATTTCTTATACAGAAAAACATATCAGAAATACAAAAAGGAAACACCACTGTGCTTTGCACGATAGCAAGGTTATTCCCATCCCTGGTCTATGGCCAGAGGGGATTTACTAGAAGCTTAATTCATGTGTGGACCCTGTGCATGATTTCTGGGCTCCCATTGTCATCCATAGCCTTCTGCGTTTACAGTTTAAGCTCTGATACCATGCCCTCCTCTGGGTTTGGATTTTGTTGTTTGTAATTCTTGGGTCACACAGGCTGGTGTGTTCCTTCTGTGTATGCTTTGTTGATGCCTCCCTGAAATGACTGCTTGCTTGAAGACAAGCTTTGAAGACCCTACACACTATCCTTCCTGACAATTGGGTGCCAACTAGTTTCTTCACCACACTTTGCTACAGCATATCTCTAGTGATCTCTTCAGGAGGGCAGGCATCAAGCAGGGTCATGTCATAAGAACGAATTGTTCTTGAATTGGGGCTAGAATTAAATGAGCACGAGGTGCTACCACTCTTTTCCATGAGGCCCCATTAGGGCAAAGGCCTCTTTGAACGTTTTGATAAACATTCTAGGAAATCTGTTTTTCTTCTCTTATGCACGGACACAAGGAGTCCTGGTGGTCCAATGGGTTATGTGGGGCTGCTAACCACAAGGTCAGCAGTTCGAATCCACATGCTGCTCATTGGGGGGAAAGATGAGGTTTTCTATTCCTGACAAGCGTTCCCGCTTCAAGAACCCGTCTCAAGAACCTATAGTGTTGCTGTGAGTCACAATCAACTTGATGGCAGTGAGCTTTTAGAGTGTTCAGCTGGCTAGGCCATTGTTCTGAGAAGTTGAGATGTTGTGAGAACCAGCGGGATTTTAAAGAAAGAGCCACGAGGTTGCTGGAGAGGAAAATTGCTTCTGTGGGTTGGTTCTGACCCATAGTTACCCTGCCTAATGGATGGAGTAGAACTTCCCCACAGGGTTCTCAAGGCTGTAAACTGTGGTAGGGAAGTTTTTCTCAGCCAGGGCTCATTTGGATATTTATAACATCGTCCACAGGCTAGACAAAATTATCAACTTACAAATTAACCTGCTGCAAGGCCAGCAGTTTGAAACCACCGCCACTCCCCTGGAGAAAGAGGGGGTGATGACAGTTATTAGGGAAAGAGGCACAATTCTCTACAGCCTCAACAGATTGTAAAGAGTGACAGTCCCCGAAACCCCCCAGGGGCAGTTCTACCCTGTCTTATAGAGTCACTGTGAGGTCAGAATCAGGATCCATGGCCATGAGTTTTTTGTTTGAATGTGATGGCTCAAACTGGCTCCCTTTGGCGAGGTGTGTGATGTTGGCTGGTATTGATGATTTCCATGGGCCTTATACAGTCCATGGGCTGAACATTTTCCACCCCTGCTGTAAACCCTTAAGGAAGTAGACTGCCTCATCTTTCTCCCATGAAGAGATGGGTGGGTTTGAACCACTGCCCTTTCCTTTCAGCACAAGTATCTGTTTATTAATCCATGGCTCATGTTCTGTAGCCAGGCGCTGTGCTGTGCTGTGCTGGGCTTGGGGACCTGAGTGATAAGAGGCCAGAATTTTTATTTTCTTGGTGCTCCCCATTGCTACAAAGTTGATTCCAACTCACAGCGACCTCCTGTGTGTCAGAGCCAAACTGCTGTCCACAGGGATGCTTTTCTTTTTCCCTAGATTTTATTTAGGAGCCCTGGTGATGGAGTGGGTTACTTGTTGGGCTGCTAACCGCAAGGTCAACAGTTCAAAACCACCAGCCACTCCTTTGGAGAAAGACGAGGCTTTGTACAGTAGTAAAGAGTTACAGACTCGGAACTCGGCAGGGGCCGTTTTACTTTGGCGTGTGGGGTGGCTGTGAGTTGGCACGGACTCCATGGAAGCGAGTGTGTTTGTTTGACTTGTGTTTGTTCTGTTGTTCTTGTTGGGAATGTACACAGAACAGCACCAGCTCAGCAGTCTCTCCCTGTGCCATTGACGTGTGATGCTGACGACATCCTTGGAGCCCCAAGGAGCCCTGGGGGTGCAGTAGGTGGCCAATACACTGGGTGGCCAACCACAAAATTGGCAGTTCGAATCCACCAACTACTCCACAGTAGAAAGATGGCTGTCTCTGCCCATAAAGAGTCGTAGTCTTGGGAACCCACAGGGGCAGTTCCACCCTGTCCTGCAGGGTCACCATGTGCCAGAGTTGACTTTTTGGTTGGAGCTTTATGGCCACTCTCGCCCTTTTGCCCTGAGTTCTCCCTCCTTGGGGAACACAGCCTTGCTGACCCCCTCGCTCCCCTAACCCCTTTATCTGATCTTTTGAGTTGCTGTTGTCAATTTGATCCTGGCTCCTGGGGGTTTACAATGGCTGGTTCCTTGGAAGTTGGCTGCCAAGACTTCCTTCTGCGGCTCCTCAGAGTGGACTTGAACCTCCAACCTTCCTTTCTGTAAGCAGCTGATCCATCTCTTAGCAGTGTGCACCACTCACAGATGTCCTTTGGGTGCCAAGACAGAGAAGAAAGGGGAAACAAGTGAACAGAAGAGCTGATATCTTGTCGAGCTTGGAATCAGGAGGGCAGGTGATAAGGAGTGGGGAAACAGAGTGGCTTCTTTGTTTCAGGTGCTGCCGAGTCATGAGCTCTGAGAAACAGCTCCGTAGGTCTGTATTCTGAACAGGTGTGTGCTCCAGAAACCCAGAGGGGTCCAGTCCTGCCCTCTGGCCCCTTTGGTGACTGCGAGCTCTCTGCCGAGCCCCCTGCTGGCCCCTCCTGACAGCCTGTGGCCATGGGGGGTGGGCTCAGCCCATCAAAGGCAGTCTGAGCCCGTTTCTGCAGCACCTATCGGCTGGGTGATGGATGCTGTGGTGGAAAGGGGGCCCTGCTTTGATGTGCCGGCCTGGTTTGATTAATGAGCAGCCCTGCCGGGAGGCTGCGCCACAAGTAAATTACTCTTTTCAGAAATGGCTGGATCGGCACTATTGCACTAATTATTTCACAAGCTTGGGGTCAGTTCCAAATTCCCCGACACACACAAGGGAACAAACACCCAGGCTAACTGAAGCTGACAGAGCTCTAATTAAAGCAGAAATTGTTTGTGACTCCCCTCTCCGCCCACCCTCCTTTCTTCCTAGAGGAGGAAGCTGGTGGGCATACTTCCTGCCTGGCCCCAGCCTGGCCCAGCTGGGACCCCAGAGTGTCAACAAATAGCTCGCAGCATCCCAACCTTGGGCTGAGCCTGGTAAAGACCCTGAGATTCCCAAAGGGTGGGGCCAGGGCCTCATTTCTGCAGCCTTTCTCCCAAGTGTGTGCTCTGGGGTTGCACTCTTTCTTCATCCATCCATCCATCCATCCATCCATCCATCCATCCATCCATCCATCCATCCATCCACTCACTCATTCATTTATTCACTACATTTGTTCATTTACTCACTCAACTCACTCACCGCACATCCCTCCACCCATCTCTCCATCCATCCATCCATCCATCCATCCATCCATCCATCCA
>NW_022103901.1:36963645-36971433 GCF_000313985.2 Echinops telfairi | reverse complement strand
CTCCATCCATCCATCCATCCATCCATCCATCCATCCATCCATCCATCCATCCATCCACTCACTCATTCATTTATTCACTACACTTGTTCATTTACTCACTCAACTCACTCACCGCACATCCCTCCATCCCTCCATCTCTCCATCCCTCCATCCCTCCATCCCTCCACCATCCATCCCTCCATCCATCCATCCACTCACCCATGTTTTTGTCCACTCTGTCCCTCAGCTGTGGAGGTTTATTCATTTGTTTGCATATCTCATGTGCATTTATTGATGCACTTCCTGTGCTGAGCACCAGCTGCTGAGAGGCAGACATAGACCAGAGGACCACACAGGTAGATGTGAACGTGTAGCCCCAGGGATTGGTGGCTGATGGGTGCATGAGGAGCACTGACTCAGTTGGGGCAGGGAATCCTCAGGGACCCGAAGGGGACACCTAAGTGCAGGGAGCAGGAGGTGGGCGGTGAGGAGGAGAGAGCATGCGAGGCCTGGTGCATGTGGAGATGGCATCCTGGGGGAACGGAGAGAAGACAGAGTGGCCAGAGCTCTGGAACAGAGGCTAGATATGGTCCACATCTGTGTGGGCTTTGGCTGTGTGGTGTGTATGTGTGTGTGTGTGTGGGCACTTTGCTTGTCCTTACCTCCCTGTCCCATCAGAAGGACAAGAATCATGTCATTTTCTTAAGGCCCCCTCATCTCCACAGCGCCCTCCTGTTGTTGGATGGCTCTGGTTGCTGCCCTGCACCTGAGTTGTTTCTGACTCACAGGGACACTGTGACAGGGTAAAATACCCCCACGCTTCTTAGGCTGTCATCTCCATGGGAGCAGGTCCCTCGGTCTTTTCTCCCAGGGAGCCTCCGGGAGGATTTGCCCTACCAACTCCCCTGACTTCATTAGGGGTTTAATTAATTACAAGGAGCCCTGGAGACACAGTGCATGAAAGCACTCAGCTGCTAGCTGAAAGGTCAGCAGTTCAAGACCCCCAGCTGCTCTGTTGGAGAAAGACTTGGCTCTCTGCTTCTCTAAGGAGTTAAACCTTGGAATCTCAGGGGTGGGGTGGGGGGCAGTTTGACTCTTTCCTTCCAGGGTACCTAGGCGTCCGAACTGACTCCATGGCAGCCGGTTTGGTTGCGTTTTCATGAAGGAAGCTCCCCGATGGTGCAGTGGGAGTTGCTGAGGTGAGATACAGAGGGGGATCAGTCAGGTACAGCCAGGTGTGGCCCAGCCCGGCCCAGCCCTCACCCTGTTCCTCAGCAATCCTGCTCAACCTCCACTGCGTCCACACTCATCGCCAACAGCCCGGTCCAGGTCACCTTCTACTCTACCCCAGGCACACTGCACTGCGGGCTTGTCTCCAGGGGACTCCACTCATTTCCCAACCCCTCGCCGTAGCAGCCTCAGAAAGGCAGGGTTTCTCTGACCCACCTGCTAGAGCAAAGCGGGGTCAGAGCTTGGTCCTGCATTTACGCCCCTGTGTTGCTTCTCCCCGTCATGCCCCACGTCAAACGCTGCCCAGTTACAGGACCCACTCAGTGGGCTAGAACCCATGCCCATTCCCATTTCACAGCTGAGAAAACGGAGGCCCAGAAGGACTCAGTGCTTGGCTCCCCAAGATGCAGTTAGTCAATGCAGGTGAGTGATTCTCCACCACTGAGCTCCGGAGCCAGGGCCTGGGAGGGAAGGATACCTTTCAGGGTCGCTAAGAGAGGGTCTTTCCTCTGATGTGTCACAAAAGGACATTCTGCTAAGGCCACTGGTTACGGTGCACCCAAGCCAACCACACCCACATCCACAAGTCCATCCAAACTCATTGCAGCCCTGCTGCTTAACCCATGGAGCCACTGAGGCTCCTAAGGTAGGCTCAGCAAGGGTTTAATCAAGCAGCCCCTCTTAGCCACTTTGACTTGGGGAGGCTGGGGATTTTTCAGCTCCAGGCTCCTTTGTCCCGTGGAAAAGGAATGAGCTAAATGGAAAAATCAATAAAGATCACAGATGGCCTTGGTGATGTTTACACTACTTCAGAGAACAAATGATTCTGAAGCACCTGGCTTTCATCCTTTTCCCACACGGAAGATGGAGCTCAGGGGAAGGGTGGGTCCGTCTTATCCGCTCATTGAAGCAGATGCTCAAGGAGCCCAAGGAGCCCAGTTTGTTTTGAGGGGATCGGCCACCCTCCCCACCCCCACGAATGCCAATCAAACAAGTTTCATCTACTGTAATCTCTGCTGGCTGGGGTGACGGACACAGATCCTTATGGGTGATCACATGTTTAATGACTAGGTGCTGGGGAGGAATACGGAAGGTACTGTGGGCGGCTGGAAGAACAAACAGGTCTGTCTCAGAAGATGTACAGCCAGAATGCTCTGGAGAATCGAGGATAGCGAGACTGCTTCTCGTGTTCTTTGGACACGTGATCAGCAGAGAACAGCCCCAGAAATAGGACATCATGGCTCAGTATCACGGAGGGGCAATGAAAAAGGAAGACCCTCGATGTGATGGCTTCACATAGGAGCTGCAACGGAGGGTCTCAGAGTAACAACAATTACAGGTTGGCGCAGGGTCAGGCAGTGTTTCTTACCATCTGCTTGTGCAGTGTCACTGAGAGTCGGAACGGCTCGATGGCACCGAACCACAGCAGCAGTAGGGGAAGGTGCAACAGCAGCCATGGAGTATTTACTTACCTATGTGATGGGGTGGGAAGCTCCGAACAGTGATCATGCCTCCATTGAATAAATGACGAGTGGACTTGACCTGGTGGACACAGAGAAGCCTTCTCTCAGGGGAGTTGAGTTCAAATAGATTTCTGAGAAGTAAATGCTAATCATAGAGAAGGGGGTTAAAAGTTGGACCATTGTGCTGCATGATCAAGGGTTCAAATCCACCAGCACCTCCATCGGAGAGAGCTGAGGCCGTCTGTTCTGGGAAAGATGGGTAACCTTGGCAACTCTGTATGTGGGGTTGCAATGAACCAGAATCGACTGGATGGCAGTGCGTTTGGGTTTTGAGGTTTTCAAAAGTTTCTGGAGGAATGGAATGAATGGATAGTGAAATTCTCCACAACCTCGTTAAAGACCTCATACAACCCACGCGCGCGCTGTACCAGCCTTTACAAATAAACTGTTTTTATGTGCACAGTCCAACGGGACTGTGTTGGGCCACACTTTCCCAGGTATGTTCATCACTCCAAATAGAAACCCAACTCAGGCAAACTCACGACCACCGAGTCGATGCCAACTCAGCGACCACCCCGCGAGTTGCCCAGCTGTAACTCTTCACGGGCGTAGAAAGCTCCCTCTTTCTCTCTAGGAGCAGCTGGTGGTTTCAAACTACTGACCTTATGGATTACAGCCCAACTTGTAACCACTACACCACCAGGGCCCCATCGCCCTCCCTCCAGCCTCTAGTACCCAGACAGAAGTAAACCTTTATCTCCATGCATCTGCCTGTTCATGCTATTTCATGTAGGTGGGGGTCATACATGGTCCTGTTGCACCCTAATCCTTTCCATCAGCATACGATATTCAAGGTTCACCCACAATTGGACAGGCATCAGAAGCTCATTTCTCTTTAGGCGTGGATAGTATCCCCGTGTATGGGCAGCCTGAATTTGGTTGACCTGTTCATCTGCTGATGGACTCTTGGGTTGCTTCCCTCTCTTGACTGTTTTGACTAGTGCTGTGGTGAACATGGGGGTACTGGTCTCTATTTGAGTCCCCACTTTGCATTCTTTGGGTTGTGAGGTAGTTAAAGTTTATTGTGCCAACCTGGCTGATAAACACATGTGGGATCATTTGAAGGGTGGAGAGATAAATGGCTCAGTGAGCTTCACCTTTCTAGTTCTTGGATCTCTTGCTTTCTGATGGTCGGACCAGGGTGCAGCTGCCTTAGCCAGTTCCCTGCTTAAGCTGGCAAGGCAGGCTCACTTCCTGCAAGACATCCCTGAGGAGAAGCTGCATGGATCTATCTCGATGCAGTCCTGGGTGCTGGAGCAGCCGTGTGGAGACCCCTGCCAGCACTGAGATGCTTACATATTCACTGATTCGGCTTTCCTCCTGCAGTCGGCATCATAGTGTGTGTTTTGTGAGATGGAGGAGGACTTTGTGGATTGGTGTCGGACATATGGGCTAATGTTGGACTTGTGGGCTTGGGCAGCACTGGGTTGGGATGTTTTCTTGATGCGCACTTACCGTTTATATAAACCTCTCTCTTATACATATGATTTTCTGTGGATTTGTTTCTCTAATGTACCCAGACTAACACAGGTTGTATACATGGAAGTGGAATTGCCCAGTGGTCCTTCTCTAGGTAACTTTTTAGAGGAGCCTGACTTGAGTATTGAAGGAGGAGCAAGACAGACAGGAGACAGGGGGAACCTGTCTTTGTAGCTTCTGGAGCAGAAGAGACAGGAGCAACCATGGCTTCTGAAGAGGAGGAGACAAAGAAGCTTCCGGTCCGGCGTTAGTCCCTCAGGGTGAGGGGCATGGTAGGGATGAGGCGGGAGAGTCTGCACGGAGCAGAGTCCTTCAGATGGTCCATTTTGGGAAGGGCTGAAGCACTAAGCTCCCTCACTTGTTTCGACAGAGCTGGAGCCTCGCAGACACACATTGTCCCTGTTGACGTCATTATGATTCCCATCTTGTGCCACTGACTTATTTTCTTTAGATTATTTGAAGAAGGAGAAAAAAAGAGGAGACCTTTGTTTTCTTTTAATTTTTTAAAATGTTCCTCCCGCCACAGGGTGACTGGAAGAACACGAGCTAGGCACGGGCCTGGGGTCCAGGAGAGGGACCAGCGAGCCCGGCGGTGGCTGACTGAGGCACCGAGGGTTTTGTGAATTTAGGGGAGGCGCTGGGAGGCTCAGGTCTGAGGTGCAGGGGTGGAAGGTTCAGCTGTGGGCTCTCATGCTGCCTGCTCAGCTTCTTGGAAGAGACGGCAAGGAGCTAGTGTGGAGCAAAACCTTGGGGCTTTAGCTTAAGACCTGTCAGCAAAGGCGTTTGGAGCAAATTCCACCCCTTGGATGTGCTCCTGAAGGTCAAACAGCGGCAATGCGATCGGCCGGATTTAGGGAAACATTTGAAAAAGGAGACCAGACAGGCACAGAAGGGCGCCTTACCCTTTGCAGGGGTCTCTGCTGTTTGGACAGAGAGACAGGAAAGAGAGGCGAGCTGCCTCCGGTGGAGAGGAATTCAAGGGGTGCTGCATCTTCAGCGCATGCTGAAATTGTTCCTGGCCCAGGAAACCATTTTTTTTTGGTGTGTGGTTGTTGTTGTTTTTTTTTTTCTGACAGGGCTGTGTAATTGATTATAAATGCTGGAATTTATTTCAATAAGTCCTGTCATCCCCCGGCAGCTGTTTCACTGAGAACCGCACAGCAGACAGACGGAGGTGTGGGAGGAGGCTGTCTTTCGTGTCTACCGTGGATGAGTCGGAATTGTCTTTGTCTGTGTGTTTGTTTTGGTGCAATGCTCCCAGCCCAGTGAGAGGCCAGCCATCTTCTCCCTCCAGTGGAGGGAGCAAGGGAGAAGGGGGGTCTGAGCCTGGGCATTCTGCTTCCTCAGGGGTGTTCAGATAGACACCAGTGTGGCTGTTGCTCACATTTCTTATACCAGAGCCAGAGGGTGTGTGTGTGTGTGTGTGTGTGTTGATTTTCCTATTTCCCTCAACTCCTCAGCCCGGAGAGGACACCCATCCTTCATCCTCACCCACACAGCAGAAAGGATGGTGAGTTAGGTAGGTTTTACGTCTAGACATTGTGCAGCTCCTACTAGACCAGTGTTCTAGGTGGTTTCTCACCCTTTGGGTGGTTCACACAGTGAAGGTTGGAACTGATAACTAGAAGTGAGGGGCTGGGGCCCACCTGGAAGTGCTTCTGCTTCCAAAAAATTCAAACTCACTGCCATCCACCCAATTCTGACTCATAGTAACCTACTGGACAGGGGAGACCTGCCCCTGTGGGTTTCTAAGACTGTAAATCTTGAAGGGAGTTGAATGCCTCATTTTTCTCCTAAGGAACAGCTAGTGGTTTTGAACTTCTGACCTTGTGATTGGCAGCCCAATGCATAAACCACTATACTACTAGGGTCAGCCACTGAAAACCCAATGAGGCTCAGTTTCTTCTTTGACACACATGGGGCTGCCAGGAGCTGGAATCACCGGGACCACACCTGGATTAAGATGAGGGCAGACACCTGTGAGGTTGAGCTGCACTAACCTCGAGGTGAAAGCAAGCACAGGGTCTTGCGCACAGTAGATGCTCAGACAATGTTTTTTTTTTTTTTCTCTCTCTCCCTCCATTAAAGCTCCAAGCCACCTTGTTGGTCCTCACCACATCATGTGTGCAGTGAACAGACCGAGTTCAAGCCTGACTTTGGGTACTTTCTTTTTCATGAAGGAAGATGTAGATGTATTTTGTAGTTTTTGAGACTGTTCACCAATTCATAATTGTTTCTACCTGGACAAAACATGCGCCAATTCAACTGTTTCTAGAAGGACAATTTGAACGAGTTTGATGTAATTCTTGGAATTGTGTAACCATCTGGACCCCCCTTTTCTGGGGTTGTTCCTCCCCAGGGAACACACACACACACTGCCCACCCCCCACAAGCTTCCTATATCAACTTTCAAGTTGCTGTTGCTACTTTTATCCCATAGAAAGCTCAAGGTAGATATTCTGTGCTAATTCAGCCAAACTATGGTTGGTGTAAAGAAGATATCAGGAGACCATTTCTAGTTTAAGGTTGAAAGGTGATCTCAGGGCAATAGTTTCAGGTGCATGGGTCTAGAAAATTTGGATTCCATGAGAATTTGTCATTCTGGTCTGCATTTCCCTCCTCGTGATCAGGATTCTGTTGCAGAACATGATCAAAATGTTCACTGCAGTAGCTGAGCACTATCCAGTTCTTCTGAGCTCATGGAGAAGAAAGCAACTAGTCACATTCCATATCGTCCTCCTTCTCCTGATTCTTCTGCTTCCTCAGCTGCTTCAGGCAAAGAGAGACTCAAGTGTTGGGCATTGACTGGCCAATTGCAAGCTTTTATGTGCCCAGGCACTGTTCAGTGAACCAGGAGACAGAACAGAAGCACTTAACACGTTATTATGCAACAACTGCATGTCCCAGGAAACCATGACCCTAATCTTCCAAACCAAAGAACCAAAATTGCATGGGGTGTATTTTGTTTTTTGTTTTTGACATAAATAGCCCCATTAGCTACTCTTTCTGTCTTTCTTGTAAATATATCTATGACACAAATTTTACCAAATCAACTTTTTATAGGTCTACAATTTACAGCTATTACAATAATTGGCTGTGTAATTCTACCTTATGTTAATACAATTTTTCCCCATTACCATTAATTTTTACATCTCTGGTAACCGCTAATAAGCTATGATCACTGTACTTTTGCCTTTTCTTTCTTTCTTTTTAAAAGAGAAATCATAGAATAGGTATTTGTGTATTTATTAAAAAATCAATTTATTGGGGGCTCGTACAACTCTTATCACAATCCATACATCCATCCATTGTGTCAAGCACACTTGTACATTTGTTGCCATCATTGTTTTCAAAGCATTTTATTTCTATTTGAGCCCTTGGTATCAGCTCCTCAGTTTCCCCCCCTCCCTCCTCCTCCTTCCCTCATGAACCCTTGATAATTTATAAATTATTATTACTTTTTCATGTCTTGAACTGTCCGATGTCTTACCCCCTTGTCTGTTGTCCACCCCCCTGGGAAGGAGTTATATGTAGGTCATTGTGATTGGTTCCCCCTTTCTCCCCCCGCCTTCCCCTT
>NW_022103901.1:36962076-36963085 GCF_000313985.2 Echinops telfairi | reverse complement strand
GTCCATCTGCTTCCTTAATACTAAACCTATAAATATATGTATATAGATCTATTTCCCCATCATCATATATACATATATTTATATATGTACATGCCTGTATTTAGATCTCTATAAATGCCTTTGCCTCCTAGTTCTTTCCTCTATTTCATTTTAAGTTCATCTTGTCCCACTATCAGTTGGAGGGCTTGCTTTACCCAACTTTAGCAGCTACTATACAGCCATAGTGGTCAGACCAGTGTGGTATTGGTATAATGATATTCAGACCAATGAAAAAGGATTGAAAACTCAGAAATAAAATCATCAGCATACAGACAACTGATCTTCGATAAGGGCCCCAAAAATATCAAAATGGAAGTGGATGCTCTCTTCAGTACGTGGTGCTGGAAAAAATGGATATCTACCTGTAGAAAAATGAAGCAAGACCCTTACCTCACTCCATGCACAAGAATAAACTCAAGGTGGATCACAGACTTTGAGGTAAAACCCCAAACTATAGCACTATAATGAGGGAACTGGAACAAATCTGAGAACATTGGCTCAGGGAATACATAGGGTGTCAGAAATAGGGATGGACATAAAACAGAGGAGGCACAAATTGACATACTGATATACTTAAGATAAACACTTGTGTACAACGAAAGAATTCGCCAAGAGAGTAATACGAGAGACTACAGAATGGGAAAACACCTTTAGCAATGACACACCAAAGGGCTTATTACTAAAATCTACAATACTCTGCTAACTTACAAGAAAAAAAACCCCAACAATTGTCCACTGAGGAGATGGGCAAAGGACCAGAACAGAAGTTTCTCAAGGGCAGAAATCCAAATGGTCAATAAATATATGAGAAAATGTTCCAGATCTCTAGCCATAAGATAAATACAAATTAAAACCACTATGAGATATCACCTAACACCCTCAAAGACAGCCCAATTAAAAAAATCAGAAAGTAACAAGTGTTGGAGGGGCTGTGGAGAGATAGAAACTCTAGTCTACTGCTGGTGGACCT
>NW_022103901.1:36931989-36961871 GCF_000313985.2 Echinops telfairi | reverse complement strand
TGGTACATACATACAATGAAGTATTACACATCCCTTAAAAGCAGTGATGAATGCATGAAGCACATTGCCGCATGGGAAGAACTGGAGGAAATTATTTATTTTTGATTGACTTATTTTACTCAGCATAATATCTTCAAGCTCCATCCATATTATAGCATGTACCAAGACTTCATTTCTCCTACTTGCTGAGCAATATTCCATTGTATGTGCGAACCACATTTTGTTTAGTGATCCCTCTGTTGGTGGGCATTTACTGTGGTTGGTTATTATGACTGGTGTTGCAGTGAATGCTGGTGTCCAAGTCTCCTTTCAAGTCTCCGCATTCAAGCCTTGTGGGATATGTCGAGGGGTGGAATTTCTGGGTCATATGATCATCCACTAAGATGCATCTGACTCAAGCCAGGCTATTTTCAACCATCTCATTTGCAGGTGGAAAGTGAACAATGAATAAGAAAGACTGAAGAGGAATTGATGCATTTGACTTATGATGTAGACAAAGAACATTGAATATACTGCCAGAAGAACAAAGAAATCTGTCAGCCAGAATGCTCCTTAGAGGCAAGAGTGGGGAGACTCCATCTCCCATTCCTCCGACATGTAATTAGGAGGGACCAATGCCTGGATGAGGACATCCACAGGCTTGGTAAAAGAGGGGTCAGCCAAAGAGGAAGACCTTCAATGACATGGGTCGTCACAATGGCCCCAACAGTGGACTCGGAGGGACGGATGTGAGTGTGGCATGGGGCCGGTGTTGTTCCATTCTATGGTGCAGAGCCTTGCTATGAGTGGGAATCAGCTCGACACACCTGACGACAATAATAGCCATGTTTGCTTTCATGGTTTTATGTTTTGTTTATTTTTGAGGGACCACCGCACTCTTTACCACAATGGTAAACAGTTTTGTAAACAATGATAAACAGTGTATCAGGTTGCATTCCTGCCAGCAATGGATACAGATTCAAATTTTCACACACACACACACACACACACACACACACACACACACACACATTTTTTTCTTTCTGTTGTTTCGTTTTGGCTGTTTCAGTGTAGTGTACTGGTGACTCAATGTGGTTTGGATTTGCACTTCTCTGTTGATGCTGAGTATCTTTCCTTGTGTCCGGTGGTCACTTGCATGTCCTCTCTGGGGAAGTGACTATCCAGTCCTCGGCCCATTTTATGATCAGATGATTTGTCTTTTGTTGTTGAGCTGATGAACATTCATATGTAATTTGGACTTATTGGGTATTCTTATTGTCATATATAGTTTTCAGAGATGGTCACCTGGTGGACATCTTGTCCATTCACTTTTATGGTCGTCTTTGGATGAACACATTTTAAAATTTGTATGAGGTTCCACTTGGTATGTCCACTTTTTATTATTATATCAGATAACCCACCATTAAGAGCTGGGCCTTCTGAAGATCGATTTTGAAGTAGTCAGATCACGGTGTTCCTTTCCTCAAAATAGTGGAACTATCAGTACCCACTTCCCAGGTAAAACCCCCAACCAAACCCACTGCCATTGAGCCCCTTGCATCTCACAGAGATCTGTATTAGTCTGGGTACTTTGGAGAAATAAATCCACAGAAACTCATGTATAAGAGAGATTTTTATATAAAGGTTAAGTGAGCATCAAGAAAACATCCCAATCTAGTGCTGCCCAAGCCCACAAGTCCAACATTAACCCATTAACCCGTATGTCCAACACCAATCCACAAAGTCCTCCTACATCTCACAAAACAGATGCAATGATGCCGACTGCAGGAGGAAAACCGAGTCAGTGAATTTGCAAACATCTCAGCGCTGGCAGGGGTCTCCGCAAGGCTGCCACCATCCCTTTGACTTTCTTTGCATTCGTGGTCTGGTTTTGTGATGTGGCCATTTGGTGAAGGTCACTATGGGGGACCTCTAAGGGATTGGCTATTCCAGGCTCTACATTTCATCACTGGGCAGCTCAAGGATGCTCTAATGTCAAGGTCACTCTAATGTCTTCTTCTTCTCCAGTGAACCCCAGACTTGTCAATTTTTCTGCACACTCGGCCCCTTTCTCTCTATGCCAGCCTCACCTTCTTGCCTCAGGACCTTTGAGCATGCTGGTCCTTCATCTGAGCTGTTCTTCTCCAGGCGCTGCATGGGCGGTCCTTCTGGTCAGTAGGTCCCAACTCAGTGGTCACCTCAGGAAACAGTTCTTTGGGGGCTTTGCAGAGTGATGCTACTCCCTTTGTCTCTATAGATCACTCTCCCTGGGAGTCCCAGCCTATTTCATATTCTGATAGCCGTGTCACATGATCTCCTTCTTCCTCATTGTGCGCCCCGCCCCTCGAATGCATCGTCTCTCAATGCAGACACGTCTCTGACTCTTCATCTCTCCAGCTCTCAGATCTCTGGTGGTTCCTGAGACACTTGTGGGGTCCCAACAAATTGATACTCCCTTAACTACACTTTCCACTCACCCCGACGTCTTCCTTTCTCTGGGAAGCCTCCCCAGAATCACCTTTGTCCTCATTTCATTTCTGTTTTTGTTTTCCACCTGAAGAGCCATTCATACCATAGAAACCAAATTGACTGCCATCGAGTCAATTCTGACTCATAGAGACCCTGTAGGACAGGGTAGAACGGTTACCTGAGACTCTGAGTCGTTACTGCACTAGACAGCCTCATCTGTGTCCCACAGAGCAGCTGGTGATTTAGAACCAATGGCCTTGCAGTTAGCAGCCCAACACAGAACCCACTAAACCACCAGGGCTTCTTTGAGAGTCTCCAGTACCTCCTAGTTGGATTCCATTTTCTTTGTAATTCCTTCACAGCCAAGGCCTTGGGTTATGTCTTCAGTTTCCTCTACTTTCTATTTGGGAAGATGCTTAGGAGATCCTTAGGCCCTTTGGGGGGAAACTTCCTATTGACTGAGAGAAATCTCTCTGCTTGTCGGGGAGTACAAGTAGGAAGCAGAAGTTTCCCATATTCAAGTCTTGGGGTTTCCGTTTCGGGGGAAGATACCGAGTGAGTGAAGGTGTAAGGGTATTCTTATATCTTCCAGGTCAGTGAACTCTGTAATAGCACTTGGGTTGATACAGATTGGAAAACAGGCAACATTGAGAGAATGAAACACATTCATACAGCAAGTATACATTTATGCTCCAGGTTATTTTTTTATCCATTGTCCCATTCAGTGCTCGCTACATGTCAGCAAGTTGGGGCTTTCATTTCCATGTTCATGCATGAGATAACTGAGGCTCAGAGAGACTGAGCAACTGGCTTAAAATACATAGCCAGTAAGAGGCTTAACTAAGAGTTGAACACTGTAGGTCTTTTTATGTATTTGTTGTTGTTGTTGTTCTTTCTCCTAACAGGTAGGGTTTTACAATAAAGTACCCACCTTTCCCGGGGGGCACCCCTATATCTCAGTTCTATCAATAATACTAATAATACAACTAATAAAAGACAGTTACCATGACCCAAAGTCAAAGTCAAAACCAAACTCACTACTGTTAGTTGATTTAAACTCACAGCAACCTGACAGGACAGAGTGGACCTGGCTGTGTGGATTTCTGAGATTATAACTCTATGGGAGTAGAAACCCTTGTCTCTCTTCTATGGACTGACTGGTAGATTGACCTTGTAGTTAGCAGCCAAAGCGTAGCCACTGTGCCATCAGGGCTCCTGAGTAGCCATGAAGTCAACCCCCAACGGGCTACAGAAGTAGATCTTCAGGCCTTTCTTCCAAGGCACTGCAGTGGACTCAGACCTCTGACCTTTCTGTTGGGAGTGAGTTACCCACAGGCATCACCCAGAGACCCTCTGCCTTCAATAAACCACCTAGCCTTTCTTCACAGGCTGTGGGCCATACCATTTATTTATTTATTCATTAATTTATTCAGTTATTTATTTATTTATTTATTTATTTATTTATTTAAACTTTTCTGAGGTGGGGGCCGAGATCCGGGTGGGGGCCTTCAGAGAACGCTGAGTCAAACGGGCCATGCTGGGCTTTAGATGGATTAACATTCGGATGTGCAGGGCCACGGGAGCAGGGCTCAGTGAGGCTCGTGGATGCTTGAGTGGAGGGAACAGGAGCTTTGTGCCTCTCTCTCTGGAGGCTGATGAAAAATGCATGGCTGGCGTGACTGTGAGTGCTTGCGGGGACGCCATCTTCTGCAATTAAACCTTTAAGAAGTCTTCCTTCTCTCTCTGCTCCCTGGCTTCCTGCTGGTAATAGCAGCCAGCAGGCCCAGAGGCCTGGAGGGGGAATTCAGAGCAAACACACCCTCTCCCTGCACCACGGAGTGCAGCGCCCACCCCTGAAGCCAGGTGACTGCACTCCAGTCACCCAGTGGAGGTGCTGGGACCAAGCAGATCTGCTCTGAGAGCTGCCATCTGTGACGCAGGGCTCGCTGTGCTCCTGAGTGCCTGGGTGGCACAAACAGCCAAGTGCTCAGCTGCTCACAGAAAGGCTGGGGCTTGTAAGAAAGGCCTGGCAGTGGGCTTCTGAGCATCCGGCCCAGGGAGCCCTGTGGAGCGCGAGGTGGTGAGAGGTGAGGGCTAAGTAAGGAGACAGAATGCGTGGATTGACCGAGGATGCTTGTCGCCCTGTGTGACCTGCAGTCAATTCCGACTCAGGGAGATCTTATGAACTCCTTGATATCAGCTCCCCTTTACCCCGCTCCCACCTTTCCCACCATACTTGCCAGGAACCCTTATCTAATTGTTGTCTCCACAGGCTCCTCAATCCTGGGCTTCATCTTCCGAAAAACAGAAGAACACGTAACAAAGATTCAAGAAGGCTACCCACCATGACAAACTACATCCGAGACAAGCCCTAATATGAAGAAAAACACAGAAAACATGGAAAAGCTGTTCTCACCCAAAGTGCATCAGAGGGGAGATCAAGGGACGAGGCTGTAGCTGTTCGAGTCAGGTTGATCATTTTAATCTACTCTCGTCCTCTCCCCAGTACGCTCTGCTTGCACCCCAGCTTATTCCCATGCCTCAATTAGGGTTAGAGGGAACTGAATCTGTAAGGCTCTACAGAGGTGAAAACTTCTGTCTTTTCCCACGGACTAACTGGTGGTTTCCAAGTGCTGGCTTTTAGGGAAGCAGCCCAACCGGTGTGTAACCCACGACACCGCCAGGGCACCAGCGGCACCGCTCATCCACTGCCAGCTTTGACGTGTGCGCTCAGCTGCTCTGCACTGAATTCGCAGAGCCGGAGCCGTGCGGCCAGCCCCCAGGCCTTCCTTCCACTGGCCCCTGAAGTGGACGTGAAGCACCCGCTTTGGAGCGGTTGGTTTAGTACAAAGCACGTATACTGCCCACCCCGACGCACAGGAGGAGTCCAGGGGAGCTCTCCCAATGCTCAGGCCAAGCTCTGCTTCCAGTCTGAAAAGTCCAGCCAGGTAAGGCACTCCCTCCCTCCGCCTTTATTCCTTCTCACCACCCTCTGTCATCCCACAACCCTGCCTTCCAGCCCAGAAGAGAGGATTGCCTGCTGGCCCTTCACCGGCAGCCCCCAAGGGTGAGGCCTTGGGGCTTGGAAGCCTCTCGTTCCTGGTGATCAGGAAGCTACGGGATGAATGCCAGGTCACCAAAGCTCCTGGGATTTAAGTCAGAAATAGTGAGAGCCTAACATTCAG
This sequence comes from Echinops telfairi, assembly GCF_000313985.2. Lineage (NCBI taxonomy): Eukaryota > Metazoa > Chordata > Mammalia > Afrosoricida > Tenrecidae > Echinops > Echinops telfairi. Next base: position 36,956,238 of record NW_022103901.1, on the reverse strand, counting down.
ACCTCTGAGCAGAGAGGGGCGGGGAGCTTGCACTCGGTGCCTGTCCTCACCGACCTGAGACTCTCAAGCATATCTCCTTAGGCCTACTGGTGTGTCCCCTGCCTCATCCAGGCGTCCACAGGAGCTGACTCAGAAACGCAGGCCCTGCCAGCGGGAGATTAGGGATGGCACCGCCTGGCATATTCATTCACCTTTCACAAGCTCGGCCGCTCCCGACGCTTAGAAAGTAATTCCGGCCTTTATCTAGAGGCAGAATGGCTTCTCTCTGCTCAGCTCCCGCTCTGTTTTGTTGGTCTTTGCTCTCTCCTTTCCCACCAAAGAAAACCCTCCCCGCCGCGCTTGCAATCAGAACTGCGCAGGCAGCTCGCAGAGCCGGCTCCCTGGGCCTCTCTGCAGAAGCTCAGCGCAGGCAGGAAGAATGATGGCAGCTCAGACACCAGCTGGCTCCGGGGGTCATCCCTGACAGAGCTCCCCTGCCCTCCACCTGCCCCCTGAAAAGAAGTCTGGCTTAGTTACCAGTTTAGAAAGTTAGGTCCTTTCAAAGAGATGCCCCAGGCAAAACATCCTCCCTTTGCCCAGCTCTCGGAAACGAAGGGCTCTTCTGCAGAACGTTTTGACAGCGAGGGCCCGGCTGGCAGCCCCGGGAGTTTGCTGGGAGCCAGGCTGGTGTGTAGCTATAGAAAGAGCGGGTCAAGCACCTGGCGCAGAGGGAGGGAGTTGGCTTCAAGTGAGGCTTTCTGGGACAGAAGTGGGTTTTCAAGGCTGCAGTCTTTAGGGAAGTGGATCACCAGGTTTTTCTTCTGTGGTGCCACTGGGTGGGTTTGAACCTGCAGCCTTCAGGTTGCTGTGGTTGCTGTTTGCAATTGTCGGCCTGATTCTCTTTCACAGCAACCCCATGTGTACAGCATGGAGCTACCCCACCACACTTTCAGGACTGTGACCTTACAGAGGGAGATCACGTAGTCTCTTATTCAAGACACCTCTGGGTGGATTTGAACTGCCAGCCTTTGGGTTGGTAGTCTAGTGCTTAAGCATTCACATCACCAAGGGACTCTGATTATTCCCTAGAAGTCAAGTTATGGGCCCTGGGAGTAAATTTATAGGTTCCTGAAACATTCACATTGCAGTCCCCATCTCCGTAAAAGGAGCGATGATGATGATGGCTAGCATTTGAAAAATGTCCAAAGACATTAAGACCCCAGCATGGTGACAACAAGTACCTCATTTAATGCTCAGAGAGGGCAGGCTGAACAAGACTAATTAATCAAGGTTGTTTGAGTCCCACTTGGGAGTCAAACACACGTCTTTCATTTCTTGCTGCATCATGCCAGCAGCCATCACCTTCTGAGGACTCTGGCTTTATAGGATGAAGATGGAGATGCTGCCGGACAGCAAAAGCTGTGCCCATCCATATTGTCTTAGAGATCCTCACTAGAGCGATAAGACATGAAAAGGAAATGAAAGGTATCCCAGTTGAAAAGAAGATGCAAAATGATCTATCCTGGCAGGTGGCATGATTTAGAAAATCCCAAAGAGTCCACAAGAAAACCTTCAGTGAAGTTTTTAGCAGTTAAGGGTACATGGTCAACAAATGAAATTCAGTTGGGTTTCTATTCACCAAGGAAGAGAACAATGAATGGAAAATTAGGCAAAGAGTCCCATTTATCATAACACCTCAGAGAATAAAATATCCAAAAATAAAACCAACCAGGAACTGGAGGACTTGTAAAACAGAACCAACAGAGATGAAGGAAGACTTAAGTGAGCAGAAAGGTCTTCCATGTTCACGCACTGGAAGGCTTAAAATATTTCTAAGATGTCAATAATGCCCAAAGCTATCTATAGATCAATGAAGTCCTGATAAAAATTCCAACAGCCTCCTTCATCGAAATGAGGAACCAATCCTCAACTTTATATGAAGTGGTGAAAGGCCCTGAATAGCTACAGCAATGTTGAAAGGGATGAACAAAGTAGGAGGAATTCTATTTCCTGATTTTAAATCACATTATATGGCACCTGCCAATGAGTCCATTGTAATGCACAGCAGCCCTGTAGGGTGGGGCAAAATTGCTCCTTAAGGTTTCCAAAACTGTAAATCATAATAGGAACAGGCAGTCACATCTTCCTCCCAAGGAGTGGCTTTTGGGTTTGACTTGCCAGCTTTGAGGTTAACAGCACAACACAAGCATCAGGGCTCCTTGAAATACAGCTACAGGAATTTAAACAGAGTAGTACTGGTATAACAATAGACACACAGGTCAATGGAATAGAATTGCGAGCCCAGAAATAAACCCACATATTTATGGTCAACTGATTTTTGATAAGGGTGCAAAATCCTTTTGATGGGGAAAGAAGCATCTCATATAAATGGTGCTGGGGAAATTGGATTCGCACGCAGGAGAATGAAATGGGGCCCAGCCCTCACATCCTAAAGAACAGCAAATTAAAAATGAATTAAGGGCCTAGATGTGCAAACAAAACCTGCAAAATTCCTAGAAGAAAATACAGAGGCAACAGGCTTAGCTTTTCATGATGGATTATCTAATATAATAACAAAAGCACAACTGAAAAGGACGAGATCAATAAATCGGACCTCATAAAAAGGAGTAACTTTTCCTCATCAAAAGACTTTGCCAAAAAAGTGAAAAGAGAAACTACTGACTAGGAGCCTATCTTCCGAAACCACGTATCTAATAGGAAACAAAGCGCCCAGTCACCAAATGGGCAAAGGAGTTGCATAGTCATTTCAACAAGGTGGATGTTCAAGTGGCCACTAAATATACAAAAGAGGATCAGCCTCATCAGTCATCAGAGAAGGAAGTCGAAAGTACCATGTGATACAATTTCACTCCCTGCAGAAAGGCGAAGATTGAAACACAACCAAACAACTGTGAGGTGGATGGACGTGTGGAGGAAAGCCCTCCCTGAGATGCATGGACACGGGGGCTGCATCCATGGGATCAAGCAAAAGGATAATTGTCAGGATGGCACAGGCTCGGGTGGTAGCTTGCTCTGTTGTATACAGGGTCGCTATGAGTCAGACCCAGCTCTATGATACCTAACAACAACAATAACAACAACAACAACAAATATTGGGAAGGATGTGGGGAAATTGAAACCCTTATCCCAAACTGGTAGGATTACAAAATGGTTCTCCACATTGTGTCTTTCCTCAACACTAAAAATAGAACTACTATGTGACCCATAAATACCACCCCAAACAACTGGAAAGCAGAGATTCAAAAGAGACTCATACACCATTGTTCATAGCACTATTCACTGTAGCCAAAAGGTAGAAACAGCCCAAATGCCCATCAACAGATGAATAGGTAAGTGGCCCATACATGCAATGGGGTCCTATTCAGCCAACAGGGAAAATGAAGTCTTGTTCCATGCTACAGTATGGATGCAGGGAGAAGACCCTACACTACACTGAGTGAAATCATGAAATAAGTCAATCATGAAAAGACAAATATGAAATCGTCTCTCTTATAAAAATCATCCAAGAAAAGGCAAATGCATAGAGATCATAATTTATGAGTGGGCGAGTAGCCAAAAGGGGGGATTGATGGTGATGCTGGCAGTGTTTTGTTCTGCTGTGCACAGGATTGCTACGGACTAGATGGCCCCTAACCACAACAGTGGTGCCAGAAGAGTTACGCTGATGAAGGGTAGGGTTGCACAGCCAATGATTGCAATGGCTGCCAGTTTACCTGTAAGAAGTTGCATTGACCAAACCCTCTGGAAATATCTGGGACGTAAACAATAGCCTCCCCACTCCTGTTAGACAGATGTTGTAGCTGATGCTTACAGGGTCAGGAGTAAAGCCCAGATCATCTGATTTCAGAGCATGCTCCCTTAACCACTTTTCTAGGCTGCATCCCGGATGTCCTTTCTACCTGACCTTTCTCCATGCTTGAACTCTACGCAGTATTTGATTGTTCTTGATTTCTCCTCCTCACTTAACTTTCTGAAACCACTTTCTTCATCTAGGTCATCTTTGGTTGGTCTTCGGAGTCTTCTACGTTCTTCCACTTCCTCGTTTACTATTATCCCATTTTCTAGAGGGACTTTGTCTATAGCTTTCTTCCTTCACTGCCTAGGGTCACATTCACTCCCATGGCTACCTCAATCTGTATATGACTCCTGAACCTTTAGTCCCAACCTCTAGTCCTAAATGGAACCTTGAGGTTACATTTCAAAGCACTTGCTCCATGGCTTTCCATCGGGGCTGTTGTTGCTAGGTGCTGTCAACTCAATCCTGACTCACAGTGGCCCTGGAGGACGAGTAGAATGGCCCCATGGGGTTTTGCAGGCTGTAGTCTCGATGGGCCCAGATTGCCAGGTCACCTCTCCCAAGAAGCAGTGGATTGGTTTGCATCGCCCGCTCCCGCTTTGTTTTAGAGCCTGGGGGTGGCGGTGGCACGGTGAGTCAGCTCTGATTCATGGTGACCCCGTGCCGTCAGAGTAGGACTGCTCCAGAGGGTTTGGTTGAAAACTCTTCACTCTGATCTAGGTGAAGGCTTGCAGAACGCATCATCAGTCTCACACCCAGCAATTCTCACGCTTGTTGTGTCCACTCATTCACTGTACTCCCCTCAATGGCCCATGCCCCATCCTCCCAGTGTCTCCTGTTTCCATCCCTCCTCTTTTCAATGGCACTCAGATGGCTTCTGCTAGTTTGCAATTGGCCATCCTTTAATGGCTACGTTTTGCATTACGTGAGGCTCCCCTTCCCACTGACTGTTTAGTGCAGTGAGTGTCCTGAAGTAAGGAGTCCTGGTGATGTCGTGGTTATACATTGGGCTGCGCATGGCAAGGCCAGAAGTTTGAAATGACCAGCTGCTCTGTGGCGAGAAGACAGTCTCAGAAACTCACAGGGTAGTTTTATCCTGTCCTATAGGGTCCCAAGGAGTCAGTATTGGCTCAGTGGCAGTGAGTTTGTTTTTGATTGTGTATTTACATATGAAAAGATTGATATTTTAACATTTAAAAATATATTAAATATAGTGGCGTTAATTATTTTAACCATATTGTACAGCCATCACCCCTCTCCATTTCCAAATGAGTTTTTCTCTAGGGGAGGGGAACAGAAGCAAACTGTCTCCCTTGTTGTTGTTTTTGTTGTTAGCTGCCATCAAGTTAGTCCTGACTCATAACTTCCCCGTGCACAACAGAACGAAGCACCGTCCGGTCCTGTACCAGCCTCACACTTGTAGTTAGGTTGGGACTCATTTTGCGCAACTGTGTCAGTCCATCTCATCAAAGGTCTTCCTCTCCTCTGCTGCTCCTCTCCTTTGACCAACATGATGTCCTTCTCCAGGGACTGGTCTCTTTTGACAACATGTCTAATTGCACATGAGATGAAATCACACCATCCTCCCTCCCAAGGAACACTCTGGCCGTCCTTCTCCCAAGATACTTCTGGCTTTAGATACACACAGCATATTTAAGCTTTGATAGAGAGTCTGAACTTTGGCCCTCGAAGAACACCACCATTACGACCCCTTCCTCGTAGCAGTGTCTGAGCTTATCTTGGTCCCAGAGTTCACCGACACTCAAGATGGTCAATTGTGAACATTTGAGAGTGATGATTTTGAGGAATCATAAGGGCTTGCCAAAGCCTGGCCTGATATGGGTGTTCTCTTGTTTCTGGAGAGTTCTTTGGGTTTGCCTCAGCACTCCATCTCCACGTTGAGTTCAGACTACTTTGTCTGAGTTTGTGGCTTCATCCGGGATGAACTCTGTCCTCTGAAGTCAGGTCTTCTAAGAGACTTGTCAATCCTGTTTGATATGGTGGTGAAGAGAAGGCAGCCATGCATTCTACCTTTACAGGAATATACATGCCTATACCTGCAGCCCTGCAGCCCTAGGCACGGATCCAGGTGAACGGGGTCAAAAGCTTGGAGGTAGTGCAAAGCGATCTGTACTGTTGGACCCAGGTGATTTGGATGCATCTGGCTTGTGAACTAAATGTGAGAGATGCTGATCACAGAGGAAAGTGCAGTGTCGGGTCCAGCACATTGTAGACAACGTCTAAAGCCAGAAAACACTGCAGCTAGGGACCCCTGGGCTGCTCCCCGGCCAACCTCTGCCGGCGATGGCCCTCTTAGTCAAGTCTCTGCCCCTCTCCGAATCCCTTGTGGTTGTCACAAATAGTTGTCAGTAGGTGTCATTTGCGAATTACAGTACTGATTTATCCCCAACCATCGATTAACAGGGAGAGAAGACAGAACAAACCGTCCCGTTCCTGCCCGTTTCCATGGCATCCCTCCTCCAAACGGAGCCTTTGGTAAATGATCTCCCCTGTCATCCCACCATCTGTGAAATCTGAAGCAGAATAATAAAGCGCCGGGGTCTGCAAGTAACAGATGTGGATTCGGCTCTGCGAGCCCGGGAGGTGAGCACCGCTGAGAGGCAGGAAGGGGCAGGTGAAGACGGGGACGCAGCTTGGTGGTGAACTGATGAAGATCGCTGTCTGATGATGCCACCTGCCAACCTGACTGGCTGCTAACTGAAAGGTTGGGGGTTCGAGTCCCCCCCACCGCCCCAACCCAGTGGTGCCTGGGAAGAAAGACCTGGTGATCTACTTCTGTACCGTCAGCCACTGAAAAGCTACAGAGCCCCGTTGTCCCCAGTCACACACAGGGTCACTAGGACTTGGTGTCGAGGGCAACTGGTTTGATTTTGGAGTGCTTGGGCAGTGCCAGTGGTTAAGTGCTGGGCTGGCAGTTCAGATCCACCCAAAAGCAACTTAGAAGAGAAGCTGGTGAGCTGCTTCTGAAAGATCGCAGCCATCGGAAACCCCAGCTTGGAGTTCTACCCTGACATGCACAGGGTCACTGTGAGTTGGAATTGAGCCGACAAGCCACCGAGTTTCTCTGGAATCCGGTCGACCAAGGAGCGGAGCCCCTCTGGCTGTGGGACCTTACTGATCCACGAGGAGGAGGATGGGGACTTCGCTGCAGTGTAGTTGTTGTCTGTGTGAGTCCGGGTAGACTAGAGAAACAAATTCATAGAAACTCATATGTATAGAAGAGAGAGTTTTATATAAAGGGTAATTGTACATTAAGAAAGCATCCCGACCCAGTCCAGTACAAGCCCATAAGTCCAATATCAGCCCATACGTCTGACACAATTCTATAAAGTCCTCTTCAGACTCACAAAACATGTGCAATGATGCCAAATGCAGGAAGATCACAGGCCAGTGGGTGGGAAGTCTTGTAGATCCAGTGGCATTGTAAGCATCTCAGTGCTGGCCGGGGTCTCTACCTGGCTTCTCCAGGTCTAGGGTTCTGGTTGCATCAGGGTAGGTCCATGTGGCTTATCCTCAGGAATGTCTCCAAGGGAGTCAGCAGAGGGAGAGAGAATGCCTCTCATCTCCAAGGAGGAAAATACTGGATTTCCCAGAATTCTCAGGAGAAGGCAATGCCCACACAGAGGCCTCATTGGCTGATCCTGATTGACAGCCTAGACTCCACCCCTACACTCTAATCCTTACATTGACAGACGATTCTATAACTACCACACTGTCCAAGACTGAAGAAGAAGAGCTCTAAGAACACGGATGTTTCCCTCGTGCTGATCGTCACGTGATAGGCACGGATGTGGCACCTTGATGACTCTCTCAGGGCGTAAACTGAAGAGAGGAGACCTATGGGTAAAGTGGCCCCAGCTGAGTGTGGGGGCAGGATTAGGTCAAACACTTAGAGCAAGCGTGGGGTGGGTATAGGGCCACAGCAGTTCCCTGTGTTTGCTCTAAGACATTAATTAGTTCACCCACAGTGAACTAGCCTTAAGACAATGCCCAGCGAGGAGAACCTTATCCTTTGCATCTTCCATTCTCACTGCCATCGTGTTGATTGCAGCTCACAGCGATCTAAGGCAGTAGGGTTTCTAAGGTAGCAATCCTTTAAAGGAGCAGGCTGCCTCATCTGTTTCCCATGGAGCGCCTGGTAGGTTCGAACCAATGACCTCTGAGCTGGCTAGTAGTCAGTGCTTCACCAGTGCAGCACGGTTTCTCCTCTGGAGGTCAGAAAAGGATGATTGTCAAGGTGTCACCAGGGCTGCTCTCTGTCTTCACTTCCTCTTTTCCAGCTTCTGGAAGCAGCCCTTGTTCTTAGCTCAACTCACTGCCACCCCCAGAATGAGCAGCCGAACAACCTCAAGTCTCTGTCTGCCTCCTTCCCTTAGAAGGACCTTGTCTTGATGCCAGGACCACTCGGATATTCAAGGACACTCTCTCCAGCTCACGATCCTTCTCTGAATCACACTTGCAAAGTCCTTTTGCCATATCAGGTAAACCCTTCACAGATTGGGGGATTAAGACATGGACATCTTTGGGAAGCCATTATCCAGCTTGAGCAAAGACTAAGAATAGGAAGATGAGCTCTTGGAGACCTTCAGCGAGCCCAAAGAGCCCTTCAACAAAGGAGCATTTGAATACTTACTCACTTATTAATATCGCAAACCAAAGGGCAGTGCTGAGAGTGGAACCAAATGAAGCACTTTCTTCCCATGGCCATTGAGTTGATTCCAGAAGTTTCAAGACCCTGCAGGACAGGGGAGAACTGGCCTCACGGCGTCTCCAAGACTGTGCACTTTCCAGAAGATGACTGCCATATCTTTCTTCCGGGGAGCTGCGGGAGGATTAGAATTGCTGAAATGTTGATAAGCAGCCGATCCTGTAACCACTGTGCTCCCAGGTTTCCATCAAGAATGGATACCACTCCCTACCACCGAGTCAAGGCCAGCTCACAGTGACCCTGTCAGACAGGGAGGAACTGCCTCTGAGACGGTAACTCTTGATGGGAGTAGAAAGCCTCGTCTCTCTCCCTCAGAGCTGCTGGTGGTTTCCAACTGCAGACCTGGTGGTTAGCAGCCCAGCCCATCAGCCCTATGCCACCAGGGATCCTGAATGAATAATACCATTCCATATGGTTTATTCCCACTTTCTTGTTTTCACTTATGTATGCAACTCACATCGATTGAGCTCTGACTTTGTTCTGGGCATTTAGTGATGCACCAGGGAGCTCAGCGTTCAGTGGGGATGAGGGTCGCTCGGCTGTTGGTCAGCACTCTTGTAAGGAAGAAATTGTGCACAGTGGGTAAAGCCCTCAGCTGTGAACAGAAGGATCAGTGATTGGATTCCACTAGCTGTGCCCCGGAAGAAGATGAAGCAGTCTGCTTCCATAAAGGTGACAGCCATGGAAACCCACAGGGGCAGTCCTTTTGTGTCCTACAGGGTCACTATGAGTTGCAATGAACTCAGTGGCAATGGCTTAACCAATGGCAAAGAGCTCAGCTGTTAACCAAGAGTTTGGCAGTTTGAATCCACCAGAGACTCTGCAGGAGAAAGATGCGGCAGTCTGCTTGACCCCATGGGACAGTTCGACTCTTGTCTTGCAGGGTCACTGTGACGGGGAATCAACTGTGTGGCAATGAGGTTGACTAGACTCACCATGAAGGCCGGGGTTATTTGTTAGGGAGTGGGTTGGGATTTTGCAGAATCTTTCCAGAGAAGAGAGCATTTTCATTGAGACTTGAAGGATGACAAGGAATGGATTTGGTCATGAAAAACAAAGAAACAAGGAGCACCAGAAACAAGAAAATGTTCTAAAATAGATTGTGGTAATGATTGCACAACTCATCTTAATATGATTGAACTATTGAATTGTATGATATATGGAGTATGTGCCAATAAAACAGTTTTTTTAGAGACAAAAGGGTATATATTTTCAAGTATCAAAATATAATCAGATGGTTTTCAGATTAACTTCACCAATAAAACCATTGACATAAAACATAAAAAGAGGAGAAAAAAATCCATTCTGCCCGCCCCCACGCTTCGGCAAACTGCCAAACCCATTTACTCATTCCTTCCCCAAATCAAACTCAAATCAAGTAGATTATGACACACAGTAACCCCTCAGGACAGGGGAGAACTGACTCTGAGCTTCTGAGATTATAACTTTCTATGCGAGTAGAAAGCTCCATCTTTCTCTTGTGGAGCAGCTGGTGGTTTTGAACTGCTGACCCTGCAGTTAGCAGCCTAATGCATAATGACTACACCACCAGGGCTCCTACTGGATATTTACTCATCAGTCAAAGAAGGCACGCAAGAGTCTGAATGAAGTATCGTTGTCTCTTTCTGTCTCAGAATCATTTTCCCCTTCCACTGAACTAGATCCAACCTATATCTATTGAGCCCTAAGTAGGACCCTGATGGTATAGTAGTTTTACACTGTGGGATGCTAATTGTAAGGTCAGCAGTCCTGGAAACCCACAGGGGCAGTTCTGCTCTGTCCTATGAGGTTGTTATGAATTTGAATTGCTGGAGATTTGGTCTCATGAACTTTGGACATAGCACCAGGAGAAGGACATTGGTAAAGTAGGGTGGTGGTGAAAAAGAAGCCCCTCAGTGAGATGCACTGACACCGTGGTGGCTGCAACAATGGGCATCAACACAATGGTGAAGGTGAAGATGGTGCTGGATGGGCAGTGGGTCACTATGAGTTGGTACTGACTCGGTGGCATCTGACAGCAGGTTTAGAGAGCTACCCCCAAAGTCCATTGTATTCCCTCCTTCACAGATGAAAATGATTCACGAGCGTGATGCTAGTTCTGAGACTGAGAGCGGCAGGGAGGCAGATGTGGAGGTTCCCATATGCCCAGTGGGAAGGCACTGTGGAGTCTGTAATGGTTTCAGATCACGGGGTCTGGAACCAGATCACCTGGGTCCAAATCTTGACTCTTCATAGTTGTATTATCTGGGGCATCTTACGTCGCCCCTCTGTGCCTGTTTCCTCCCCTGTGAGATGAGGGTGGCACTTCCAGGGTGAGGGGTGCGGGGCTTCAAAAAGTTCATGGAACAAAACTGTGGCGCTTTTCCAGGAACTCCTTGAAGCTCGCTCCCCATCCCTTAGGTCCGTCGTTGGGTTGTCAAGGACGATCCCATGACTTGAAGCCATGGCTAAAATGTGTCCACTGTTGTTTTTTTTGCACAGTGTAGATGGACAGTGCAAATGGAATAATGAATGTTGTGTTCTGTATTCAAGAATTGAGAAGTCCTCAAACTACCCTAAGTCACCCCTTCCCCGGAGAAAGAAAGAAAGAAAGAAAGAAAGAAACGAAAACGAGCTGCCATCGAATCAATTCGGACGCGTGGTGAGGCCCTGTGGCTTGCAGTCCAACTTCCATGGGCGTTTCCTGGCCGTAATCTCTAAAGATACAGATGGTCAGACCTTTTGTGTGCCATGCTGCTTGGTGGGTTTGAACCACCAACATTAGTTTAGAAGTCTAATGTAAACAGAGACTTTAAAGCCACCCTCCAAACCCCACCCATGGGCACTGAGTCTATCCCAACTCATAGTGTGGGTTTCCAAGACGAAATGAAATCTTCACAGCAACACAGAACCCCATCTTCCTCCTGCAGAGCAGCCGGCAGGTCCACACTGCTGATCGTGTGGTTCAGAACTCACTGCTTGGCCTCTGTTGTTGTCTCCGGTGCCATCAGGTCTCTTTCAAATCTCAGTGACCAAATGCCCAACAAATGGAGGCACTGCCTGGTCCTTCCCCATCTTCACGACTGTTGTTTGAGTCCATTGCTGCAGCCACAGTGTCAACCCATCTCTTTGACCGTCTTCCTCTTTTTCGTTGCCCCTTTACTCTACTAAGCACGATGCCCTTCTCCAGGGACTGGTCTCTACTGATAACAGGTCCAAAATACATGAGATGAAGGGTCACCGTCCTGGCTTCTAAGGAGCATTCTGGCTGGACACTTGCCAAGACAGATTTGTTTGTCCTTCTGTCAGGCCATGGTACTTTCCAATATTGCTCACCAGCACCATCATTCAGATGTATCAATTCTCAGGTCTTGCTTACCCAATGCCCTCATCTTCATGGTGCTGAGTTTTCTCTTTCTCCATTTTACAGGGGTGGAAATTGTCTTTAAGATGTCAAATGTTTCATCTAAGGTCGTAGAATGAATTCATACCACTTAGTGTACAGCTGGGACCCATGTACTAGCTGACTTAGGAGAGACACAGGGAGAGGTACGAAGGGTGGTGTTGAGGGGCTGGAGGGGGCGCGGAGTGGGATCCTGGGGTAACTGCAGTTCTCTTGCCCCTTTCCAGCACAAACCATGGAGTGCCCCAGGCATACTTCACTCTGCCTTTCCTGGTGAGGCTGCAGACAGCTTAAATCCAACCTTCCCTGCCCTTGGCAAACCAGCCTAGGTTCTTGCCCAGGGCATTCATCCTTTGCCTTAAGGAAACAAAACACCTGAAACAGAGTTAGACTCCTTCTCTGAGCCCCAGATGGCTTGAAGACAAAAAAATAATAATAAAAAAGGAAAAGTTATAAAAATGACAACCAGCTCTTGGAATTTGGCCACACGGCAGGGTGGAGAACAAATGTCTTTTCTTCTCTTGGCAGAGAGACAGGAACGCTTGTGGGCCATGCAGGCTAGGGCTGGGGAAAGGTGACCCACCAGCCCTTCTTTGCCACTGCTGTTTGGCTCAGGGGGAAGTCTCCTGAATTCTGGAGAAGTGTGTGTGTGTGTGTGTGTGTGTGTGTATGTGCTTATTCTCCCTGTTTAATCATGTTAGCATTAGGGAGACTTCCAAAAGTTGGGTTCTTCAAGGTCAGATAACTGACTCCCTGAGCCAACAGTGAGTTTTCTGAGGAAAAGGCTTTTAGAAGAATACATATAGCTGGTTTGGTCCTCAGATCCCAGGCAGGCCCTGAGCTTCCCAGGTCTCTTTCCCTGTTAAAAGAGTTTGACGCAACTCTGGTTTGTAGGCTGCCAGAGTGCCTTACTGAACCCATCACCATGGCTTGATGGCACTGGGACATACTCCAACCTCACCTGCACAGCAGTAACTGATGGCGAAGAATGGCTATGCCACACCCACAGTCACACTAAGTGGTCCAATGGGAAGCCATGATGGAATTCTGCGACTGGAAGGCTCTATGGATATTACCAATTGATTTTGTTTCCACCTGGGAGTGAGAAACTTGGCAGATATGGATTTGGGTGTCCAGGAAGGGATCCAGCTTGTCCTTAACACAGGTGAGTTAGTTAATTGTGCCAGCCTGACCGATAATCACATGTGGGGCTAATTGAAAGGCGGAGGGATAAATGGGTGGTGAGCCTCGCCTTTCTAGTTCTCGGGTCTCTTGTTTTGTGATGGTTGCACTGGGTGCAGCTGCCTTAGCAGTTCCCTGCTTCAGCTTGCAAGATTGACTTCCTACAACATATCCCCAAGGAGAAGCCACATGGACCTATCCCGATGCAGCCCTTGGTGCTGGAGCAGCCGTGTGGAGACCCCTGCTAGTGCTGAGATGCTTGTTTGTTCACTGACTCAGCTTTCCTCCAGCAGTCGGCATCATTGCCTCTGTTTTGTGAGGTGGAGGACTTTGTGGACTGGTGTTAGGTTAATGGGCTAATGTTGGACTTGTGGGCTTGGGCAGCATTGGGTTGGGATGTTTTCGTGATGCACATTTTCTTTACACAAAACTCTCTCTTATACATGAGTTGCTGTGGATTTGTTTCTCTAAAGTACCTACACTGATACAACAGGTCAGCAGAGAAGAGACCCAGATGGAGAGAGGGTGCCTTGGGGGACTCAAGCCCTCTCTCTAGGCCTTGAGGCTCACTTGTTCCTGAAGCAATTTCTTCTCAGTCCTTAGCTTCACTGGTATCATCCCAGGCTTTGCAAGTAAATGACTTCCCTTCATTTGGCTGAATCTAATTTGAGATGGGTCTTAGCCATTTGCAACCAAAATACTGCTGGCTCATAAGGGAGTTTTACAAGGTCTGGCATTATTAGATCAGTTGTTCTTGAGTTTTATTCCAAGTTAAAGTGACTCCATTGCCTCAGACACACCACACACACACACACACACACACACACGCAGACCCCTAGTAGCAGCCAGGCTAGCTTTGCTCCAGGGGTGTTAAGGGAGCTTGCTATGCACCATGCCATTAGCAGCAAATGGCTCTGTCTCGCACGGAGCTGCAGAGCTCATTAAGAATCTGCCACAGCCCCTGAAGCTCCATCCCATCTCTCTTTACACCACTGCCTCTTCTCCAAGCTCACCCCAACAACTCGCTGGCTCCACCCTATCCCCCCAGGACCCTGGCTTCCAAAGAAGACCACCCAGAAAGACCCTCCGGCTCCCTGCCTTCAACCTGAGCCTCAAGGCCTGACCTGTTGTCCCAGGTTCCAAGGAGTCCTTCAAGTGAATCATGGCTAATTTATCTTCAACCTTCCAATTGGAAGAACTCTCTAATCCTTTCTAGAGCATCCCTACTCCCCCCCCCCACCCGCCGCCCCAAGGAAGAGGCTAGACTACTCCTGATGGGGAATTCTTCACCTTCCGAGTATTCCTTCCAGCTCTGGAGATTCCTGGTTATTAGGCAATTCTTCACAATCACCCCAAATCAGTTTCTTGTGGGTGGTGGTGAAACAAATCTCTGGCCGAGAGATACAACCTCTCAGCTCAGCATCTCTCTGCCATCTGCTTTATCTCTCATGGCTTTAGATCCCTCCTTTGGTCTCATACTGCATAGATTTAGCGGCCACTCTCATTTCTTGTTACACCTTAAGCTCCTTGAGAATGGGGGCATGCCTTATTAAGGACAGGTTGGGAAAAACAAAAAACAAGCATGGACCGTGTGCTCACAGGTAGGAATTCAAACTCTCCTCTGTGGCCTAGGCAAGGGACTCGGTTTCTTTGATGACAATAGTCTCTACAACATGACATAAGTGTATCTAATAGAGTCATACTCGTCAAGAGGGGAAGGAAAAAAAATTGCGGATTAAGTCTTGTCTTAGTTCGTGTTAAAGAAATGCCCAAAGGACGTGACTTTAGCGAACATTTATTCTTTCACAGTTTAGGAGGGTAGAAGCCTGGATTACGGGCTCTAGGGAAAGGTTCTTTCTCCCTCCACTCTGGGGGACAGTCCCTGTCTCCTTCTGCTCCTGATGTGACCTTCCTGTGGCCTAGTGTCCATCTTCCTCATCTCTGCTCTACTTGTGCAGGTGTAATCGGCTCTTTCAGGGCTCAAAAGATACTGATTTAAGACACCCCCACAATGACCCTGCCTCATCGACACAGAAGCTCGCTCGCTCGCTCACTCACTCACTCACTCACTCACTTATTCACTCATTGCCATTGAGTTGATTCGGACTGAGATCAATGCTAGAGGACAGAACTGTTCCTGTGGGTTTCCAAGACTGTAAATCCTTAGAAAGTCTGGTCTTCCTCCACAGAAAAGGAAAACCAATGTCCTAATGGGATTATAACCGCATGTATGGCTGGACTCAGAACCCTTGCTGGAGCCATGGTTAAGCACCCAATGGAAAGGCTTGAGGAAAGATGTAGTAATCTGCTCCCATCAAGATTACAGTCTTTGAAACCCAATGGGGCAGTTCTAGTCTGTCCCATAGAGTCACTATGGAGTCAGAATATACTTGATAGCAAAGGTTTGTGTGTTGTTATTATTTCGGTTTGATCATAGGGTTTGCAATGCCTATTCTTGGGGACAATTCAATGTAGCACAAGTGTCTACTCCACATGCTGGTGTTGTTTGGTGTTATTGAGTCAGTTCTAACCCACAGTGACCTTGTGTACAACAGAATGAAATCCCACCTGGTGCTGCACCATCCTCACAAATGGTCTTAAGTTTGAGCCCATTGTTTCAGCCACTGTGTCAATCCATCTGCTCCCGGGCCTTCCTCTTATTTGCTGCCCTCCAATTTACCAAACGTGATTTGTCTCTAGTTTTCTTAATTCAATGTCCAACTTTCACATACATACGAGGTGATTGGAAACACCATGGCTTGGGTCAGGTATACCTAAGTCCTCAAAATGACATCCTTCTTTTTTTTAACATACATGGAGTCCACATATAAAATGCACACATATACAACACATGTGTACCTATAATGTGTGCAGCTGTCCAGGAAGCTCACTCGTAGGGTTTGTGTGATCGTTAGCTGCACAGAACCCAGTGTTATTGACTCTCTGAGTGTCTCCTTCCCCTTCCTGAGGACCCACTATTACTGCTGACACGTGGTGGCAGCAGTGCCCATGCTCCCCCTCTCCTGTCTGCTACCCAGACCTCCCTGCCCCATTCGCTCAACAGCCAGGCCTGCAGCTCCCAGCGCACACCATGCATTGCATTGACTGCCAGGCCTACATCCACACACCAGATGCAGCCCCTCTCTTAGGACAGAGTTGGGGAAGCAGGTCGATGGTCATTAGAAACCAAGGTGAGAGGACAGAGGTGGGACCTCACCTGCACCGGTAGCTCTGGGAGGGTCTCTCTGAGGACCAAGTTCTGCACAGGCAGGACTGGATGTTGGACTGGGCTTTCTCAGACCAAAGGAAAGACTGAGGAGAGCAAAGACCAGAGGGTCTGCGTTTGGAGGCGGGAGTTCAGGGCAGTGCAAACCGTCAACACCATTGACCACTAATCCAAAGTTGGGAGGTTTGAATCCACCCTGAGGTCCCTTAGGAGAAAGGCCGGCTGATCCTCTTCCAAGACACCAGCCATTGAAAACCCCACTTGGCACAGTTCCAGTCCGACACACACAGTCAGAGCTGACTAAAGGCAGCCATTTTGATGCTTTGTCTTTAACGGTGATACATGAGTGGTAGAGGTAAGGGACCATGAGATGGTGATGTGTAGGTGCTGGAGCAAGGGTATTGGGGGTCATGGTGGACTATACAATCCACACCAACCTCCCCATCACCCCCCCCCATTGGTTTAGTTGGCCCTTATGCTTTGTGACCATTGGTAGAAAAGAGCTGACACATTCTCACCAGCACTGATGTGCATTGAAGTGGATAGGGCAGTTTCTAGGGCCTAATTGGGGGTGGTTATCAGGAAGGGGAGGCACTGTAATCCTAATCAGAGTCCTCTTGGCTTCAGAGTCCCCGGCAATAGTGTTAGTGGACACTGCTGGTCCTCCCAGCTTCCCAGGCAGCAGCAGAGATTCACTGGCCTCAGAATGGGCTGGACCAAAGATGCTCAGAGCAAGGTGGCCACAGAGCCAGAGTACAGGGGGTGTAGGGACTTCTGGGCCAGTTGGGGAGCTGAGCTGTTATGGATCTCCAATCAGACAGAGGCCTCACACCGCCGGTAGCCCCTCTCTCTGGAATTACAGGTAATAAGGTAGGGCTGATGTTAATGGTTTATGACACGAATTCATTTTGAGAACTATATGCTTCAGCCATCGCTTTTATTTTTCAATTTGGATCTGTTGGGTATTAATAGCTTTGGGGCTGTGTTTTCCATTTTAATCTTGCGTTTTCTCATTTCCAAGTAGATTCCTTCTTTCAATTTACACAAACATTAAACTTCCATTTCCTGCAGCCCCGCTCTCCTTTCTCTGCTTCCTGCTCATCCTCCCAGCTGACCTTGGGAGAAAACTTTCATCCTGGTGAGAACTTGCCTCCTACCAGGCCTGCCTTCCTGCTCCCACCTAACCATGTGCTCCAGCTGCCCGTGCATATCTCATTCACAGTGTGGCCCAAGGGAGAGAGACTGCAACCCAGCAGAAGCCCAGAGCCCACATATCTGTGGCATCTGGCAGGATAAGCTGCCCCAAGGTTATGTGTCAGGTTGTTAACCACAAGGTCAGCAGTTTGAAACCCCTAGCTGCTCCAAAATGTGACTCCCATAAAGATTTACTGCCTCAGAGACCCACAGACAGGGGCAGTTCCATCTTTCCCTATAGGGTTGCTGTGAATCAGAATGGGCTCAATGGGAGGAAGTATTTTATTATTTCACCAGGGAGCCCTGGTGGTATCAGTGGGCTGCATGTTGGGCTGTGAGCCACAAGGTCGGGGTTCCAACCCACCAATACCTCTGTGGGAGAAAGAAGAGGCTATCTGCTCCTAGAAACTTGTACAATTTTGAAAACCCACAGGAGCCTGTTTGCTCCATCCTACCACGTAGCTGTGAGTCAGAATTGACTTGATGCAGTAGGTTTGAACTTGAGTCTCAACTTCACCCAGGATCTGTGTGCATCCACTGTCCCCTCTCTGTTCCTCTCTGACCTCTGTCACAGTGGGGTCCAGTGGTGGGTTTCTCATCTTCCACAAGGGAGGCCCTGGCTAGTGTACCGCATGGGCAGCCACTGACCCCCATCCAGTGGAGGCTGGCGTGTGGCTCTCATGTTGAAGAGGCTCCGGGAGCTTCCACACTAAGCTAGACTAAAAAGAAAGGCCTGGAGATCGACTCATGAAAGAGAATCTGCCCATGAAATCCCTGTGGATCACAATGGTCTGACTCTCTGTCAATCATGTGAATGGCTCGGGACCCGGCTGTGTTGTTTGGTTGTGCACGGGGTCACCATGCACCAGGACTCACTCAATGGCGGCTCGCAAGACCCCCTAAAAGTTTTGGAGGAAGAAATGCCCCGAAGAGAGGGGAAGTTTCGAGAAGCCTATAGCCTGGGTCTACCTGGGAGTCCACCTCCCAAGAATGCTGGGCACCGGCCACATGAAGACGCTCTTAGCACTCTTGTTTTGGTCCCTCACAGTCACTCCTCGGTGTCCCCATCTCCCCCGATATGGGCTTGCAGGGCAGACCCTTCTCTTGTAGAAAGAATCTGCTCCAAGCTAGCCAGGCCTTCTCTGGAACTCCTCGGCCAATGGGCACTCTTTCCTTCAAGCCCCCACCAGACTTTGCGTGACCGCCAATCACTGTTTTATATCCGGTACCACGGAGTGAAGTGCTGCTCACAGAGACCCCATGCGAGGGGGAGAAGTACGCCCCAGGGTTTTCCTGGCTGTGGTCTCTAGAGGAGCAGATCTCCAGGTGTCTGAACAACCCACCTTGCAGGTGGCAGCTGAATGCTTCACTGGTGCACCACAGGGCATCTGTTCATCATCTGCAAGTTACCCTATGGACAACAGGGTGTCCTGCACCCTCCTCACAGTTGTTGTTATATTTTGAGCTCATTGTTGCAGCCACTGTTTGACTCCAGCTCCTTGGTGGTCTTCCAACTTTTCACTCACATTCTACTTCCCCACGCGTGGTGTCCTTCTCCAGGGACTGGTCCCTCCTGACAACATGCCAAAAGGACACGAGGCCAAGTCTTGCCATGCTGGCCTCTAAGGAGCACTCTGGCTGCGCTGCTCCCAAGTCTTACTAATGCATTAGCTGAGACGTTAACGGGCTGTTGGGAGAATGAAGAAACCCATCTTGGAAGAAGTTTGCCCCTTCGAGAGGAGGCTGGTGGTGCGACGATTCGTGGGCTGTGGACAGGCTCTCAGGAGGGAGAGTTCTCAGAGGAGGCCATCTGCTTCATTACCTTAGGAAATGGAGAAAAACATCAAATAAACATTTTGGGGGGGAGTCAGGTGCCCTTGGGTTGGCTCCGACTCATAGCGACCCTCCGTCTGCTACCTGGTCCTGCGCTACCCCCACAATTGTTGTTGTGTCGGAACCTCTCGTTGCCGCCCCTGAATCCTTCCATCTTCCTACTGGTCTTCCTCTTTCTCCTTCTCCGTCTGCTTTTCCGAGCATGGCATCCTTCTCTGGGGACTGCTTCCTCCTGATAACATGTCCACAGTGCATGAGACGTAGCACCGCCATCCTCCACTCAAAGGGACATACTTCTTCCGAGACAGATTTCTCCACTCTTCTGGCAGCCCATTAACTTTTGTGCTAATGCATTAGTGAGACTTCGAACAGCGCTTGACACAAAATTAAGCATTCGGCGGCGGTGGCGGCTGCGGCGGCACCCTCTGTACACTGCCCATATTTGGCGACTGTTCTTTCCTTCTCCCCAGTGGATTATGAAAAGCCTGCAGATAAAGACCACATGCTGCCATGACCCACTCCCCAGCCCTGGTGCCAGGCACAGCATGAAGCTGATGCTCAGGAAGTGTTGGTGGAGAGAGACCTGCATGGATAAACAGACACTCTCCTGGTGAAGGGGGGCACAGCCATCCCCCATCTCTATGGACATAGAGGTGAGGAGGAGGGACAGATGGATACAATTTGGACAGTCAGAGGGATTCCAGACCTTCCCAAATCTTCCTTCCCCAAATGGGTCATGGCCAACACAAACCCTGTGACATCATTGCACATATCTCCCCTGAGCAAGCGTCGTGGTCTGGGTTACAACAATGGAAAGGACACTTGCACTGCAGGCTGCCAGCCTGGACTCCCACTGCTGGCATATGGAAGGCTAGGGGTGAACTCCTGGGATCAGGCTATAGCTTCCTGGTCTGCAAAACGGAGGAGACAGGATTGG
Organism: Echinops telfairi; assembly: GCF_000313985.2. Lineage (NCBI taxonomy): Eukaryota > Metazoa > Chordata > Mammalia > Afrosoricida > Tenrecidae > Echinops > Echinops telfairi. Next base: position 36,935,959 of record NW_022103901.1, on the reverse strand, counting down.
GAATACTTCGTGTTCTGAGCAGCTCAGACAGTTTTTTGAGTATACAAGAAAGGGGTCCTTCTATGGTTCTAGTGACCTCCTGAACCCCTGCTGGGCCTTCAGCATGAGAGGGCGCTGTTTAGATGTTGTAAGGGCCGGTGTTCTCCAGGCACGGAGAGTAGTGATGGGCAGAGGGTCCTGGGTCTGGCCAAGGCAGGTGCCTGCTTAGTCCTTACCCCATCACTTGGGAATCTGGAAGCCTTGGGCAAGCTATTGCAACCCACCAAGCCTCGGTGCTTTCATCTTCAAAATGGGGAGGTAGAACTGGGGTCACAGTTAAGAGAGGGATGAGAGGGTAGTTAGTTGGCACTGCTATGCTTGAAAGCAAGACTATAGGGGGCCGACTATCTATATCAATAAGGATCCCTGGTGACGTAGTTGGTTACATGTTGGGCTGCTGATCACAAAGTCAGCAGTTGGAAACCACCAGCCACCCTCTGGAAGAAAGATGAGGCTTTCTACTCCCACTAATACTTAGAGTCTTAAGAACTTACAGGGGGGCAGTTCTACACTGTCCTGGAGGGATGCTATGAGTGGAAATCGGCTCAACTTGATGGTGGTGAGTTTGGTTTTTTGTTTACTTTGTATCAGATTCCATGGTGATTAACGGGAAGAAGAGTCCCCCAAGGACTCCAATTATCAGGGGTGGAATCTGAGTTGGAATATGAAAGGCAATGCTTGTCAACTAGGCCTTAGGAGGTGAGGGATGAAGCATCTCTAAGACTTGGAGAAGATGCTGATGCTGATGCTGGCTCATTTCCTTGAAGCTCAGAGAAGTTAAACCACTGGTCCATGGTCACACAGCTGGTGTGTGAGCTGAGCTGAGCCTGGACTTCATGTGAACCTGCTCTGGGGTGCGCACTCTTTACTCCCAGGTCTTTCTATGCCTCTGAGAGCCTGAAAAAGCCTCTCCATCCCTGGCTGACATCTTTGGCCACCATGCAGGTTGGGCTTGGTTGGCCTTTCAAGGACAGTGGTGGCTGTCCAGGACTTGGTGCAGATTCTGGCGGCATCTCCCAATTCCCTGAGTCCAGCCCAGTGTCCCTGATGGCTGAGTCACAGCTCCCATGATCCTGGCTGGCAAATTGGAGACACCCTTAATTGGATGCTTAAAAAAAAAACCAAAAACAACCCAAAACCTCCACCCGCTGCACAATGCCTCCTGAGAAGAGTTATAGCTGTTTACTGTAACCCAGAGACAACCCCATTAACAAGAATGATGGGAGCCCGCTCCTCGGCATTATTCTTAGCAAAAGACTTGACAAATATGCTTTGTAAATGAAGGCGCTCCCACAGAGAAAGTGGCTAACACTCCCTCTCCCCGCCCCAAACACCCCCTCCCCTTCCTGGGGAGCCTTTGCCTGCAGAACCCTCTAGTCATTACTCAGGGCTCCATCGCCTGACGAGGACCATCAATAGTGGCGCCTATGGCAGTGAGAAGCTTGTATCAACTGACAAATGTGGACAAAGCAGGCTGCTTAACCCAGGAACAGTGGGTCGGACAACAAGCAGGGAAATTGATTGTACCCGCCATGTTTTATGGGGATGGAGGAGGAAGCGAACACCCTACGTCACGGCTTATCATGTAGGGCTGGGGGGCAGGGAGGGAGTTGATCTCCAAGGCACCATGTGGCCTGATTAAGGGACTCTGTTGGTGCGTCATGTGCAAGCTGCTTTGTTTCAGGTTAGGGTTAAACTACAAGGTGTCTGGGTGTCTTTAGGGTGAGAGGAAGCATGCTGTTGTCATTCCTGGTCATTGGGGGTGGCCTCTGCCTGGTGGACAGTGACAGGGATGGCTAAGGTTATGAAGGCAGTGGAATAAACGACTGAATGACTGGACAGCCCCTGGACTGTCCTGGGTTCCTAGGGGGAACAGATTGCATATCCTTGGAGGGTCCAGAGGTTATGGGCAGGGCTTGGCTCTCAGCTCTCCAAGTTCTCCACCACCTTCCCGTCAGTTTATTGTGACTTGTGTGTTGTTAGGATGCTGGAAGTTTTATCACCATGATTTCAATGACAGCCGAGTCACCATAGTAGACAGGATCGAGCAGAGCTTGCTGGACAGGAAAGATATAGGGCTCTATCTCCCAAGGGATCTGTTGCTGAAAAATCAATAAAGTGGAAACCTTGTGCATTGCCACCGGACATTGTTGGATAGGGTACTGAATGATGAGCCCTCACTCACACTATGATGGGAGAAGAGTGGACAGATGGATAAAGTAGACACAATGATAGATTATAAAATTCCTCCACTCAGGAAGGTGGCATAGGGCTGGCGAACATTTCATTTTGTTGCACATATATTTGCCATCAGGTGGAGTTAGAGGAGACTCAATTGCAACCAACACCAACAGCTGTCCAGGGTCTGGTCTTCCAACTCTTGATCATGCAGTCGTAGGGAGGTTAGTGAAGTGAGTCTCCAAGGCCTTGCTGGGGAATGAGACAATCGCCACACTTACTTCATGTGGTCTCCAGAAGGCACCTGTGGCAGTTACATAATCTGTCAACTTGTGAAGGGGTGGGGTCTAACATGTCAATCAGGTCATAGCCAATGAGGCCTCTGTGTGGACATGACCTTTTCTGAGGATTCTGGGAACTCCTGTTTTCCTCCCTGGAGGCGGGATACACACACACTCTGCTTGTTTTCCTGCTGACAAGCCAGATGGAGACTCTTGATGGAGCCAGCACCCTGCAGCTGAAGGAGCAACATGCCAGCACTGAGATGCTTCCACCACCACTGCATCCACAGACTTTCCACCCACTGGCCTGTGACCGTCCTGCACGCGGCATCATTGCACGTGCTGCATGAGTCTGAAGAGGAATTGATAGACTGGTTTCAGGCTTATGGACTTGATCTGGACTGGGCTGGGATGTTTTCTTAATATACAATTACTCTTTGATATAAAGTTCTCTCTCACACACTTTCGAATGTCTATGAATTTCTTTCTCTTGTCAACCCAGACTAACAGAGCACTCAACAGATGCTAAATAGTCAATGTCCTGTAAGCTAATGAGGTCACTGAAGGTGTTTAAGTGAAGAGCTTTAGGAGTTAGATCAACGAGTCTTCTTAGCATGCCTTAATCTGAGAGACCAGCTGTAAACTCACTGCCATCAGTTGATGCTGACTCATTGTTCTGGCCGGAAATCATGGGATGATGTCACAGTCTCTCTGAGACTTAAGTTTCCCCTTCCATCAAACGGATATAATGTGTATAAAGCTATGGGTAGTATGTTCAAAAGGAGCTCTATTGGTATAGTGGGTTACCAGTTGGACCGGTAACCACAAAGTCAGCAGTTTGAAACCACCAACTGCCTTATGGGAAAAAGATAAGGTTTTTAGCCCAGCCACATTGTCTAAGACCCCAGAGTCCATGATGCTCTCAGGAAGACTGACACTCATTCCCTGAGGTCAGAAGCGGAACATCCAATCTTTGCATCCAACAGGGCAACACACTTTGTTTCAATTCATCCATTGCAATCGGAGAGACCAGTCTCTGTAAGAGGACGTCGTGCGTGGGAATGTGGAGGGGTAGAGAAAAAGAGGATGACCCTCAACAACATGGGTTGACCCAGTGGCTGCAACAATGGGCTCAGATGTAAGAACCATTATAAGGAGGGTGCAGGACTGGGCGGTGTTCTGTTCTGCTGTGCACAGGTTCTCTGAGAGTCAGAACCAACGTGGTGGCACCTAACAACAATCACACTGCACCCCCAAGCCCTCAACGCCCCATGCTGTGTTTCCTGCTTCCATCCTCCTTCCTTCCAAACCCTGAACTCTGTCCTTAGGCCAGTGCTGCTCTTTTGCTCTCAAATGATTTATTATTCTCACCCAGGGGTGAGTTTGGTTTCAGACCCGAAGAGTGATGAAGAGTCATGGTCTTAGGGGGTTCCACATCTCTTTCCAATCAGCGAGCCCAGTCTCTCTTATGA
>NW_022103901.1:36909023-36931122 GCF_000313985.2 Echinops telfairi | reverse complement strand
ACCAGCATCTCTGAGGGAGAAAGACTTGGTTTTCTAGTCCCATAAAGAGTTATAATCTCTGAACCTCACAGGGGCAGTTCTATCCTGTCCTATTGGGTCACGAAGAGTTTTGTTTTATTTATTTATTTTGAGCTTTAGGAACTAGATCACCAAGCTTCTTAGCTTGCTTTAGTCTGAGAAGCCAACTGCAAAGTCACTGCCTCTGTTAATGCCGACTCACAGCCTCCCTATAGGACAGGGAGGAACTGCTTCTGTGGGTTTCTGGGATTAACTCTTCAAGGGAGTTGAAAGCCTCCTCTTTCTCCCACGGGGCTGCTGGTGGTTTAGAACTGCTGACCTTGCGGTTAGCAGTCCAGTGCATAACCACTATGCCAGCAGGGCTCCTGACTCGTTCAGTACCAGGCGAGCCTCCCCTGAGAGACTGACAGTGGCACACAAGGCCGGGAAGGAGCCCTGGTCGTCTTTATGGAAGGCGAGAACTCACTGACCCATGGGAAGCTTCCAGTTCCTGTTCGTGTCACGGGGTCCCTGTAGCAGGTCAGCTCAGGGATGAGAACCTTGTGTCTTGGTAACCTTGCATGCTGCCCCTCACCCTCTGGTCTGCTTCCTCTCTGGAGAGGAAGATAACTCCCTCCCACAAGCCCCCACACCTGAGGTGGTGGGAGACTAAGCTGAGATGGTGCCGGCAGGCACATTCCCAGCTGGGCAGGATGGTGTTTCCTGCCTGGGCATCTGTGTAGGGCTGTGCATACTGAGGAAGGAGGCAGAGGAATGTGGAGGGCATCAGAACAGGGGACCCAGGGGTTGGACAAGATAGAACATTTTTGGAGGGTCCAGAAAGATGGTGGGAAGGACCAGGGAGGCCTGTGGAAGTGCCATGGTAACGGAGGCAGGGTTGTTGATGTTAAACAGTTAAAACCTGGACAGCCTAGAGAGGCAGCATCTCTAAGACCCGGAGTGGCAGACTCTGTGAGCCCCAAGACCTCACTGCCACAGTGCTTCTGCTGGGGGGCTGACAAGGGGTGGTGATAAGAGGAGGCACGCTCCACTGTGGCTCAGCTGTGTCTCAGGAGCTCAGGGGATTCTGGGGACCCTGGTGGGGCCGAGGGGACCTGAGACAACAGGGGGACGGTGGGTCTCTGGGTGAGAATACCACACAGCACAGAACTCTCTGAAGGCGTCTGGGCCTTTCGGAGCTTGCCCTCTGGAGTCTGCCCATTCAGGCTTGCTTTCCAGCTCTGCCGCTTCAGGCCAGGTGATTTGGCTTGGGCAGGCCCTTTGCCTCGGCCGGCCTTCCTGTCCCCCTCTGTGAAATGACAAGAGCAGCACCATCTCATGGTGGTGGCGCGATGGGCCTCACCCATCGAGGGCAACATCCCAGACTAGAGCCGCTCCATGGGGTTCTCCTGCTGGTTCTCCTGATGCACAGGAGCTGGGGTGCAGTGGTGAAGCACTCCGCTGCTAACCAAAGGTTAGCACTCAAGCCCTCTTCAGGAGAGAGATGAGACAGTCACTGGTGCAAAGATTTACAAGGAGCCCCCGCCCACCCCTCTCCCAAGGCCATCCCCTTCCGCCCAACAGGGCCCCTGTGGATTGGAATCCATTCAAGAGCAATGGGTTTACATCCGTACGGGAGCAGAGCGCCAAGCTCTTCTTCCATGGAGTCACTGGGCAGCTTCCAATGGCCTGCCCTTTGCTTTGCAGGCGACAGCAAGTGGACCACACAAGCCCCTTCTCTGCGTTGAAGTCGGGTCATTCCTGCAACGTGCTGAGGACGCCGCCCAGCCCCCAGCTGCTGGTGAGTCAACGCCAGGGCACGGCAGCCCCATGGGGGAGAGCAACTCTGCTCTCTGGGCAGCTGTCCAGGGGTGACCTTTCCGATCCCCATCACCAGGCCTGGTTTCTGAGGCCTCTCTGAGCGACTCGAAGCACAAAGACTCACTTCATCCCCCAAGAAGTACTAGACTGCCCCCCACCTCCTTTCAGGGTCCCGAGTCCCCATGCCACATCTTGCATCTCACGGCTCTGATTTCCCTGAATCTTTCTGGGCTACCTGCTCCGCTGGACCAGGATGGATCCCTCTGGGTAGCATGCCCAAAGAGCCTGGGACAAAGTCTCACCATCCTCCCTTCTAAGGAGCACTCTGGCTGTACTTCTTCCAAGATAGGTTTCGGTTGTCCTTCTGGCAGTCCATGGTCACCTAACTCGGCTCTTTCCCAACACCTTCCTTCAAGGGTGTCCCTTCTTCTCTGCTGGTCCTTACTCACTGCCCGGCTTTCACACGGACTGGACGCCCACACTCACTGCCATCGGGGTCATTCGGACTCACAGTGGCCCCGGAGGACAGGGTAGACCTGCCCCTGTGGGTTTCTGAGACTGTCGCTCTTTGCAGGAGTAGAAAGCCTCCTCTTTGTTCCTCAGAGCATAGGGTGGTTTTGAACTGCTGACTTTGCTTGTGGCCCAGTGCATAACTACTCCACCGTTGGGGATCCCACATGCATATGAGGTGATCAAAATCACCCTGGCTTGGATTCTAAACCAAAGCACCAAATCTACCGCCAAGGAGTCGATCACCACTCACAGCAACACTAGCTGACATTGCTGAGACTGTACAATTTTCCAGAAGCAGACAGCCTCCCTTCCCTCCCTTGGAGTGGCTGGTGGGTTTGAACCACCAACCTTACGGTTAGCAGCACCGCCCCATCCCACAGTGCCACCCAGGTGCACCACCCTTCTGCCGTATTGCCATCCTCAGGGTGGCACCTTTGCTTTTTTAAGACTTGAAAGTGGTCTATTTGCAGCAGGTTTGCCCCATGCAAATGACCTTACCACGAGGAAAGCCCAGAAACCCAGCAGTGTGACCTGGCTGTGCATTGAAGCCAGGGGAAGAGGCGGGCCAAGAAAAAGAAGAAAACAACCCAGAGAAATATAAAGAAATGAGGTTCTTTACTATCAAAGAAACCTGACAAAGAGATCCTTGGCATTCTCTGACTATTTTTACATGGTGTTTGTTGTTTATAGCCATAGCATGGCTAACACCTCTTTGCTCAATTAGAGTCTCAAGTGATAGGTACGTGTGTGTATCCTTTTTCACATTATTATTTTTGGCACATTCCCAACCATCCTGCTTTGAGGGAAGAAAATAAATGTGTTATTAGTTAGAGGTTCCCAAGAAGGAATTTAAAATGTAAACCACAAGGAATGAACGGTTTCCCCCCGCCCTTTCTCTGCTCACCCCTCAAATTAAGAAATGACAGGCAGGAAATACAAAGTGAGCCTGGGACCTTGAAGGGGCTGAGAGCGTCTCTCTTGGCAAAGTTGCGATTTCTCCATTGGCTTCCGGATCCTGCTTTTCTTGTTGAGCTGGGTGCTGCAGGCTGGCATGCCGACAGGAACACGGCACGTTTGTCACTCTCTGGGAGCGAGATGGATGCTGAATGACATTGCAGGGGGAAATGTGTACACTTTGGGTCTAAGTGCTTTCTCTCTTCCTGTGGAAAGTTCTCCTGGCAAGAACTGATTGGTTATCTTGAAAATACCCAATTCTCATGGGCATTTAAATAAAAACAGAATTAAGGGGTTTATCTGTCCTGGATTCCCTGTGTTTCCAGCTCTGATCTGTACCAGTGTGCACCGCTTCTTCATCATCTCCTACGCCTCTTCCTCCTTCATCCCTTCTTCCTTCTCTTCCTCCTTTTCCTGCCTCTTCTAGCCTCTGGGGGAAATGGAAGAACTTCTGCCACAAGTCAAATCTTTTCCAGATGCGGGCACCATCCTTCCCCAGAAGGCCAGGTGGAGCTCTCTTTGTCAGGGGGCCTGAAAGAGTTGAGGGACACAAATGAAATCCCTCGTGGAATTTCTGAATCCCACTTTCCACGAGGAGCTTGTTTCTGGCACAAAACTACTTCTTCATGCGCAGATCCCTGGGAGGGGCATGGCAACACGGAGAAGGGATTGTCAGCTGACTCATGGTCGCTGCCTCCAGTCGCGCACATTGGAACCCCCAACCTGTGGATCTCATCGAATTAACCCCTTCCCTAATGCAACCTTTCAGGAGTCCTGGTGCCATAGTTGGTTACATGTGGGCTGCTAACTGCAAGGACAGCAGTTCGAAGCTCCCACACGCTCCAAGGGAGAAAGGCGGGGCTTTCTACTCCCGCCAAGAGCTACACTTTTAGAAAGTCACAGGGGCAGTTGCACTTTGTCCTATAGAGTCGCTATGCATTGGCATTGACTTGATGGTAGTGAGTTTGGTTTTAGGCTTACAGTGTGACCTTGGGCAATGTAATCTATGTAATCATACCTGCGGAAGGTGGATCCCAAACCTAATCACTTCTGAGTGCTCTAGCGAGACATGGTCTCAAACTGGAGAGGACTGAGGCCCCCTAAGGACAACCAAGGAAGGAATCATCCCCACTGAGACCATGATTTGGACTTTTAACTTGAGAACTATGAGGAGATGACTGTCTTCTTCCAAGCCACCCACTTGCGATATTTGTGTTTTAGCTGCTCGATGGGAGACTACAACAGGAAGATCTCAGGAGAGATAGCCCCAACACCTGGAGCTATCTCTCCCTACCCCTGCTGGTCCTGCACCATCCTCACAAGTATTCCAGCCCCCGTCTCAACCTTCTCATCGAAGGCCTTCTTCTTCTCTTTAAACCATTTTATTGGGGGCTCTTTTCACAATCCATCTATCCATCCATCCATTGTGTCAAGCACATTTGTACGTTTGTTGCCATCCTCATTCTCAAAACATTTGCTTTCTACTTGAGCCCTTGGTATCAGCTCTTCATCCCCCCCCCTCCCTCCCTCCCTCACGAACCCTTGGTAATTTATAAATTATTATTATTTTGTCACGTCTTACACTGTCCGAGGTCTCCCTTCACCCACTTTTTTTGTTGTCCATCCCCGAGGGAGGGTGTTATATGTAGATCATTATGATCAGTTCCCCCTTTCTACCCCACCTTCCCCTTCCCCTCCTGGTATCACTACTCTCATTGTTGGTCCTGAGGGATTTATCTGTCCTGGATTCCCTGTGTTTCCAGCTCGGATCTGTACCAGTGTACAGCCTCTGGTCTAGCCAGATTTCCAAGGTAGAATTGAGATCATGATAGTGGGGAGTGGGTGGGGTGGGTGGGGAAGGAAGCATTAAAGAACTAGAGGAAAGTTGTATGTTTCTGCACCCTGCCTGGCTTGTCTCTTCCCCGCGACCCTTCTGTAAGGGGATGTCCAGTTGCCTACAGATGGGCTTTGGGTCTCCACTCTGCACTTCCCCTCATTCACAATGATATGATTTTTTGTTCTCTGATGCCTGAGAGGGACTTCTGTTTTGATGACCCTTTGCTTTACCAAGCAGATGTTCTCCAGGGGCTGGTCTCTCTTGATAAAGCACCCAAAGCCTGTGGCGCACAGTCTCACCACTCTTGCTTCTCGGGAGCATTCTGGCTGGACTTCTTCCAAGACAGACTGGCTTGTTCTCCTGGCCGTCCACGGGATAGTCAGTTCTCTTCGCCAGCACCATCACTCAAGGGCATTCGTTCTCCTTTGGTCTTTCTCATTACTTGTCTAGCTTTCACATGCAAACTAGGAGGCTTCGGAAAGTTTGTGGGAAAATGCAATAGAAAGATAACGGATTTTATTTTCCTTGAACTTTTTTGAAGGTCCCTTCTCTGAGGCAGTGGAAAATCTTGAGACAAGGCAGTAACTGAACAAAATCCTGGGCCATAGCCCAGCCTGCAATAACTGGTCAGAATTGGTCAAAACCATATGCATCATCCTTCGTCTAGGCCCAAGTAGCCAACAGAGTCCTTGAGCGACCTGGGCTTCATTAAGTGCTTCATGCAGGGAAACGTCCCACCTTCTGGTGGGGACCTAATGGGCTAATGAAGAAAAATGGCCAACTTCCTCCTTTAAGGGGAACTCAGTGCCTTCTGATAAAATGTCTAATTGCTGTTGCTTGATTGGCACCAGTGTGTGTACCACCGTGTCCTCCCAGCGGAAGTTGACCGCACTGAGCTGCCAACCAGCACCTTGGAGGCAACCCGCTCCATGGGGCCCCTCCTTTAAGTCTTTTTTCACTTATCATGCACTTCCATAGTAAAATCGCTTTTAAAAAGAGTTGTACATACATCATCACAATCAGTTCTAGTGCTCCTCTCTCCTCCCACATTCATTATACCCTCCCCACCCCCCCCTACCCCCGTCCCTGAGAAACCATTGCATCCGTTATTGTCTCTGTGTCTCCACGCCTCTGTGCTTCCTAAACTGGGAAAACTAACAGGAACCATATAAAATGAAAACAAAATGAAATAGAAAGAAAATAATAATAATAATGATAGTAATAATAATAGAAAGACACAATTGAAAATGAAGAGTCCTCCAACAAGATTAAAGAGCCAGAGAAGAAATTTCTGTCATCGAGCAAGCGAGAAATATTTAAGCCTAGAGAAAATTCAGTTTGGGTCAGGAGGGAGGTCAGCTGACCAAGTATCATATTATACTGTGATTCAGTCCCCAAGGCGCCCTCCTTTCTTCGAGATACAGAAAGCAGTCTCCTTTCACATCCCTATCTGGGTCTGTGTCTTTTTGGACCATGATGGGGTCATGTGCAGTAAGACCTAACTTCCTGGCAGCAATTCTATGGCTTTGGGTCATGGGTCCCTTAGCCATCATGGTGACATCGTAGCTTTTTCAAAACACCCTGTGACGGTCTTTGGGAGCAGCTTTACCCAGTGTACTACATCCTTTGATCGTGTGCTGCTCCCCTGAGTTGGCATCAACTCGATGGCAGTGAGTTCGGTGTTCGGCTTGGTTCCCTGGTTGTTGTGGCTGCTGTTGTTAGCGGTTGTTGAGTCAGGTCTGACTCATTGCTACCCTGCACTCAACAGGAGGAAACACCGCCTGCTCCTGCGCCCTCCTCACCATGGTTCTTAGGTCGAGCCCATTGTTGCCGCCACGGTGTCCATCCAACCCGTCCGGGGTCTTCCCCTTTTGTCCTGCCCCTCCACTTTACCAAACATGATGTCCTTCTACAGGGACTGGTCTCTCCTGACAACATGCCCAATGTCTGTGAGACAAAGTCTCACCATCTTTGCCACTGAGGAGCCTTCTGGCCACACTTCTTCTAAGATAGACTCGTTGGTTTTTGTGGCCGTCCACGGTCCTTTCCATGTTCTTTGCCAGCACCATTGTTCAAAGGCACGGATTCTTCTTCCGTCTTCCTCAGTCCATGTTGGCCTTTCTCACGCTGGTCCCTCAGGCCCTGGCATATGTCTGTTGTGCCCGCTGCTGTCGTTCCTTGCATGTGTCTCTGTGTCTCTGTGCTCCCCCAAACAACAATGGTGAAGAAATCCCACCCCACTTTTGTTTTCCTGGAAATGCAATGTTTTACTGCAAAGTCTTCTCCATATAATGTTGTATAGCTTAGCTGCCCCCTTGTCTATCTCTCACAAGGTCAGCCCCAGACCCTCCAATTCCCATTTCTTGCCTCATAAATGATTAGCTGAACTGTTTGTCCCCATGACCAGCTGGCACAAAGTGCATGTTCAGCCAACTCTGGTTAACTGTCTCTCCTCTCAGGTCCACAAAGTCCCTTCACCCTGTTAGGATCCCTCCTCATGAGTGAAGTTGATCATGCCACTCTTTCATCCCATGTCCCCATAGCTGCTTCTTGGGAGGCTTGCTTGCTGTTGGTTAGCTTCCTTCTAGTGTAGTGCAGCTCCGTGGATGCCACATGTGCAGAGCTGAGCAGTTCCATGGTTTTCAAAAGCAGGTCACAAAGCCTGTCTTCCAAGCTCCCTATGCCCACTTAGAGCCATTGAGTTGATTCTGAACCAGCGGCCCCAGAGGACAAGGTAGACTGGCCCTGTGAGTTTCCAAGACTGTAATTCTTTTTGGGAGTAGAAAGCCTCACCTTTCTCTCCTGGAGCAGCTGGTGGGTTTGAACTTCTACCTTGTAGTTAGTGTCCACCGTGTAATCCACTGCCAGGGCGCCTCTGGGTGGTTCCAACGAGAAACCTTTGAGCTCGTAGTTGAGTGATTAGCTACTTCCACCACCCAAGGCACCTTGGTTAAACATGGAATTAACATGAAAATGAAAGTAAAACAAATTTTGAGATAGAGCTATTTGATCTTCTATTTTACTGTATTTTAAAGCTTGTTTAATTTTGCATTTGGCTTCCTTTTTATACTCTATGTTTCATATTTTACTTCACATTGAATTTTGTTTCATTTTCTAATAGCTCATGTAAAATTCAGTAGCATGCCAAGCTTGCTTCAACAGCACACAGACTAAAATCGAAACACAGGCAAAGCTAGCACAGCCCTGCGCGAGGCTGACAGGCAAATCCATGCAATGCTCCTGTTTTCTTTCTTCTTTCTGATTCACTGAGTTTCCTGTAAAAAAATGTCGATGTCATGCCAAATAAAGTAAATTACATAAAATATAAAATTAAATAAAAGTAAGTTCTCAAAAGCACACTCACAGCCATAGAGTCAATTTTGACACATTGTGACCCTATTGGACAGATTGGAGTCACCCGTGTGACCCTCTGAGACCCACACTTTTGTTTCCCCAAACCGTTGTATTAGGAGTGACCCAGGCATTGTACCCTTCCACAGTTAAGCACATTAAACAATGCTGTCCAATCGCTATGACAATCAATTTCAAAATAGTTTCCTCCTTCTTGAACTCCTTGCTATCGTTGCTTCGTTGCCCATCCATCCCTTGTCATACCCCTGCCTTGAGGAACCCTTAGGGTAGTTACTGTCTCTGTAGATCCACTTATCTGAGTTTCATATACTGAAAATCAAGGAAAAATACATAACAGAGTGTCAGGGAGGTTACCAACATTGACAAAATATAACAGAGACAAACCCCCAAACGAAACAAACAAACAAACCATAGAAAATATGAAAGACCCACAAAGTGTATCAAAAGGGAGATCAAGTGACAAAATTAGAGCTGTTGAAGTCAGATTGTTCTCTTTAATCCACTACAGTCATCTCCCCAATAGGCTCTGATCACCAGGTTATTCCCTTCCCTCAATTATGGCCAGAGGGAAATCACCAGAGGCTTAGTCCCTGTGTAGACCCTGCCAATGTCTACTCGGGCTTCCACCGTGGTCCATAGCCTTCTGACTCCAGAATGAGACTGTAACTTTGTATGGGAGTAGATAGCCTCATCTTCCGCCTGCAGAACAGCTTGTGGTTTCAAACTGCTGGCCAATGTGTAACCATGGCACCGCCAATGTTCCTGAAAAATAAGGTAAGAGATACAAACACAGCTCACCATAAAGTTGACTATAATACAAAATTCAGTTAATGCTAAAATGGAAAGAACATTTAAAATTAAAGATAGTATGATAAAACTGAACCAGAGTGAAAATTGTACCAAATTAAAAGGAAACGTCTGGCCCCAATAGAAAGCAGAAAAATAAAGTTACAAAAAATAAAGTAACCAAAAGAAATGTTATGTAAAAAATCAAATATAACATTTTAAATGAAAAGAAAGTAAGACATAAAATGCGATATAATGTAAAATAATTGGTGCCGTAAATGAGGCACAGAAGGAGCATATATAACATTACATCAAAGGAAATAAAGCATTGTTTTCCCCAGACCACTATGGGCCCTCCAGGCACAAACTCCTGAGAAACCTGAAGTTTCTTATTTAAATTGTGCTTAAAAGAGCCTCCTGTGACTTCCTTGTGCCCCCCTGGCCAGCCAGCATCAATGCCCGACCAGGGACTCTGGTGTCTGAGAGCTGTTTAGTTTTGCCCGCAGCCTCCAAGGGTTCTCGGCCCGTCAGATATTGGCAGCTATTGTCAGAACTGCTGCACTTGCTGTTCTGTTTTCTGTCAACAGCACAAATGGAGCTTTCTTTGCAGGAATGAGATATAATCAATTGACAGCAGTTTTCAGGGGGAAAAAAAAGGGAGGGAGAAAAAATACACACACACACAAAACCCTTCACTTCCAAAGAATGGTCAGCATCTTCTGGGAATGGGCTGAAAACCCAAGTGGGCAGAAATCCCTGGCTTTGGTGGTTGTTGCTGTTTGTTTTATGCAGAGCAATGCTCTTGGACTGAAAACTGTACTGTCATTGAAGCTGGCGCCGGCCAGGCTGGACAAAGTAGAGTCTGTGGCTCAGGGAGTGCTCCTGCCACATATTGCTAGTCAATTCTTCATGTCCATGTCCCAGGAAGCCCAGTTGATCCTACTTCCTCTGTAACCCCTAGGTTTGCCTGCAGATCTTTTATTTTGCAGATCTTTTGCAGCCTATAATGGCACAGTGGGGCTATGCATTGAGCTCCTGAACCACAAGGTCAGCAGTTTGAACTCACCTGCCTCTTCAAGAGAGAAATATGAGGCTTTCTGTTCCAGTAAAGATTCAGAGTCTCCGTAACCCAAAGAGGGAGTTCTACTTTGCTGTGTAGGGTCACTTTGAGTTAGAATCGACTGCGTGGCTGCGAGTCTAACCACACTTCAGACTACCATCATCCCTGCTGTGATCCCTTTGTCTAACTCTGGTTTTAGCTCCCTTCTTTCTCTCCCCTCCTCCATTGTTGGAAAAAAAAATCTGAACACCACATCTTCCTGTCCAGCATTGGCCCCTTCTATGTTTCAGTGGGACCAGTGGTGTCCATCATGCTGTGCAGACATCCTGGTATCCATCGCCATGTTGGTCATCCTCAGGATCAAAATTCTTCAAAGACTTCCCTCTTGCCCCCACTTCCCTACCACCTCTGGTCACCCCTGTCAAACTCTGATGCCTCCCCATCTGCCTGTTTTCAGTGTTTCATCTTACTGAATCCATCCTAGGAATTGTTCTTGGGTGATTGATGTATCACCCTCAGCAGGATGTTTTCCTGGCTTGTTCATGTTGTAGCTCGTACCAGAACTTCTCTGTATGGCTGAGCAGTATCCCACTGCATGGACTGACCACAGTCTGTTCATCCATCCTTCTGCGGATGTTGTATGGCTGATTTCCACGGTGGGTCTGTCGTGACTAGTACTGCAATATCCAGTAGCATATATACGTCCGTTTGTGTTGCTGCTGCTTCAAAGAGTGAGCTTCGTGGGTCAAGTGGTAGCTCTGTTTTTAACTTTTTGTGGGGCTTCCATTTTACATCCCCACAAGCAATGAGCCAGGGTTTGATTTCATCCCGTTCTTACCAGTATTTGTTATTTACTATGTTTTTTATCTTAGCCGTCCTACAGGGCTGAAGTAGTATCACCTAGGGTTTTTATTCACATCTCCCTCATCTGCTGAAATCTTAAGACACTTCCTGACTCGTGTGGACCCTAGAGGGACAGAGTAGAACTGCCCTTGTGGTTTCTGAGACTGTAATTGTTTATGGGAGAAGAAAGCCTCTCCTTTCTTCTGAGTAGCAGCTAGTGTTTTCCATCTGTTGACCCTGCGGTTAGCAGCCTAACATGTAGCCACTGAGCTGGTCACCATGAATCGTAATTGGCTCAGTGGCTGTGAGTTTGGACTCATTGGTGCGATGGTCAGAGTCTGCGCTCTATAGCAACAGCGCTTCCCCATCCAGTGCCTTTGCTCTCTTTCTCTCCCTTGCAGTAATCTTTTGAACAAAGTCCCTCTTGACCAAACTGGTATTTCTTCTGTGATTATTTGACAACAAGCAAATAGCTCAAACACTGCCATCGTTGTCTAGATTTCTGGGTAGCTATACAAAAAGTCCTTGGCCGTGAATGAGAGGCAAAGAACAATTAGAGTTCAAGCAGGCAAAGAACAATTAGAGTTCAAGCTCAAGGCAGGCTGACACCAGTGGAGGGTTTGGATGATGAACACATTTGTCTTCCAATCGTGTTTCCCCTTTACTGGCCTGCTTCCTCTTTGATGTTTATTATTGTGAAACTATGGATGGGTCATTGGCCAATTTGTCACTCATATTATTTGATGGACTCAATGACTTCCACCATATTGGGTAATCATCACCCATGTCCATTGCCATATTTTCTAGTTCAGGAGCCCTCTGCACAATGGTTAAGCACTTGACTGCTGACTGAAAGCTCCGTGGTTCCAACCCATGGTTGGCTTTGGGCAAGAAAAGACTTGATGATCAGCTCCAGTAGGCACCATGATCTTCTGTGCTATAGACTATAGAATCTATAGGGTCAGGGCGGAAGGATACATGCTAAGGCCCAGTGATGGAAACACAGGGAGTGTTACAATCCTTACTGAAGACCAGGTCTCCGGGGGAAACAACGACTCAGATTCTTCCAAAAGGGAAGTTTCTGGGCCCAGCTGTGGCTGGACCAGAGAGATCTTCTCTCCTCAATGCCTGTCTGGGTTTGCCTGTGTTAGCTTTAGTTATTTAACATTAGCTAGATTGAATATCATGGCAGAAGGACCCAGTTCTGATTTGCTGGGGCTAATCCCTGCTGCATGTTTGGAAAGATCCCAGTCTGGTTAGCATTACTAGAGTCTCACACTCCTGGAAAACAGTCATGATTAAGCACTGCCCTGTTCTTTGGTGTTCAGGGGACTGACTCTCTGCCAACGACCACTATGTTCTCACGCATCCCACAATCAGACCTGCCTCCACCATTCCTCAGTGACCCACCTTCCCTGTCACTCTTCTGGGATTCCTTTAAGTCCCCCAGATGATCTCTGGTGCAGATGTTGCATGGTACCTTTTGTCCCTTCCACAGTCTAGCTCCAGCCCACTGCTCTTGGGGGGCTCCTGTGGATTCCCCTTACCCTTCTTCCCTTGAGTCTTTCAAGGCTTTGATTGTGAGTTGAAGCTTTTGTTCCAAAGAGAAAACTCAGAAACTCACTGCTGTCGAGTTGCTTTCCACTCATAGTGACCCTACAGGACAGAGTAGCACCGCTCCTTTGGCGTTCCAAGACTAAAGCTTTATGGAAGCAGACTTCATCATTCATGGTGACCCGATCAATAGGAACAGAGTAAAACTGCTCCTGTGGCTTTCTGAGAACTTTTAACAAGAGTAGACAGACCCATCTTTCTCCTGAGAAGCAATGTGTGGGTTTGAACCCCGGACCTTCCAGTTAGCAACCCAGTGTGGAGCCTACCAGGCCACCAGAGAAGTGCTCACCAAATCTTCCCCTGGGCTTTTCAACCATGGTCTCTGAGTCAAGTCTAACTTGATGGAGAGAGGACTATGCTCATAGCTCACTAGGCTTTACAAACTCAGGTGCACAGAAACCATGTGAGAACTCTGTTAAAAATTGATTTCTCAAAGAAACTCAGGTCACCTCAGCAATCAGTTTTGATGACATGCCGTGAGCCTACGGCTGGTGATCCAGAGAGTGTTTCTAAGAGCCGGAGACCACCGCAGTTGCCTGGGCCTGCCCTTGCTGGCTTTGGTTCCCTAGAGGCAAATGTGGACCCTGTTAGCTGGTCCCGGCCCAGGCTGGACTTCCAAGCCGTTTCCCAGATCCATGCTGCTTAGCTGAGCTCTCTAGAACAGCTGCCTCTTGGCCTACCTGGCCATCAGGGTGACACCTGGCTCTGCACATCGATGAATTCATTCATGGCCGCCAATGAGCCCTTGTCCATTTAGTGCAAAACAAATGGCCGATGTTGCTGAGAAACCCTGAGATGACACAGACGATCAATCATAGCACTCTGTGGGTCCACCTCGCCCTGCAAGGTGACAGATCCATTATCGCCGATTAAGACCAAGAGTGACAAGAAGCGGGGGCACTGCCTCTTCTGCAGCTCCTGCAAGGGCACAAGGCCTGGGCCTTCTGACTTTGACCACGTGTTTCCTAGTGCCTTGTGCCTCCATCAATGTGTTGTCCCACCATCTTCCCACAGCGGCTCTCGGGACTGCCCAACATCCTCCTCATACCTCATACCTCGTCCTCTTCAGGCGCCTGCAGTCTCCACCTTCACCATCCTGCTAGCCCTGGCGCCGCTGGCTGCCATGGAGCCAGCTCTAACGCACGCTGACTCATGCACAACTAAACGAACCAGTGTCCGGTCCTGCACCGTCTTCGCCATGACGGGGCCCTTTGAGGCCCTCGATGCCGCTGCTGTGTGCTCGGAGGGCCTCCCGCCCCGGGCTCATCTTCTTCCTTTTGATCCGACAAGCGTCTGCCTCCATCCATAGGGTTTTCATCGACGAGTTTCCCAAAGTAGACTGCTGCGCTTTTCTTTCCAGTCTGTCTCGCTATAGTTAGGTGCCATCAAGTTGGTTCCAACCCATACCGACCCTGTGCACAACACGCACAACACAACACTGCGTAGTCCCGTGCCATCCGCCCAGTTGTTCCTCTGCTTGAGCCCATTGTTGCAGCCACTGTGTCAATTGATCTCCTTGAGGGCCTTCCTCTTTGTCGCCGCCCCTCCACGTTACAAGCATGATGTCCTTCCCCAGGGCCTGGTCTCTCCTGACAGCATGTCCAAAGTATGTGAGACGAAGTCAGGAAACTCCCAATAAACAGCCTCGCTGCTATCCAGTTGATTCTGACTCATAGTGACCCTATAGGACAGGGTGGAACTGTCCCAGCGGGTTTCTGAGACTGCAACTCTTTATGGGAGCAGAAAGCCTCATCTTCTCTGGTGGAGTGGCTGGTGGTTTCAAACTGCTGACCTTGAGCATAGCAGCGCAACAAGCAACTCACTTGCCACCAGGGCTACAATGTCTAGGAGCACCACTAAAGCCTGTCCACCTTGGGTGACCCTGTTAGCAAGGGAAGTACCAATGGTATCGCAGCACCTGTGCCACCACATGACTTAGTGTGACAAAATGGCCGTCGGCAGGCACAGGAAGGAGCATTGATTACTCTTGAAACTCGGCCATTTTCCTGCCACTGATGTTGCCTCTTGAGAAATACCGGAATCTGGTCATGAGGTCAGCAAACTGCTCCCTCTGGAGTCTTGCTCCAAGCTGAGCCTAGCAATGCTGGGTTTGCAGAGACACTTGGCATGGGTCGCAGAGTCGCAGGCATGTCACACCCCCACTCGGAATGCTCCAGCATGTAGATCAGTAAGCAGAACAGACTTTCCCGGAGAAAGGACTTCTCACTGCCGTTTCCAAATGCCATTTCCATTTGCTATCTGGCAGGAATATCTCTGCCACGGCAGCCTCCTCCTCATTTCTATTAACCACCGAGCCCGCCAGGGACAAAGCCATCTTACCCTGCCGCTGGCATTTCAAACTGCCAGCCGAGTGACTCCTGGGGTATAAAGAAAATTGTTGCAGGCAGCCTCGGAGATGGCCCCCGACCACCCACCTTCCCCGCTTTCCATTCCTGCATGGTCCTCCTCCACGTCGCAGTGGTTTGAACCACCTGATCCTCCCCGTGTTGCAGTGGGATTGAACTGCCTGGTCCATGTCTGTGTGGTTTGTTAAGTACCAGGCAGTTAACTCTAGCTCCTAGGAGCCCCACGTGACTAGATAGTCTGTTGTGATGGTGACGTGCTACTGTCTCTATGGGAGCAGACTGACGGGTCTTTCTCCCACAGATCTGCTTGCTAGGTTTGAACTGCCAACCTTCAGGTTAGCATTTGAGCACCTGACTGCACACTAGCAGGGGCTCTTGTGTGACCAAAAACGTACAGCAGAGGTGACAGCGTGTCACTTCCGAGGTTAGGTTATAAAATGCACGGCAGCATGAGCGGACCTTGGAAACATTGTGCTGAGTAAAACACGCCTGTCACATCAGGACAAGCATGGAGCACTCCCACTGAACCTGAACCCTCTGTCTTGGCAGAAGTACAGCCAGAATGCTCCTTAGAAGCAAGGAGGGTCTTGTGTACTTTTGACATGTAAGTAAGAGAGACCAGCCTCCGGAGAAGGACGTCATACTTGGAAAAGTAGAGAGGCAGTGAAAAAGAACAAGATGGATGGATAGACATGTGGCTGCAACAATGGGCTCAAACATACAACCAATTGTGAGGATGGTACAGGCCAGAGTGGTATTTCTTTCTATTGTACGTGGGTTCCTCATGAGTCAGAATGGATTTGACAGCACCTAACAACAACAACCACAGCAACAAGGTCTGAAATGTCTAGAGCAGAGTTAATTAGTGGTCACCAGGGCAGGGAGTGGGAAAGGGGAAGTTATTGCATAAGGGGTCTTGCTTTCTTGCTAAGGGTGATGGGAATGTTTAGTGGTAACAGCCATATCACATGCTGACACATAATCAGTGTCTCCAAAGTTTACATGCAGAAGAGGCCAAAACGGCAGTTATTTTGTTATATGAGGAGGCTTCAAAGTCTTAATGGAAAGATTGCTTTACCCTCCTTGTATATATTTACAGTAATAATAATACAAATAAATCAGCTGGCCTAAGATGGTAATCAGATGCTTAGAATTCCTTCCCTTTGCCATTGACCTACTCATGGGGTTACTTTGAGGACTAAGGTGCGCCAGACCCAAGCGGTGGTATTTTCAGTTCCCTCATATGCATGCGAAAGTTGGACACTGACTAAGGGAGACCGAAGAAGACTTGAAGGACTTGCATTGTGGGGCTGGTGAAGAATATTGAAAGCACCACGGACTGCCTGAAGGACCAACACATTTGTCTTAGAAGAACTAAGGCCAGAGTGCTTCTTGGAGGCAAGGAAGCGTTCATTTAGCATAATTTGACATGTTGTCCTTAGCACCAGTCCCTGGAGAAGGACATCATGCTTGGGAAGGCAGAGGGTCAAAGGGAAAGAGAAAAGCCCTCCAGAAGACGAATTGACACGCGGCGGCTGCAGCATGGGCTCAAGCACAGGAAGAATGGTGAGGATGGCCCAGGACCAGAGGGTGTGTTGTTCTGCTGTGTACATCGTCGTTATGGGTCAGAAATGACTCAGCGGCATTGAACAACAACAATCATGGGCATGTATGGTGGTTGCATAATCTCATGTCAACTTGAGGGTATTAAGAGGGAAAGGGTTGGAACGTCCTCTCTGCCTTCGTCTTCCTCTTGACAAGCCACGTGGAGCCACGCTGAGACCTGCTAGAGCCCTGGAGATGTTCCCACCGCCACTGGATCCTTAAGACTTTGCACCCACTGGTCTGTGATCTTCCTGCATGTTGCACCGTTGCTTGCGCTGTGTGACTCTGAAGAGGAATTTTTGGACTACTATTGAGCTTATGGGCTAATATCAGATGTACGGGCTTGATGTGGATTGGGCTGGGATGTTTTCTTAATATAAAATTGCTCTTTGATACAAAGCTCTTTCTTATACATAAAGGAGTGTGAATGAATTTGTTTCTCTAGTCCATTTGAACTAACAGAGCAGGGCAGCCACAAGCCACACCACACGCAAGGACATTCGATAAAGGTCTCAAGGGCTGAGAGTTCCAACAGCCACTCTGCGGGAGGAAGATGTGACAGATTGTTCCCATAAAGATTTACAGCCTTGGGAACGTACAGAGTCACTATGCGTCCATGAGGTGGGCTTGTGGATCTTGGTGGCCATCTTGGAATTCCGTCAGTCACACAGCCTCTACTAGGAAATGATGCAACTGGAATGGAAACGCTGGTCTGCTTGGTGAGAGTGTTTTGCATTAAACCGCTAGTCATTAATTCCTTGACGGAGACATCTCTGAGGCAGGGTCAGGTCAATGGCTGACACATGATAGTCACTCCAAAATGTATCATAGCACCACTCAGGATGCATTTCATCTCCAGTGACAGAAACCTAATTCCAACCAGCACAGGGAGCAGGAGGAGCTGACTTACGAGTAAGCACCAGGCTGGATGTGGAGGCCTCAACAGTGTCCTTAGGGCTCTGCCTTTCTCGCCTCGGTTCTCTGTGGCTTTGTGCTCAGGCCGGCGCTCTCCAGAAGGTAAATCTAAGGGGAAAGGAGACCCTTTCTCGCCCAGTATCCTTGTGTCGCCTAGATGGTCATTCGAGATCCTTAGATCAAGACTTAAGGAAGAGACCAATGGTCCTGCATCATGTACCTTCTACAGCCAAATGCTAGGAGGGGCAGGGCCTTCTGATTGGTTTGCCTGGGTCACATGCTCCCCTCCAGTCGGGGAGGGGCAGAGAAGGACTTCATGAATTACCATTTCCCTGGGGCAAAGGGGGATATCGAACGTGACATTCTTGAAGGGGGACATGATACCGAGCTCGTAAGCATAATGGGGAGACATAAAATCTAAAGGGAAAAGGTGCATTGGGCAAAATGACATATAGATATTATTGTTGTTAGCTGCTGTTAAATCGGATCCACTCTTGGTGAACTTACATGTAACAGAATGAAACACTGGCCAGTCCTGTGCCATCGTCATGCGTGCTTGTGCGTGTGGGCTCATCTAGCACTGTGCCAGGCAACGTTCTGCCATGATCCCTATGGTTCCCATTGGCTAATCTTAGGCCTTTCTTTCTGCTCTAAGTCTGGAAGTTCTTCTGAATCCTGTTCCCCGCAGGTGACCCTGCTGGTATTTGAAATACCGATGGTGTAGCTTCCAGCATGGCAGCCACACACACAGCCACCACCAACTGACACGTGGATGGTTGTGTAGAGATATACTGGAGTGAATTTTCAGACGTAACTTTAACTGTAAGGAGCTGACACTTACAATACAAGTTCCTCCTTCCATCCTCATCCAAATCACCGAGATGAGGAGGCTGGAGCCAGCAAATTGGATGCACAAATGATGTCCTTCTGAGGACTAATTATTCCTGAAACTTTGGAGGGTAGTTCATTGCTGAGACTCAGATTCGTTAACCTTGTCTTACCTTGGGGAACTTTCTCCGTGGTGTCCCAGACTTTAAATGAGCTTCACTCCAGGCAAGCCACATTAGCTCGCATCCTCGCTGTTCTGGTGGCCTCCCCTCAAGGAGCCCATCCAACTTAATAGTATGATTTGGAAAAGGTGGAAGATATCCTTAGGATGGGACTAACCTTTCTTTTATGAGCATCTCAATAACGTCACGGAGAGATGCATCAAGGCGGGGAGGTGGCAGGGTCAGGACGCGACATGTTCTGTTGAAGGCCCCTCACTGATTGAGAGTTCTTTCTGGAAAGAATCCACCCCTATCCCTCCTGCCTGGAAGCGGTCCTGTCTGTTTGCGTGTGTGTCTTTGGGCACTGCTTCACTTCCACTTTGTGCAAGTCTCTTGGCTGGTTGACGACTTCCCTTCCCCAAGCTCTTAACTTCATTCTGGCTGCTCTTAAGGCATGTGCTTGCGAGACCTTTCTCGAGAAAGGATACTCAGCCCACTGCCATCAAGTAGAGTCTGACATAGCGACCCTCTGCGACAGGGTTCCTGAGACTTTGACTATCTAAGGGAGTAGCCAGCTTCAACTTTCTCCCTCGGAGAGGCTGGTGGGATTGACCAGCAGACCTAGTGGTTAGCAACCCAATTCACAACCCACTTTGCTACCAGGGCTCCTCAAACCCACTGCAAGCTCACGTGCATGGGCTCACAGAGACTCTGGGGGACACTCAAAATTCAAACTCACTGCCATCGGGTTCATATTGATTCCTAGTGACCCTGTTGGACAGTATAGTACTGACCCTGTGGGCTTCCAAGACTGTAACTCTTCCTGGAGGTAGAAAGCCTCCTCTTTCTCCCGAGGAGTGGCTGATGGTTTTGAACTGCTGATCTTGCACTTAACAGCCCAACACATAACCTATGCCATCAGGGCTCTATCCCTAGGAGACACAGGCACCCCTAAAATCTTTTCTGAAAATGATTCAGCAGCGGAGACAAGGGGAGATCTTTCCAAAGGGGAGAGGGAGCTGGAACCATGGCCAATTTTCTTGGAAATCTCATTTTCTGAGGTGGTGACTCCATCTTGCAGCGCTGACAGAGAAAATATGCAACGTGAAAAACCTGAGTATTGGAAGAACAACCTAGGGGCTTCCATCTCCCTTCAAGATCATCTGCAGCTCGCCACCCTCCTTCATTTCCTGCGATGGACTCTCTCCCAATCGTACCCCACCCGTCCCATCTCAAAGCCACAGAAAATGCTATGGGTGAAAAAACCCCCCAAAACCAGCAAGCAGGGAATATTGGAAGATAGAGACCAATGAACTGTCACCTGGTAACGGGTGGATATCCTGGGTTTGAAAGGGTGACAAAACTGAACAGCCCGCTGCTGTTGAGTTGATACTGACGCAGGGCAACCCCATGTGTGTCTGAGTGGTTTCAATGGCTCTGAGGTGATGGAAGTCGGTCAATCACCAGACTTTCATTCTCCTCCAAATAGTACCACTGAAGAAGAGTCCTGGTCGCATAGTGGTTATGCACTGGGATGCTAACTGGTGGGTTTGAACCACGATCATTTCAGTTAACAGGCGAATGCTTTCATATTTCCTGCTTAATGACAGATAGTCCCTAAATTGTCCCCCAGGAACTCTTAGTATTTATAACCTTGCTAACTGAGTTAGTTAATTGTGCCAGCCTGGCCGATAATCACATGTGGGGCTGGTTGAAAGGCGGAGGGATAAATGGGTGGTGAAGCCTCGCCTTTCTAGTTCTCGGGTCTCTTGTTTTGTGATGGTTGCACCGGGTGCAGCTGCCTTAGCAGTTCCCTGCTTCAGTTTGCAAGATTGACTTCCTGCAAGACATCCCTGAGGAGAAGCCACATGGACCTATCCCGATGCAGCCCTGGGTGCTGGAGCAGCCGTGTGGAGACCCCTGCTAGTGCTGAGATGCTTGTTCGTTCACTGACTCAGCTTTCCTCCTGCAGTCGGCATCATTGCCTCTGTTTTGTGAGGTGGAGGACTTTGTGGACTGGTGTTGGGTTAATGGGTTAATGTTGGACTTGTGGGCTTGGGCAGCATTGGGTTGGGATGTTTTCATGATGCACACTTTCTTTACATAAAACTCTCTCTTATACATGAGTCGCTGTGGATTTGTTTCTCCAAAGTACCCAGACTAATACACTAACCTTCTCTCTTTGAGTGTGGAAATGGCCTTGTGACTCACTTCCAGCCAGTAGAAGACAGCAGAGTGATGGGATGTCACTTGCAACAGTAGCTACAAAGTTCCTGTGGTTCCTCCTTAGCACAGTCTTTCTCTTTCTCTTACTTTGCCAATGGGATGGAAGTGACCTGCCCTTTGGGGAGGTCTGTGTGGTTAGGATTGAAGGAGGGCTCTGCCAGCAGACAGGGGGGAACTGAGGTCTGAGGTCCAGCAGTCCATGAGGATTTGAATCCTGGCAACAACGAAATTAGGGATCTTCTGTCACCTGAACCTTTAGATGAGACGGCAGCCCACCATAACACTTTGTTCGGAGCCTTGTGAGAGATCTTCAGGAAGCAGCATTCAGCCACGCCGCCTCCAGAGTCTCCACCCATAGACAATGTGAACGTCAATGTTTGCTGCAATACAATAGTGCACTACAGCTTTACTTACTGTAGCGAAAGCATGGAAGCAACCAAGACATCTTTCACTGGAGGAATGAAGAGACCGACTGTGGTACATCCACACAGTAGAATATCTTTCAGGAATAAAAAGGAACGAGTCATTGGCTTACACAACCAAACCCACTGCCTGAGCGTCTACTCCAATTTGTAGCGACTCTACAGGGCAGAGGAGGACTGTCCCATACAGTCTCCAAAGCCCTAACCCATACAGAAGCAGACTTCCTTGTCTTTCATTTGCAGAATGATCGGTGGATTTAACCACTGACCTTCGGGTTAGCAGCTGATCAGTTAAGCAACTGCCTCACCAGGGCTTCTTCCTTCATTCCGCAATCTTTTACTAATGAAAGAAGCTAGGCACAAAAAGGCTACCAGGTGACTAGGTTTGGGGATAATATTTTACATATCAATAGATAACATCTACAAGTTCCTATCACTTATCAATCTATTTATTGATCTATTTGTAATTTTTTTAATCATCTATTATCTCTATTACTTACTATATCCATCTCTATTGATCTATTATCTATCGATCACATCTCTCTATCATGCATCTAGTATCCATATATATCCATCTATCACTCATATATATCTCTATATCTAGCTATCATCTACCAGTCATAGCTCCCTATCATCCATATATATATCAATATATCATTCATATTTATCTGTGTGTATCATTCATATCTATCTCTGTATCTGCCTACCCATCTGTCATTCATAGCTATCTCTGTATTTCTATATCTCTATATCTGTATAGCTATCCATCCATCCATCCA
>NW_022103901.1:36907034-36908653 GCF_000313985.2 Echinops telfairi | reverse complement strand
TTTCCTTCCATCATTCTCTCTCTCTCTCTCATTCATTTATTTACTTTTGGTGGGTGTGTAAGGGGTTGTGCCAATGCTAATTCCTAGTTAGCCATTTCTTTCCTGGGTATCCACTTCTCCCACCCTAGGCTCTGCGGCAGAATTGGGAAACACATATGAATCTCTTATCCCAAAAAGGTTCTGTCCAGAGTGGTCTCCCAGAAGCACTCTGACTAGGCTTCTTCCAAGACAGATTTGTTTGTCCTGTAGCAGCTCACGGTGCTTCAGTATTGTTTGTCAACACTAAAATTCAAGCACATAGATGCTTCTTTGGTTTTCCTTTATTCAAGGTTCACCTTTTCCATGCACATGGCCTCCTACACGGAAGGCAAGAGTTCCATCACTGAACCAACCATCCCTGTCTCCAAGAAGAAGAATAAGCAACAAGAGTAATAGTATGTTAAGTAACACACAGCACCTGCCAAGCATCGGTGTTTAAGATGAAAAATAATCACCAGGGACAGTGTGTCCCTCACAAGGACCATCGCTCTATGAGGAGGAACTTGCAACTAGAATTTTAGGTTGACATTTCACAGACAAAACTAAAGAAGTCACTATAATAAGGATGTAGTCCCTGCAGACCAACCCAGACTCAATTGCAGTTGACTGGCTATGTGTACACGGCCATCCCTAATGGACTCATTTCCCAACTTCAGTATTCATTGGTGATGTGTATATCAGTAGGGGTGAACACCAGTATGGAGAGTGGATTGTGACTTCCACCTGCTGAGAGACCAGAAGATATCGAGCCGCTAGCTGAGGCACACATCAGCAAGTGGACACAACAAACCGTGCAGAAATGTGTACGTCAGAGCTGCAAAGAATATGGAGATGATGCAAAGTCATCAAACATTGCTGACTTCACCATTGCTCTCAGTAGGATTCTAGGGGATTTCTGTTTGAGCATTCACCTGAGAGCTTGAGTTGGTTGCTATTTTCCTGGTTGTAGGTTCTGTGGTCTTCCTGGTATAATGTTTTTGCAGGTATAATGATTTGTAGATGAAAATGGAAATAGTAAGTGCTGTGTCTCCTTCCTGCTTCTGTGATATCAGCTTCTGGGAAGAGCTTCACCAGGAATACAGGCCCAGACAAGTCTTGGGCCTGACAAAGAAGAAACATAAAGGAAGACATGAAATATCTTCTTTGCCAGTTTGATTTAAATCTGTGTTTCCCAGATTTATTTTAAATGACTAGTTCAAGGCTCTTTATAAAAAATCCTGGATGTACCTGTTGTGGTTGTTGCTATTGGTCGTGGTGGTAGGTGCCCTTCCTAAGAAAGCAGCTAGAGTGTAGGAGTTAGATTGGCACGAGTGATCGCGTATATTTTGGGCATGTGATCAGGAGGGTACACCCGGGAAGAGGACGTTGGTTCTGATTCATAGAGACCCCCGTACAACCAGGTGAAGCTCTTCCTGAGCTTGCACCTTTGCTAGGCTTGAGCCCATTGTTGCAGCCACGGCGCCCGTCCATCTCATTGAAGGTTTTCTTCTTTTTCACTGAGTCGACCCTTAACTTTACAAAGCAAGACGTCTTTCTCAAAGTTTTGGCACCTCTTGATCATACTAGGGGGTTACCCCCCC
>NW_022103901.1:36906122-36906567 GCF_000313985.2 Echinops telfairi | reverse complement strand
AGAACCTCTAAATAGAAAGCTTGATTAACAGTCTGACCGGGTGGAACAAACTCCAAATGCACTATCCCCCTCACATTAAAAAAACAGAACAAAACAAACGAGCATTGTCTTGATCGTTGATTTCACTTGACGAGGTTTTTTTGGGCGAGATGATGAAGCCGTCTTCCACTGGTTTGACTGGTGTTTGCTTTTGGGGTCCTAAGAATAGCACCATGTTACATCACTAGTAATGACCTTGGGGAAAAAAGTCTGGGTCACCTTGGAGCTGTTCTTTCACAGCACGGCATGTGCTTTGACACTCTTTTTCCTGGCCAGTCAGAACCAGAGGCACACATTTCTCAGTGACCCTTCTCATTCTCAAATCTTCTATTAAAATTCGCTGAACTGAGCTCCAAGATTGTCCAGATAACTTCCCCATCTCTTCAGTGGTCCATTGTCGGTCTTC
>NW_022103901.1:36887171-36904131 GCF_000313985.2 Echinops telfairi | reverse complement strand
AGTCTGTTGGGGCACCATGCCCTGGCCCCAAAGTCCACCTTCAGCATTCCCTGGGGACCTCGTCATTCAGTTCCCTTGCTGTTCTGTTGCACCCCCTTAGTGTTTTGCTCGGTGTGGCAGGATCAGATTGGGCACAATTCCCACACTGTGTCTCCAGTATTGTCCCTTGTAAGGCTATGGGTCAGTGAGGGATGTCATGTCTCATAGTGGGGCCATCCATGTGGTCCTCAGACAGAGGTTTGTCTTCAAATGATATTTCACGTTTTGTAAAACAAGATAAAAAAAGGAAACCACTCATACATTTGAGTTTTTCCTATAGCGCTGTCCTTGTAAGCTGTGTTCAACATCATAACAGTTTCTGTGGCATTTTTCCCAATCACGAAACAAAATTTCACAGCCACATGCCATTCTCCTAAATTGGCCATCACAAAAAATGAGATTTGAGTGGAACTGCTTTTATGAAAAAAATGCATTGTGACCAGAGAGAACCTTTCCAGGCGATGCCACTGGGTGCACTAACTCAGAGCAAGTTGCTGGATTATCTCTTAGTGGGAAAAATGTGTCTGAGCTTTCCCCGCCTTTTTGGGAGGGGTAGATACACCCCTTCCTATGTCCAAACTATGTGAGAAAATGCTTCACTACCCTTAATTCTAAAGTATAGCTGCTTTCTTGGAAAGAGCCACATGGAAAGTTACATTTGGGGAATACATGTTGGTATTGTGCATGCTGTACTAGAGATAAGCCAAGGTGTTCTGCAGAAAGGCAGGGTATGGACACATAACCAAGCCAGAATGCTTAGGAATGGCTAGAGGGGGTGGAGGCGGTGCTGAGACATATTCTTGAAGAGTTGCAGTGTATATGGGAGGGTTGAGAGTAAGGTTGTTTTGAAAGATAGCACCGTGTGTGGTGTGCAAAGTCTCCAGGGTCTGGGTTTTGTTGAAATGATGGAAAGTCTTTGAATGGTTGAAATCATGGAGTTTCAGGAACAGGCTTCACACTGTAGACTGACTATTCTGCTGGTAATTCAAAGATTGGCTTGTGGGAGGGGACATGAGGAGGGGAGGCCAGAGAGGACTCCAATACAGATGCATGGTGGTACTGGCAAGGATAAATGGTGATAATAGGGATGGGGATGGTGGGTGGATTTGGGAGCGATTATGCTGATGCAATGGACAGAAAGGAATGGACGCCCTGGAGCCAGGGGTTGTGGCTGCCTTGTCTGATGCCATATTCCTTTTCTGCTTCCAGAGAGGGTTCCATACTTACATAGTCAATGGATGCATGGATGCATGCTGACTGCATGACTCTTTAGACGGGCCAGGGAGATATGAAGCTGTCATCACTCAGTACCACAAATGAAGATGAGCTTTAAGCATCTTCCATTCCTTATTCATTGACTCTGTTTACCAGATTGCCCTGGCTGCACGTCTGTGTTAGAAGCCAGTTTTTCTGTATTAATATACTTTCAAGTTCTCTATATTTTGTAAAACTCAAATACAACTATAGTATATATACTTGGACTCCTCCCTGCCCCCCCTCAAAAAAAAGCATGTCTTCCTTAGATTCCATGTTCATAAAACAAATTTCTGATTCATAATTTTTCTTATTCCTTTTACTTGCATTAGCATTCAAATATGAGGGCTGAGCTGTAATCCTTTGATCTATAGGAATGTTTGTTTCTCCTTATACAAGAATACATTGACATCTGGCTTCTACATCAAACCCTGATGGGTCTGGTTTCTGTGACTTGGTCTTTGGGAGATGGGCATCTTTGGGTGAACTGACAAGTGAGGTCTTGTGCCTAGAAACACAATTATTTCTGTGACATTCAAGTGGAACCAACTAGGCCTTCCAAAGGTTTACTCCAGTTTGCGAATTCCCTGCTGAGATTCTGCATTTCCACCCCAGATACTCTGAACCAGGATCTACATTTTAACAAGATCCCCAGGCGATTCTTATTCACATATATGCATCCGGGGAGCTATTGGAATCACCTGAAACCAACCTTGCTAGATTTACTTTGAGACACTGAAGCAAAGGTTCCATTGCTCACTGGAAAAAGAAAGCACTGCTGGGAACCTATTGGAAGATGGAGTTAAGTACTGCAGGGACACAAGATGGCAATGGAGACTGGTTTATCTCAGAGTTTTCAACTTGGGGCCAATCTACATCTAGGGGACATGGGCAATGTCTGGAGACATTTTTGACAACAACATCTGATATGGGGGTGTGACTGACACACAGTGGGTAAAGGTCAGGGATGCTGCTGAGGAGGCCCCCACAGGGAAACATCTGACCCCCCAGGTAAAGTGTTTTGAGTTTGAGCTACTTCGATCTATCAGAGAAATGTGGCAGTTACATAATCTCCTGTCAGCTTGCAAAGGGGTAGAGTCTACCCTATCAATCAGGTCACAGTTTGATGACTTCATTTGGAGGTGCCAAGGAAATAAATAGCTCACTGCAGGCCAGATACACTCAGACTCTCTGCTTTGTCTTCCTGCTGACAAGCCACGTGGAGCTCTGCTGATAGAGCCAGAGTCCTGGAGCTGGAGGGGACCCCGGCCAGCCTTGAGAAGATTCCACTGCCACTGGATCCACAAGACTTTCCACCAACTGGCCTGTGATTTTCCTGCATTCAGCATCATTGCATGTTTGGCATGAGTCTGAAGAGGAATTTATAGATTGGTATCGGGCATGTGGTCTAATATCAGACTTGTGAACTTGATCTCGACTCGGCTGGGATGTTTTCTCAATATTCAATTGCTCTTTTATCTGAAACTCTCTATTACACATATATGAGTGTCTCTAGATTTGTTTCTCTAGTCAACCCAGACTAATACAAGAAGGGAATGATGTATGAAAGAGATGAGGTTTAGTGTGGGCTTACTGGCTAAGTCTCTGGATTTCCTTGAACCTCACGTTTCTCACCTATCACCAGAGGAGACCAGAGCTGGGAGGGTCCCCAATTTTCTTCTAGTTCCAAAATGTGAAGGATTTGTAACTGCCCCACGGGTCTTCTCATTGTCTTCAAGAAATCTGTTTTCAACTGTGCTCATAGATTGCTTGGGGGGTGAGATCATGCCAGCTGTCTCCTTCAGAGATGACTTGACCCTTACATTATTTAGTGAAGTTGTCCATTTCGTAGAAGGTCACTGGGTGACCTGGTGTAGGGGGTTAGAAGCTCTTTCTCTGGAAGATGTATTGTTTGAAGAAAACAGCACATATTTTTCATGTTCCTGAAATTCAGTAACCTGAACTCACCCTGACAATCCAGGGAGGAGAAAAGCAGAAAAGAGAGTAGATGCCAGAACTTATATTTTTCAGAATCAAAGTTGGAAAAATCGAGGACTTTTTAATCCCTGTTTCCATGGAATAAATGGGGAATTTACCATTTACTCTATCGTTCAAGATTCAAGGTTTCTGTTACGTTAAATTGGGGGTGGGGGTGGGTGGGAGGAAATGTGTGCTTAGGAGGCATCATGCTTATGCAAGTGGTGATGGACTAATTTGGAAGAGGTTAGCTAGAATGATTGCACAAGGTAAAGACTGTAAATCTGTGCTACTGCATTCTACCTGGGGAAATGGTTGAATCGGGGAAGATTTTGTTGTGCATGTCTTCACCAATATAATAATAGTACTAACCACAACAATGGTGAAGTATTAAATAATAGCACATCCAACATGCTTCATTCAAGTAGGTCAACAAATATTGCCTGCTTGTTATATCCCAGGCATGAGTTTTAAATTGAAAGACATTTTGTGTAGGGTGAGACAGAAATATGGATAAGCGGGGTCATTCTTACCAACTTATGAAGTAACCTGCAAGGTGGGTGAGGAGATGCCAGTAGCTAGGCAAATTAGTCAGAGCACTTTTTGCAAAGTCGTCTCTTCTTCTTTTCAGGTCAGTTCGGACTAGGATGTCTGATCATTAGCTACGACCCTCAAAGGCATGGTGTCTAGAGTAGGGGAAATTATTCAATTTTAAGACAAGATTTTAAACAAGGGCCTAACTGTTTCATCTTACTTGAATTTGGGTCACTAATTACACCCACTGATCTCCAAGTAATGAATCTAACAACGACCTCATAAATTGTGCAGTGACAACGGCTTTCCTTTCTGTCCTTTTTAATCATACAGACGAGACTGGTGCCTCTTCCAATTAGTTATGGCAATTATATGTCTATCAGAGAGACCCAGAGACAGAGGCGGGGGTGGGGAAGCAGCGGTTCAATATTAGGGAGGCTTGGACCACACTCTCTGCAGGCGATGTTGTGTGATGCTCAGCTTGACCCTCCCTGTTCCTCTCAGAGCCTGTCTCCCCACGTGAGCATGCATGATGTTGGAGGTGGTCATTCTCATCCTGGTTCTAACCCCCAGACTCTAGCACGCTGAGTAGACTTCAGTTGTGACATGGAAGGAAAACATGATCAAGACCAAATGCCACACAACACCAAGACCAAATGCCACATTTCTCCCAATGGCGAATTCCTGTTTGAGATGGTCCTTGAACAAGGAGCCGCATCTATCTACAGGAGTGAAAGGGAACCGGCTCACCCCTTGCCCCTGTATTTCTTCCTCTCCTCACTCCTTCTTCCTCTTCCCTTCCTCTCACTTTCCTGTCCCTTCTTTCCCATCCCTAAGTTCACCCTGACTCCATTGTGAGGAAAGGCGATGAAGCTGGGAGAAGAGCCAAAAACATCACGTGGCAGCCTGGTTTGGAGAGGTCAAGGTGGCAAGGAGAGGAGTGGGTGGTTTGAGCAATTCTAGGGAGGTTCCGCGGCTCTGACTTGGTGATGGATTAAGGGTGGGGAGAGAGGGAAGAGCTATGCTCAAGGCATATGCTATTAACTATCCCAGGTCTAGGGATGGGCTCTTACTGCTAGGGACACAGGACCTGTGACAGGTTCCCACCACCTGCTGATATGGTCCTTTAAAAATGTGACACACACTCCCCACCCCCACCCACCCAGAGGGATCCTGTGAGCACTGGCCATTTTCAATAAATGGCACAGAAGCTTGCTCTCGCTCTCAGAGAAGAACCTGCTTCAAACCTGGCAGTGGCTCCTCATAGGGTTTTCCGCTGGTCTATAAGACCTTGGATTGGAGACTTTGATTGGGGAAACTTGGGTCAAATAAACCCTGGTAGTGTAGTGGTTGGTTGTTGGGTTTTGATCTGCATGGTTGGCAGTTCAAAACCACCAACAGCTCCGAGGGAGAAAGACTGGGCTTTCTACTCCCATAAATAGTGACAGTCTAGGAAACCCACAGGGGGTCACTATGAGTCAGTATGGACTTGATGGCAATGAGAGTGGCAAATGAAGAACATTTGCTCTGATATGTATGTTCGAGGTATATGGTATTTATTCTATCTCAGATACTGGAATGATAAAACATGAACAGGGTGGGGCACACCACACTTGTCTTGAGGAATGTGCTGTCAAAGTAGGTGGCCAGATATGTGAAGGGCTAATCTATTAGAACACAACATGCAACTATTCAATCACACTGATCTAATAAACTCACTGCTATCGAGTCAATGCCGACTCATAGCCACTCTATAGGACAGGCTAGAACTGCCCCTGTGGGTTTCTGAGACTGTAACTCTTTATGGGAGTGGAAAGCCCTGTCCTTCTCCAGTGGAGCAAGTGGTGCTTTTGAACTGCTGACCTGATGGACTGTAGCCCAACACGTAACCCTGATGCCAGCCGGGCTCCATGCTTCTGACTGAAAACAGTTTCAAAGGCACCAAGGGTGATAACAGTATGCAATGCTGCCAACAACAAAGCAGCATGGGTTTGGAAGATCAGGAGGTGGCATCTGAGTAGGTTGCAAGTATGCGAACAATTGTTCAAAGATGTCCATTGAAGTGCCATGCACAAGGAGGAAGTGGAAGCCACCTCAGTGGTCATCACTCGTGGGCAGTGCTAGTGTTTAAATTTGGGAACATCCCAGCATCAAATAATCATTTCCTAAGTTCAAACAGTGGGAGAAAGATGAGGCTTTCTGTTTCTGTACAGAGTTACAGCCTCGGAAAGCCACAGGGGCAGTTCTACCATGTCCTGGAGGGTCACTTACTGTGAGCCAGAAATAACTCGATAACAGTGAGAAAGATGTTAAAATGATGCAGCGCTATATTTACTGTAATGGAAAGTTACCCCGGAGGAATTTTTAACTGAAAATGGAAGACAACAAAGGCAGCTGGAGCAGAAGGGGCCCTTATATAATAATGCCTCAGCTCGCTGTCACCTCAGTGTTTCATTGTGAATTGGATGAAGGTCTACAGAGCAGACCCATTTCCACTCACAAGTTCAGGCACATTGTGTCTCATCTCATCCACTGCCAGCCCCTCATGTACCAGCCCTGAGCCCACAGCCTCTCCCTGTTCCATGTCCCCATTCCTCCTTCGTTCTTAACACTTCTGACCTTGGTCTTTGGGTAAGATGCGACCTTTTTAAATTGCAAATGGTTGATTGTTGTAATGAGTGTGTACTCCCATAGGAAAACCCATTTTCCCCATTTATAGACTTGTCTGGCTGAAATTTGAGCAACTGGGATGAAGTCAGTTCCAGACCTGATGGGTGCCTACAATCCATAGACCTAAGGATTCCACTAGTCTCTATATGACCAAAAAGCCTGCTCATCATCTTCTTCTTCTTTTTAAAAATGATCTTGAATGTGTTCCACATTTTTCTTCCATTCTCTCCAGGACGTTCTAATGTGATTACTTTCAGAGCAGTGGGTGGTGATAGCTGGGCACCATCGAGTTCTTCTGATCTCAGGGTCATGGAGGCTGATATTCACATGGTGCTTCAGTCCACTAGATTGATTGTTTCCATGTGCCATCCATTTCAACTACTCTCCTGTCTTCTGGGCCACCGTCTTAGGGTTCTACCGTTCCCTGGGTGACCAGCAAGCCTCCCCCTTCGATAGAATTTAGTTTTGTTCCACATTTTTCTATTTGGGTATGCAGTGTTTTGTAGTCTAAAGAAGTCTGGAGAGAGAGAGTGGTGGTCTACCCACGGGCTTCTGAATGCTCGATGGCAGAGGGACAATAGCAGCGCACACCCAGCAAATACAAGATGGGGTGGTGGGTGCATGAGTTGCAGAAATGCATATGCGATAGGAATGCAACGAACCCATTTCCATTGCTCCTGAGACCCGGAACCGTCCCCGGGTTCAGCTGCAGTAAAACAACCTTGGTTGGCACAGCTCTCCATCCCGGATGAAGTCCTGCACAGTGGAAAGTTTCACTGTGATTTATTTATTTTTCCAGATGTAAATATATAGCAATCATGCCGTTATAAAGCTGGCATCGTATGAAACCATAAATTATATTTGACACATAATAATGTTGAATTACTGTGGAAGTCCATCAATGTGCGGTGGCATTGCTCTGCAGTGAACAGCGTGCTGGGATTCTTGCCATCAGATGCAAAGCCTCACGTGAGCTGAGATGAGATGGGGCAGAGGTAAGTCAGGAGCAAGGGTCCCAAACCATGGCTTTGGACCGGTTCACTGCCCCGGCACAGAATTTTCATTTCCAACACAGATATACTAAATCAGAATCCCTATTTTTAGAAGCTCTCCAAGTATCTCCTGGGGATCTTGTTCAAACTCTCATGGACATAGGTCTTGTTAAAGATTCGCACCAGAGTATCTGGTGAAGGGTTCTTGTATGCGTTAGAACTGCCTGAGGGATAGTGTGAGAAATCTGGATTTTGACTCAGTATACCCTGGTGGAAAGGTGAAGTTTCAGTCGAAGGTCAAACTGGATTGAACTGGTTGGGAGCCCTGCCCAGAACATCTTCATTCACTCCTTTGCTTAGAGAGTCATTCGTTCTGTGTGTATGGAAGACCTGTTTGGGGTAGGGCTAGACTCTGATGGTGGAGAAAACAAACACAAGCTCTGGCCTCCAGCAGAGACTAAAGGGATTGACAAACTCAATGCACAACTCCTTATTGGTTGCCACTGTTAGGTGACTTCTGGTCCATCTTAACTCGTAGTGACCCTGTGCATGACAGAATGAAGCACCGCCCTGTCTCGTAGCACCATCTTCACAACTGTTATGTCGGAGCCCATTGTTGCAGCCACGGTGTCAGTCCATCTTGGCAAGGTGTCCCTTTTTTTGAGGCCCAGATAATAGCTGCTGTGGTCCAGCCAACCTATGCTGATATTCTCGAAGTGTGCCCGGAATCAGATGAGAATGTTCAGCTATGGGAATGCAATGGCCTCACAGTGGCAGTGCACACAACGATCCCTGGATCCATCTGTACTATGAAGCTTGCAAGCACATCATGTTTATTAGCTTGCAGAATGAGGAAGGTTCCAGGCCATTCAAATGGCCACCGTTGTCACTGCAATTCACTTGATGGCAATTGGTAGGTGAAGTGGACTCGGAAGAAAAGCCTGGTGGTCTTCTCCCCAAACCAGCCAGCGGAAACCCTGCAGGTCACAATACAACAAGGTCTGAGCTAATGCTGGGAGGGGAGTCCCTAGATTGGAACTGGAGGGCACGTTCTAAACACACAGTGGCCACAACCATGGGCTTCAGCCCAGAAAAGACGGGGGAGCACCCTCTGTTGTCCGTGGGGCTGTAGGGTGTCAGAGCTGACTCGGCGCAGCTAACCACAGGGGATGGGGAGGCAACGGGAGGGAGAGGCTGTTGGAAAGGAGGAGCAGGCGGTGAGCATCCGTGGGGGCTCGGGGGAATGGCAGATGATGGGTGTGGTTGAGAGTAAAATGGGAAGTGGAGAGAGGTGGCGGAGAGAGTCCAGAGTCCCGGGTGTTTCCTCTGCAGATGGAACTGGCGGTGTCTTGGAGCTTGGAATCCAGTGTTTAGGAGGCTGGGTTTCCTCCTTCCCCAGGGATGGGTGAAGTTGTCTCAGGGAGCGGTGGGATCAGACTTGTATTTTAGAAAGATTACTTTGGCTGCTCCCCAGGGAACCTGGAGAGGGTGGCGAATGAGAGGCAAGGACAGGTCCCCTGGTGGGTGACAGGGCTGCTAAGCTGAGTGAGGGCCAAAGGATCACAGAGTCCCATCCTTCAGTTCCACTGGAGAGATCCTTAGGTGCCGAGGCAAGGCCCACCATTGATGATCTGCCGCATCTCCTCCTTGGCAGCACCTGGGTGCAGCGGAAATGGTGCTCCGCAAGTGGGAGGTGTGATTGATTTCATCGGCACTCCCCAAACCTGGGGTGGTCAGGGCAGTGGCATAGACCACCAGCTGGCAGGGGGAGATGAGAAAGCCAACCCCAATTTGGGAGGCAAGCCGTTCCTAATTGAACTGTTGAGGGACTTTTGATGAATGGCCCCACCAAAGCCGGGACATTAATAAATCATGCTGCAAGTTGAAGGACCATTTCCTGAGGGATGGCTTTTGGGCTTATGTCCTGTGGATGCTAGTGGTGTGAGGGGGTGGAAGGGAGGTAACTGGGCGTGGCCAAGGAGTCCCTCTCTCTCCTGGCTCCCTCTGTGAGCTGTGGTGGGGGGGGGCGCGGGGGGGGGCAGTCACTCCAGTTAGCCAGGCCACTGCTTGGCTCTTTCAAGAAGCAGAGCTGAACTGTATTCTGGGAGCCAGGGGGGATGAAGGCTAAGGCATCCTCTTCCGACTTAGCAATGGGTGAATGGATTCTGATAGAGCGGCCGGCATCGCTGCTGAAATCACACACTGGAACCGATGAGGTGCCAGCCCGGAGCTACCTGGGAATGCCTCTTGCCTCTTCTTCTTCTACTGGGGAGCACCTTGAAGGTCATTCCTATCTCAAAGCTGCTCCTCAGATTGCTGGTTACTGAGCCGGTACGCCTTGACCCAGGTGGCCCCCGCAGCATCTGTGGCGAACAGCAGTAGGTCCATTGTTGCCCCTGGACTTTCAGGGCACTCAGAGATCATTGCCAGCTCCACATTTTTAGCCTCTGCCTTTTACTGTAGAGGAGTCCTGGTGGCATAGTGGGCAGTTCACTGCAAGGTCAGCAGTTCAAACCACCCACTACTCAGAGGGAGAAAGAAAAGCCTTCTTGCTCCCATAAAGATTAACAGCAGTGGTTCTTGACTTGGCTAATGCTGCGACCCTTTCATACAGTTCCGCATGTGGTGGTGACCCCCAACCATAACATGATTTTCGTTGCTACTGTGTAACTGTCATTCTGCTACTGCTATGAATCAGGTGACCCCTGTGAAATGGTCTTTCGACCCCCAAAGGGGTTGTGGCCACAGCTTGAGAACTGCTGATTGACAGCCTCAGACACCCACAGGGAGAGTTTCGCCCTGTCCTGTAGCGTCATTGCGTCAGAACTGACGCAGTGGCAGTGAGAGTTTTATTGTAGAGAAACTTGGAAAGCGGTGGCTGGGATAAAGAAGAGCAACCCACTTCTCCTCAGGGCAGTACTGGGGTCCCTGTCGGACGAGCGAGGAAACTGAGGCAAAGGGAGGTTAGTTCACTGGCCTGCTGTGGATTTGAGAATGTAGGCGGGGGCACAGGTAGTAGTTTGGGGCTCTTTAGTCTTTAGAGAAGGACCCACAAGGCCAGGCGTCCCTGGCTGGTGAATCCAGTCCCTGCACGCGGCTGCAGACCCAAAGGCGGAGGCGTCCGGTGTGCTCAGAAGAAAGAACGGCCTGGTGCCATTGACAACACTACAGAGCTCCGTCCCACTCAGACCCCGGCCTCTGCCTCTGCCCTTCAGGGTCTCCAAGTGTTGGACAGTCCCTCTGTCTGTCTTTTGTATTGTGGTGACCCCAGTGTTGCTGTGATGCTCCAAGTATTTCTCCAGTATTTCCAACACCAGCAGGGTCATCCAGTGTGGGCAGGTGTCAGTGGGGCTTCCAAACCAAGTCAGACTAGGAAGAAAGGTCTGGAGATCGAATCCAAATATTCGCCAACGAAAGCCCTACGGACCACAGCAGAACATTGCTGTCTCTTGCTTGCGCTCCTCGTCAGGAACGACCAATGGCTGGTGAAAACCAGCTCGTCGGCGAAGCCCAGCCCCGCCCCACGCCTGTCCCCTGACAATCAGAGTGCTGGGGAGTGCTCTGTGGGCCCCACCCTTGGACTGAGAGGACTGACTTCACCTTGGCTAAGGGAAGGGAGAGAAGCAGATAGTACAGGGCACTGGAGGGGTCGCAGCAGGAAAGGCATGGCACCATGAGTCACAGCACCATGAGCTTCCCCACCCCTGTCTTTTAGCTGAAATGTCCTGAAGGAAAGGTTAAGTGTCAATTAGGTGAGGTGGAGCAGGGCTGGGAGGGATGATGCCAGCAGAGGGGCAATGCAAGTCTGGGAGAGCCCAGGGTGGGAAGGTGCCTGGTCCACCCAGCACTTCCTGTCCTCACCTGAACCAAAGCCGAGTTTTGCTTTTTCAGTCCACACTCACGTCCTTCTGCCCTACAAAGCAGTGTGTGGGGCCAGATGCCTTGCGCTCAAGGTCGGGGGGCATCTGCCATCAGTAAGCCCCACCTTACCACACCCCAGCACCTAGGGAAACCACAGGGTTTCATTGTGTGTGTGTGTGCCCACTTGCTAATAACGCTCCAGTACATTTATAGCGTGTGATTTCTGAATTCTCTGCAGCATTAGAAGAGAAGGAGCAGATGAACATTATTTGTATTGTCATAGTTAAGAGCTAATGGAGACTTTGTTTGAGAACTTCTTTGCTTGGGCATGAATATTCACGTCTCACATAGGCCTCGAGACAGATTTCTCATTTGTTGTTGGCATCTAGACAGCAGTTCGCAAAGCGTTGTCTTACAGGAAGCTCATGCAACTCCGGGAGGAGGTGACTCATCAGTCCATGCATGCTCTCTCTTATTTTGAACTTTTCCTTGTGGTCTGAGTGAAAGTTGACAGTGCAAATGGTCTGCCCATTCAACGATTCATACACAGTTTGTTTCCCGGCAGCACCTGCACCCCCTCAGTGGAACGACACTCTCTTCATTTCCTCCCCAGTGCACTGTTTCCACTCATCCTTCGCTCCTAGCTCTTTCTGCCTTCTCAGCCTTCTCCCTGGGAGAATACTTCCCATTGGATCTAAGGGGGATGTTATTGTGCACCTTACAGACCTGAAATATTTGGACAAAAGTTGAGCCAAAGGGTGAGTTTAGTTCTAGACTTGAAGCATAAAGGGTATCTAAGGGCCATAGTCTTAGAAGTTCCACCAGTCTCTATCAGACCAGTAAACTTCTTTTAAAAATGATTTTGAGTTGGTTTCCACATCTTTAATCCACTCTATTCAGGACTCAATATTGTGATCCGCTTTAGAGTGGTTAGCAGGGATAGCTGGGCACCATCTAGTTCTTCTGGTGTCAGCATCATGGCTCCTGGGGGTTGTGTGGTTCATAATTCTTTTAGATGAATTGCTTTCATGCATCCTTCATTCCCCTTCACTCTGCTTTGCTTGGCAGCAGGGAGAGACTAGTAGTTGCACCTTATATGACCACTCACAGGCTTTGAAGAGCCCAGTCCACGGGTCAACTGAAAAGGTGTGAGAAGGAGAAAGGGATATGTGTTTGACTGGGTTGACTAGAGAAACAAATTCAGGGACATTCATATATGTATGGGAAACAGCTTTATATTAAAGAGTAATTATATATTGAGAAAACATCCCAGCTTAGTCCAGATCAAGTCCATAAGTACAATATTAGCCCATATTTACAATACTAGTCCTTAAATTCCTCTTTAGACTCACGCAGCACATGCAATGACACTGGATCCAGAAAAATCACCTGCCGGTGGGTGAAAATCTTTGGGTCCAATGCTGGTAAAAGCATCTCATCTCTGGAGCTGGTCTCCATGTGGCTCCTCCAGTCTCTGAATGTGGCTTCTCAACAGGACGGTGAAGGAGAGAGTGTGGCCCACTTACTGGGAGAAAGAGAGGAAATTCCCAGAATCTTCATGAGAAGGCCCTGCCCACAAGGAGACATCATCAGCCTGTGACCTGATTGACCGGCTAGACCCCACCCCTACATTTATTTATCAAGTTGACATGAAATTATGTAACTACCACAAACCACACCTTGTCAACTTGACACCTTTGCACAACTCTTGAGCCATACGTAATTTTTAAAACAAAGACAATAGTTAAATCATATTTGTGCATAATGGGATAAAACTAAAATGCATATAACTCAAAAGCTGTCAGCCTCATTTAAACATAATATTCTATAAGTGAACTACACAAAATATTCTATACTTCACAATTGCAGTTATGTGAACATCTATACCATAACCCTATAATCCTATGAACATATTCACCCACCTATGAAAGTTTGTAAGCCAACCACTTTATGCCTTTATCCCCCCAATTTTTGGTATCCAATTTTATACTGCCCAATATTCATACTGTTTACTTATATCAGCCCAGTGCTGGAGGAGACAAGCATGTGAAGAATCTTCATTCCAGTTGGAACCTTGTGAGTCCGCATCCATACGCAAAGTCAAATCAGGTGTGAGAGAGGATATTTCAGGTAGAAGTAGATCCTTGACTACCGTGCAAGCTACAAAGGGCAACATTATGAAATCTCCATTAACATATTCATACAGCCCACAAGTTGCTAGACTTGTTGGCTGAGGACCATAGTCTTGGGGGACATCAAGGTCAATCGGCATGACAGAGTCAAAGATTGCCGTTCATAAGTATTCCTCATTCTTTTTGCTGTCGTTCCATAAGTATTCCTCGAACATGCACAACTTGTAGGTAGTGACCTGCAGGGCTCTTAGTTTCTCTTAGCGAGGTTGGAGTGTCACTGCATTTTTCTCCAACTCTCTCTTTTTGTCTGTCCTTCTCTCTCATCATGTTTTCCTACCCCCTTTTATTCCCATCTCATTGTCTTTCTCTCCTCTTGGAGTAAAACTTCATATCCCTTGTGAAATGCTCAGCACTGTGCTTGACATCCAGAAGCTACCCAAAGCCAGCTCATTCTTCCCTATTCTCTCACATGCTCTCGCTGTCCCTCTCCTTCCATGCCCATTCACTCCCCCCCTAAATGGACATACAAGGAAAGTGGAATTTATTTTTCAGGATTCATTGTCTTTCGTGAATAGAGTGATGACCTTCATTCCTAATTTTAAAGCGGTGCACTTGGCTGTTTTAACATTTTTCAGAGGGGGAGCTGTCGGGAGGCGAAATTGGATGGCCTTTTGTAAGTGACTCTTGTTTGATTTTTGTGTGTGTGTTTATTTCTTTTGGATAGAAACTTTTAGGTCAGTTGACCTCAAAACTTTACTAGCCCCTTGGAGACTCTGGGAATATGGCTACCAGTTAACAAGCATGGGAAGATTGCCTTAGCAAGTACTGGGCAGCTTCCACCAGGAGGGGAGACCTGTGCTCCCCGGAAGCCAGATAAACAACTTAAAAACGAAACAGACCCATGTATCTTCAAGTTGGAGTTCAGCAACATCTGCTGATTGTCATTGGCTGCACCCTGGACCACCAGCCCGAGCCACTTCTGTGCAAATCTGCCCCCACTCCCCTTATGGAAGCTGGTGCTGCCCCACCTGGGCTCCAACACACCCACCCAGAGCTCTTGCCTCACTGGTCTTTGGGGACTCTGCATGGATAGTAGACTTGTACGGCTCATGCACACATCATCACTACTCAAGCAGTGCTGTCCTTCATATTTTTCTTCCTTCTTCCTTCTCTGGCATCCAGCTCCCCACAATCTCTACTCCCCGCCCCCTTAACTAATACATGCATACACCAACACTGTCAAAGGGTAGAAATCCCCACTAAAACTGTGGGTTTATTTTAATTTGTATTTATGTTTTTTGATTTTGTGTATTTGTTTTCTTTTTTATTTGCATATGTTCCCAATTTGAAGTCATCTGCCATGAAATGGAATGTATAAAGATTGATATCCTGGGCATTCATGAGCTGAAACGGACTGTTACTAGCCACTTTGAATCAGAAAATCAAAGGGTTTACTCTGCTGGGAATGACACAGTCAAGAAGAATGGCATTGCAGTCATGGTCAAAGGACATTTCAAGATCTACCTTGAAGTCCAGTGCTGTCTGTGATAGGATTATATCTAT
Organism: Echinops telfairi; assembly: GCF_000313985.2. Taxonomy (NCBI): domain Eukaryota; kingdom Metazoa; phylum Chordata; class Mammalia; order Afrosoricida; family Tenrecidae; genus Echinops; species Echinops telfairi. The sequence goes on along the minus strand of NW_022103901.1, from coordinate 36,889,109 downwards.
CCCTCTTCAAGGAAATCTAATAAATACAACTATTGTTTAAATGTATGTACCAACCACAAAAGCTAGTGATGAGGAACCGAAGACTTCTATAACATCTTCAATTGGGAATTCATCAAACATGCAATCAAGATGCATTGATCATGGTTGGTGATTGGAATGCAAAAGCTAGAAACAAAGAAGAAAGAACAGGAACGGGCAAATATGGTCTTGGTGATAGAAATGCAGCTGGAGATCATATGATATAATTTTGCAAGACCCACAACTTGTTCATAACAAATACGTTTTCTCAACAGCACAAAAGGCAACTGCATACACAGTTTTCTCCTGATGGACTATACAAAAAACCAAACTGACTACATTCATGTGAAAAGATGATGGAGAAGTTCAATATCAGCAGCTAAAATCAGGCTAGGGGCTGACTGTGGAACAGTTTATCAATTGCTCATATGTAAGTTCAGATGAAGGTGACAAAAATTAAAACAAGCCCATGAGAGCCAACATATGACCTTGAGTCTATCACCCCTGAATTTTGCGATCACCTCACAAACAGATTTGTTGCACTGAACACTAATGACAGAAGGCCTGATGAGCTGTTGGAGGACATCAAGACCATCATTCATGCAGAAAGCAAAAGGTCATTAGAAAGACCAGAAAGAAAGGAAAGGTCAAAGTGGATGTCAGAAGAGACTCTGAAGCTTGCTCTTCATTGTAGCTAAGGAAAATGGAAGAAATGATGAAGCCAAAGAGCTGAAAAGAAAAATTCAAAGGGCAACTGAAAAGACAAAGCAAAATATTATAATCAAATGTGCAAAGACCTAGAGTTCGAAAAACAAAATGGAAGAACGTGCTCAGTATATCTGAAACTGAAAAAATTCAAGTATCGATTTGTCCAGATAGAAAGTTTCTATGGGCAGAATATTGAATGATGCAGGAAGCACCAAAAGAAGATGGAACGAATATACAGAGTCACGGTACCAAAATTAATTAGTTTACAGTTCACCATTTCAGGAGGTTGTATGTGAGCAAGAACTAATGGCGCTGCAGGAAGAAGTTCAAGCTGCACTAAAAGCATTAGCTCCAAACAAGCCTCCCGGGAATTGATGGAATGTCAATTGGAATGGTTCAGTAAGCCAATGAAGTACAGGAAACATTCACTTATCGATGCCAGGAGATTTGGAAGTGAGCTACTTGGACAGCTGACTGGAAGAGATCTATATTTGTACCCAGTCCAAAGAAATTGACCCAACAGAATGCTCAAATTATTTAACAGTATCGTTAATATGACATACAAATAAAATTTTGCTGAAGATCATCCAACAACAGTTGCAGCAGTACATTGACAGGAAGCTGCTAAAGGTTCAGGCCAGGTCAGGAGAGGATGTAGAACAAGGGATCTCATTGGTAATGTCAGATGGATCTTGGCTGAAAGCAGAGAATACCAGAAAGAGGTTTACTTATGTTTTATTCACTATGTCAAGGCATTCAACTGTGTGAATCATGAATAAACTATGTACAACCTTGCAGAATAGGTATTCCAGAGCACTTCATTGTGTTCATGTGAAACTTGCACACGAAGCAAAGGGTAGTTATGTAAACAGAACAAGGGAATACTGCCTGGTGTGAAATCAAGAAAGGTGTGCATCAGGGTTTCATCCTCCCACCGTCCTTATTCAATCTGAATGCTTAACAGAGAATTAGAGAAGCTGGATTAAGACTTTGGCTTCAGGATTGGAGGAAGGCTTATTGACAGCCCGTGAGATGCCTATCAATCTTTCTTGTTGGAAGTGAGGGGGACTTGAAGTATGTGCTGATGAAGATCAAGGATCGCAGCCTTCAGTGTGGATTACAACTCAATGCAAAGAAGACCCAAATCCTCACCACTAGACCCACCGGTCACACAACGATAAATGGAGCAAAGGGCTTTGCAGTGTTCAAGGA
>NW_022103901.1:36868954-36887071 GCF_000313985.2 Echinops telfairi | reverse complement strand
TTTGATTTGCTTGGATTCACAATCAATGCCCCTGAAAGCAAGAGTCGAGAGATCAAATGACACATTGCCTGGGGTAAATCTGCTGCATAACATCTCTTTCGAGTGTTGAAAATCAGGCCAGATACTTTGAGGACTAAGCTGTGCTTGCCCCAAGCCATGGTATTATTAATCACCTCATATGCATGTGAAAGTTGGACACTGAATAAAAAAATGGAAGAAGAATCTATGCATTTGAATTTTGGGGGCTGGCGAAGAATATTGAAAGTGGCATGGATCAACAAAAGAACGAACAGCTAGATCTGTGTTGGAAGACGTAGGGGCAGACTGCTAATTGGAGGCAAGGATGGAGAGACTTCATCTTACGTACTTTGGACATATTGTCAGGAGTGACCAGTTTCTGGAGAAAGACCTCATCTTTGATGACATAGAGGGACAGTGAAAAAGGGGAAGCATTCTCAACCGTATTGATGGACACAGTGGCTGCAACAATGGGCTCAAGCATCAAACCATTGTGAGGATGGTGCAGGACTGGGCGCTGTTTCATTCTGTTGTGCATAGGGTCCCCATGGGCCACAACCAACTCGATCACCCCTAACAGCAACATAAGATTCCCAGGTGTGAAAGCTATAGGGGCAGCCTCTGACAACCTCTGACTACTTAAAGGGGAGAAGGAGAATCATTGTCATCGTCATCCTCCTCATCCTCATCAATTCAAAGCCGATACATAGGAGGCTGAAGTTCGACATGCCTCCACAACCTTCTTACTAATTCTGGCATCAGGTACACCTCCCACGGCACTCTCTACTTCTCTGGTGTCTTTGATAATTCATTGCAATGACCCCACAAAATTCACAAACAATTTGATTATTAGGGAAGTTAACAGGTTACAAATCAGGATGGCAACTGCTCAGGCCACAGTTCTTCACTCAGGACAGCCTCTCTCAAGCCATGCTTGCAGGAAGGCTTTTCTTTAGTCTTCAGACTCTCAGCCACATTTTCCCATGGGCTCTGCTCTGCCTGGGAAATGCTACAATTAGCACTGCCAATAAATGCCCAAAGGGCACATCACTCCACCATCAGCCTGACTCCAAAGGGGTTCAGCTCTAGCTCTGTAGGTCAGCAAACCTACCATCCTCAGGTAAGTACCTGGAGGCAGCCTGCTCTGAAAGTGAACCTCCTGCCTGAAGGCACTCAGCTTTAGTTGCTCCAGGTACCAGGAAGCCCACCATGCTGTCCGGTGCTTTGGATCTTGGTTCTGCTACAGCCAGAACCATTCCTCTAGTGCCACAGCTTTCTGTCCCCGAATCAAGCAGATTTGGTGTACCAGGAACTCAGGGTACAGAGAACTCACCCCACTCCAGGCTCTTCTTTCTTGGTGGTAGTGAGATCCTCCCATTTCTGGTTTAGAAATGGCCCGTTTTATACCCCAAAGGATGGCACAAATTGACCAATCCCCACTTTACAGTTGCAAGTTTTTACAATTGCAATGAACACTGTTAACCGTCACTTAAACAACAGCATCATCATTATGTCACCTTCTCTAACCCAGATTCACCAGGAAAAGAGGAAACACACCCAATCTGCATGGCCCCACCCAGTTGTGTGGTGGGCGTTACAAAGAAGAACCATAGTAAGTAATTCATTTCACACCACCAGCCAATATTGTTACAGTGGGTCCTTCTGGCTTCCACTGAGAATTAGTTTGGGGCAGGGGCAAAAAATGATGCTTTTGAGCCCTGCCCAACCTTTTTAAAGATTCTAAACAAAGAACAAAGCAAAGCCCAGCTTCCTGAAAGAAGAGGCTTACAGGCATCCCTCCTGAGTATATCACATCATAGGTTTTCCCCCTCTGAAGCAGCGAGCCCCATCGCCCCTAATCGGTAGGTAGGTGGGAAGGAAGGATGAGGATTGACAATTAACAGTCAGAGATTTGCTTCCCTGGCACCTGTTTTGATTATTGAATTAAGGACGTTCTGGCAGCTACAACTGGCTCTGCCAGATGCTGAAGAGCACCTTTCAGAGAGGATGGAGAGGCTTGTCAAAAGGTGTGAGGATCATTCATCGAAAGAATAAACTGCCCAGATCCAGCTCTGTTTAGGCTGTCAGGACTGATCGCCAGCATAATGGAACATCAAGAACAAAGGAACCAGGCAACATCGATGAGGCACAGACACACGGGGAGATGCAGAACTTGCTGATGGCTAAGTCAACACCCCAAATGTCGGTTTCTCAGCTTGCGGGGGCTGCCGGCATGTTGAAAGGAGCCCATTTTTTCCCTGCAGCCTCTTGCAGACTCCTCTGCCATGCTGGAGGAGGTTGTAAAAAGGATCTTGGGGGACTTATCTGTCAGCAGCAGGATGGCGTGGAGGGGGGAAGAGAGGGCACAGCACCCAGGAGATCTCAGGAAGATAGATAGCGAAGGAGCAAAAGCAGGCTCCCTGTCAGTGATGGGAACATTCGCCATCGCTCTCGAAGAACCCCCATCTGCTTCTGTAAAACCTGAGCGTCTTTTGTAAGTGCACACGCACACATCCTCTTAGGCATGAATATGCATGCCCACAGGTGCGCAACCACACACATGCACACACCACAGGCACACAGATGATGTGTACATACAATGTGAAACACACACGTGTGCACACCCAGGCATGCAGAAATACTGCATACACACACCAAGTGCACACATACCATGTCCACTTGCACATGCCACTTGTACACCCATGCACATAAACCCACCGCTGTGTATCTATTCTCACACACATGTCATGTCCACCCATACACACACATACCTACACTGTGTGCCTGTACATGCTTGTGCACATCACACACCCATGAGCACATATGTAGCCCCAGTTGCATACACATGCACACATATACCCACACTGTGTGCAGGTATACACATGCACGTGCCACTTATACACACACACTCTCCATGTGCACACATGCACAATCATACACATATATATGCACACTCATATTGTGTGCACATGCCTACAGAGGTGCATACTATATGCACACACATTCTTTCATTATTATGTAGCAAACAAAATTGAATAGACGGAAGCTCATTCATGGACCTATAATACAAATCACATAAACCCCACAAACAAACAGACCACTGCTATCTGGTCAATCCCACCCATAGTGACCCTATAGGTCCTATAGTATAGGTCCTATAGTATAGGACATAGTAGAACTGCCACATTGAGTTTCCAAGGCTGTAAATCTCTCTGGGAGGAGAAGTCTCATCTTTCTCCATTGGTGCAACTTTTGGTTTCCAACTGCTGACCTCTTGCTTAGCAGCCCAACGCCTAAGCCACTACCATACAGGGCTCCTTATAAGCACCCCTAGCATCATTCAAATGCCTTTCCCACCCCTGGACCAACGTGCTGACAGGCTGTGACCAACTGGGGCATCCAATCAGCATCCGATGCTGAGGAGAACCAGGGACACATCTTCCCTGGAGCTCTAGAGGACGTTTCTGTTGCTAGCACAGAGCTAGCTGAGCACTCCCTTCTTGTGTTCACTCTGTTAGATGTACCATCCTGCACAGAGGTGCTCCCAGGACCAGCACACATTTTCTGGGCACTGGAGCCCAGGAAGCCAGTCTCTGGGAGTCGGCAAGGCCTTAGCAAGGCTAGACTGGGGGGAATTTGTCAATGATGTCTCCATTTCGTTATGATGCAGCAGGATCTGGGTATCCTCAAAGGTATTTGGTTGTTTTATCTGAGCCAAACACTCCTCCAGTATAAGTCCATTGTAGTTTTCTAAAGCGCGAGTGATTTTTAAAATGTTGCTGTTAGGTGCTGTCAAGTAGGTCCTGCCCATAGCAACCCCAGGCACAACTGAACAAAACACTGCCTGGTCCTGTGCCGTCCTCACAATGGCTCCTATGTTTGAGCCCATTGTTGCTGCCACTGTGCCAATCTGTCTCCTCGAAGACCATCCTCTTTTTTGCTGTCCCTCTACTTTATCATGTCCTTCTCCAGGGCCTGGTCTCTTCTGCAACATATGCAAAGTACGTACGATGAAATCTCGACATCATTGCCTCTAAGGGGCACTCTGGCCATATTTCTTCTCAGACAAATTGTATATGGTACTGCATCATTCGAACCATCATGTTATATTGCGTCAGGCTAGTTCCATGAACTGTTTGGATGATGGAGCCAGATGAAATGTGTTGCATAAGGAGTACAATGACCTGAACCGTGACTGAGCTGGAAGCTGTTGGAAGGAGCGCCAGCGGAGCAAAGACTTATGGGAAAGGGCAGTGGGTTGAGCCCAGCAGCTCTCCTCGGGAGACCACGGAGGCAGTCTGCTGCATCAAGTGCACAGTCTTGGAAGCCCGATGTCTTGCTCTGTCCCACAGGGTCACGCTGAGCTGGCATCAAATCAATGACAGTGGGGTATTTGTGCGTTGTTTGTAATTTTTTGTTGGTTTGCATTTCCCCCTCTTTTATGGGGACAGGTACACAGGACATTCGCTTTGCCATCTTAGCCACTGTGAAGTGTATGATCAGTGATGTGGATTGCATGCCTCATGATGTTGTGCTGCTGTTGATCCTTTCCCCTATGTTCAGCACCTTCTCGTCATGCAGAAAGAAACACCATGCCCTGCAGCCATCACTGCGCCCCCGCCCCCTCTCACCAGCCCTTGGTGACCGCCCGTTACTTTCCTCTTCATGCTTTTTGGAGGTTTACTGTCTTCTTGACCTGGTGTTCCCAGCATCCAAATACAAAACAGGACTTTGGAGGCTGGAAATCCAAATCAGGGTTTCAGTGGTGAGGGTCTCATCCCTGTCTGCAGCTCAGGCAGCTCTCGGTCTCTTGGCAAGTCCATGATTTTCCAGTGGAGTCAGTTGTGTGTGTGTGTGTGTGTGAATCCAACTGGGCTTTTTATGTCTCAGAGTAATTGGATCTAAGATGGACTCTACACTGACCAGATCTCATTGACCCTTTTCCCAAATAGTCTTATTTCTAGAGACCCCAAGCCAGCTCACTGCTCTTGAGTTGATTCAAACTCACAGAGACTCTGTACAGTGGAATAGAAAGATTAATAGTATTCCCAAAGCTTTCATCTCGGTGGAAGCAGACTGCTGTATCGTTTGCTTGGGGAACCGTTGGTGGATTCAAACCACTGACCTGGCAATTTGTAGCCGAACCCTTAACCACTGTGCCACCAGGACCCCTTACTTATAGGCAGAAATATAATGGGTTATGGCCACTTTAGGAAATATTTTGGCCATTTCTTATAAAACTACACATAAATATAACCCATGACCCAAGAATTATAGCTCTTGAGAGAGAAAGGAAAGTATATACAACCCCCCTCCCCCAAGTAATGATTTGTTTTAGGATTCATGATAGGATTTCAACATATATTTTGGGGTTAGTAATTAAATCCAGAATACCTAATACAAATATTCTATATATGTGGGACCATACAATACTTGTCCTGTTTTAAAAAAAAAAACAAATTATTTAAGGGGGATGATGGGTCTATGAAGATCCATTAAATTTCTACCTCTTTGAGAAACAATTTTCACCGGTTAGAGGGTCTAGCTTATATTTCTGGTACATTCACACGTCCATATGAAAGAGTGTCCAAAAGTCCACGGAAAAAGGGAACGAAGAGGTTGTGGGATTTTCCCACAGGCCTTTGGATGCCCCCTCACATGTATCTCAGAAATGGCTTCTTCACTGACTAAAGGTTGCTGGGTTGCTTTAGGTTTTTGTTTCTTATGCCAGGGAAATTCTAAGAGAGTTTCTCGTTTGGGGGGCGATCCATTTCCTTCCGAACATCTCCCCGGCATTCCTCCTCCTTCTTCTGTCAGCTGTGAGGAGGAAAGGCGGAGCCCCCGGAGGCCGAGGCGGCAGTTCAAGGAGGTGACGGCCAGTCAGGTGGAACTGAAGACCCCAGGACTCGGTTTTCTACTCGTTTCTAAACCCTCATGGGAAGGTTGTGTTTAAGTGCTTCGTACCCGGCATTCAATAAATGCCAGCTTTTTTTTCTGTAATACTTTTTTTTAATAGTTTTATCAGGGGTTCATACAACTCTTATCACAATCCATACATACATCAACTGTGTAAAGTACATTTGTACATTCATTGCCCTCATCCTTCTCAAAACATTTCCTCTCCACTTAAGCCCCCGGCATCAGGTCCTCATTTTTCCCCTCCCTCCCCACTACCCACTCCCTCATGAGTCCTTGATAATTTATAAATGATTATTTTGTCATATCTTGCCCTGTCCGACGTCTCCCTTCACCCACTTTTCTGTTGTCGGTCCCCCAGGGAGGAGGTCACATGTAGATCCTTGTAATCGGTTCCCCCTTTTTCTCAGCAGGGTCTTTCCATGCAGGGTCATTAACAAGACACCATCCTTTTCCTTTCGGAGAATGAAGCTTACCTAGGAGACTAGACAACTCAAAGTATAATACAGCCTGGGCAATGCTGTGGCTTCCCCTGCCCTCTGACTCCGCTCTATGAGAAGCGGTGAGAGTGGGGCTTCCCTGAGGGTCCAGATAGCTCGTCCAGGTAGATTCTGCCTTTAGGGCGACTCTCCAGTGGTGGCACCGTCCTCTCTTTTGGGCGATGGTAATTGCAGGCAAGAAGCAGGAGCAGATATGCATGCTTATTTCACAGGCTGTCTCCAGGATTTCGACAATGCTGCCGTATTCCATATCTTGGAAATCCACACCCTTCACAGCTAGACATCGGTCTCCTTCCTGAAGTCCCTCTCTATGCGCATCGGAGTCCGGAATCACCTTGGAGATGAAGATGGCTGCCTGAGAGGACTTTCCTCGTCTGGAGTTAAATCCCAACTGAGCCCCGGGAGGCTTCTTTAATGCGTTAATTTGAGGCAAACACAGAGTCAGCTCATTGTTGCAGTCTGGGTGGTACACACTCTAATGGGGAGGGGTCCATGCTGGGGGATTCTCATTGGCAGACAGGAAGGTAAACCACAGGGTAGACACCATAAGGAATCCATCGGTCCATTTCTGGCAAGGCCCAGTAATCCGGCCTCTGGATATGTATTTTCATTCTTCTAGGATCACCCACTAGAACAACAGTGCCTGGAACATAGAGGCATAATAGTTACCCCAGTGGGCTGATATCCATGAGGTCAGCAGTTTGAAATTACCAGCCATCCCACTGGAGAAAGACAGAGCCTTTACTCCTGCAAAGTTATAGTCTCAGAAACTCAGAGGGCAGTTCTACCCTGCCCTTTGGGGTCGCCAGGAGTCACTACCAGTTCCATGGCAGTGAGATACAGAGGCGATGTTGATGCTTCGTTTTATAAGAAATGGCCACACGATTTTCCAACATGCCTGTGACCTATTATGCTCCTGCCTGTGATAGATGAGAATTGCAATTATTCCTCATCCTTGCCAGCACTTAGTACTGTCAGCCTGTCAGATTTTAGCCATTAGTGTGCTTGTGAAGTGGTACTTCATGGTGGTTTGGATTTGTACTTCCCCGATGATTAAATGGCGGTGAGCTTCTTTCTGAGTTCGCAGTGGGCATTCATGTATTTCGCTTTGTGAAATGTGTGTGCATACCTTCTGTTGTTGTTGTTGTTGTTGTTGTTGTTGTTGTTGTTGTTGTTAGGTGCCATCGTGTCGGTTCCGACCCATAACGACCCAATGCACAACAGAACAAAACCCTGCCCGGTCCTGTGCCATCCTCACAATTGTTCTTATGAGCATTTTTTTAAAACTTGGGTGGTTTGTCTTTTTATTCTGAAATTATAGAGTAACACAAGAGTAACCTTGAAGTAACAGAGTTCTTTATGTGACAAATGCAGACCGCGTTTCAAAGCAAACCTTTCTTTCATGGTTGGCTCCACCCCTTATGCTCTGAATAGGTTAAGATGAGCACAGGTTGTTCATTGTCGGTTAGTCTGACTTCTTTCTTTCATGACTAGAGCGTTGCATGTTGTCGCTCGGAAGTGCCCTGCTCTCCTAGGTTCTAAAGGGCGTCTCCTTGGTTTTCTTCTAGGAAGTTTGAAGTTTGAGCGTTTCCATATGAATTTTTGATATATTTTAAGTTGCGTCTTGCTTATGAAGTAAAAAGAGGGTTGTTATACATTTTGGAGAGATTATTAATAAATGGGATGAAAACATTTGCTTTCTAAATTTTATTGGCCATTTGTGGGGGGAAAAAATCTGACATACTGACCGTGAAATGTGTGGCCTTTCAGATTGCAGTTATTATTTGTAAATTCCTTAGGCTTTCCTGCCAAACTTTCATGCTGTTGATGGATACCAACCCTTTTATCCTGTCCTTTACAATGTTTGTGCATTTTGCTTCTTGGTCACGTGTTACTCTACTGGCAAGGACCTCTTACACGATGTTCAGTAGAAGGAAAGAGCTCCATATTTCACCTGTATGTATGATGCTCTCACTAAGTACTCTTGCATGTGTAAGCTAGTTTTTGGAAATGCTTTTAATCAGAATGCCCCCGTACAGAGTTAGCGTCTCAGAAATCCACAAGGGCAGTTCTGCCCCTATTGGCATTGACTAGATGGCAGTGAGCTTGGTTTGGTTTACATCAGACTGAAGACATTTTCACTTGAATGCTACTTTGTTGAGCATTTGTGAAATCATAAATGGAGTCGATTTTGCCCATTCGTGCTTTTTCAGCATCTGGTGGGATGTTCACAAAACTTTCCTGCATGATTCTGCTGACAGGGTGAATTGGATCACTTGCTTTTTGAATGTTGAATTGAGCTCGAGTTCTGGGGCTCAACCCCACTTGTGCAGGACATATTGCACTTTAAAAATATTGCTGGACTTAATTTGCTACTAGTCAGGGACACCCACATTTATGTTCATAAGGGATTTGAGCAGGTTTTGTTATTATTATTATTATTTGGTAATGTCTCTTGCAAAGTCTTGGTGCTAGGCTTACATTGGCCTCATAAAACAAAGCAGGAGTTGTAGCTCCCTCCTCTACAGTTGGGAAGACAATTTTGAGTAGGATTCGCATGATTCCTTCCTTACATGTGGTCTGGAGTCTGTGGGAGGTGCAGATTGAAAATGTTCTCAACTGCATGCCAACCTGCTGGGGGGTTCAGTTTATCCAGGAGGCATCTTTGAAGGCAGAGCTGGTGATCCACTTCTGAGAACTTAGCACAGTTTCCCTGTCTGACACCCATGGGGCCCCCGTGAGCCAGGTGATGACAAGCGGCATACTTGTTTGATAAATTCACCAGGGAAGCCTATAGTTTTATTTGTGGGAAGGATTTTGAAACTACCAATTCCATTTCAGGACTAGATAAAGAATGGTCTCATGCAAACCCATTTCTTTTTTTTTTTTAAATCATTTTATTAGGGGTTCATACAACTCTTATCACAATCCATACACACATCAATTGTGTAACGCGCATTTGTACATTCATTGCCCTCATCATTCTCAAAACATTTCCTCTCCACTTAAACCCCCGGCATTAGGTCCTCATTTTTCCCCTCCCTCCCCACTCCCCTTCCTCATGGGTCCTTGATAATTTATAAATTGTTATTTTGTCATATCTTGCCCTGTCCGATGTCTGCCTTCACCCACTTTTTGGTTGTCCATCCCCCAGGGAGGAGGTCACATATAGTTCCTTGTAATCGGTTCCAGGGCGGATGAGCCCTACAGGACCAGTGGTGTGAGTGGCGCTACAGGGAGGGTAGAGGAAGAGTGGGTAGGAAAGAGGGAACCGATTGCAAACCCATTTCTTAAGCCAGGTTTAATTTGCTTTGTAGGTTTCTTCGGTTTTGTGGTGACACAGGTGAGCACGGGTTATTGTTAGGTGCCATCCGGTCACGTATCAATGAGACCATTCTGTTTATCTTGTCCTGGAACTGAATTGGTAACTTAAAAATCCATCCCACAAATGAAACTGGCTTCACTTGTGAATTCTATGGATCACAGGGTTAGTCACATCTATATGATCCTCTTTACATCCTTTGAATAGCTGTCAGATATGTAGCCAAATCATCTCTTTCATTCCTTTAAGAATTTTAATTAAAAATGAAATCCTTAGTCTTTATGGTGAATTGGGTAAAGGCTTTCAGAACAAATCAGCTTCCCATCCAAAAATTCACACGTATCTTGTTTCAAGTCATTGATTGCAATCCCCACGATGGAACATCACTCATCCCGCTTCCTCCCTGTGTTTCCTGCTCCCATCCCTCCTCCTTTCCTACCCTTTCCCCACCTGCTAAACTCTGTCCTTAGGCAAATGCTACCCTTTTGATCTCAAGTGGTTGATTATTCCAAGGAGCGCACATCTCCCTGGTGTTAGCGCTCCCCTTACAGACCAGTCTATTGTTTGGACTGGACATTTTGCTGGGGTGGATGTGGAAGCAGATGTGGTTCCAGGCCTGAAGGATGACTAGCAGCCATAGTCTTGGCCTGGTCATCTTTGGCTGTTAGTTTTATTTCACATTTTCTCCCATTCTATCTAGGACTTTCTGAGGTGATCCCTTTCCAAGTGGTTGGTCGTGGTAGTTGGGCACCATCTAGTTCTTCTGGTCTCAGGTTCATGGAGGCTGAGGTTTACATGGTCCATTAGCCCTTCGGACTAATTGTTTCCCTGCAGCTTCAATTTCCTTTCAGTTTCTTTGTTCTGGATGAGGTTCTTTACAAGCTTTTAAGACCCGCGTTACTCCAGACCAAAGTAAGAAGTTCAACATTGTCTTTGTGAACTATGCTGTGCTCATTGCCTTGGATGTCTCCTGAGGCTTTGGTTCTGAGCCTTCAGATCCAGCGGTCATTCCTTCAAGATGTTGGGTATGACTGAGAAAGTTTTATAACGTTGTCCTTCTGTGTGGTCTATTATGTCCATGGGTATATTTGCAGCATATGCTAATATGTATGTGGAATATTCTCTGTCAATTATATATTTATATATATACATATTCATGGTTATAGCCCCATTCCACTATCCACGTCTGCTCAGCTTGCATGTTTACCCATGCCTCCACTCGTAGATTATTGATATGGTATAATTCTCTTTAATTTTTGATATTGCATTATTTGTGTCTTCTCTCTTCTCCCTTGATCAGTCTTGCTAGGGGCCCGCAATCCTATTAATCTTTTTAAACAGTCAGTTTCAGGTTCTGTTGCTTTTGTTATGTTTTCTGTTTGATTGCTTCCATTTATTTTTGTCCGTGTCCCCTTCTTCTCTTGCTCATTTTACATCCAGTTTCTTCGTCTCCTAGCTTCTCTATATGGAAGTGTGGACCATTGATTTTCTGTCTGTCTTCTAATGTGCTGAATGAAATCCTGTTACAGCTTGACCCAGCGCTCCCTGAGGATGTGGCCTGAGATCTGCCCTCAGGCCTGCTCTCCACTAAAGCAGCCCAGAGTCCATTGCTGTGCTTGTCCTGTCCGGGTGGCCTTGCCCCATGCTGCGTCCAGGTCAGGAAAGGGCACCGAGGACTCTGGAGAGAGCCACTGTATGCACTCCTTTTGTGTCGCCAAATTTAGTCTGCACAGATCCGTGTGGCAAGTATACTGGCCCTGTTTCCTAGGGCAGAGAAAAAACCCCCATGATATTTAATTATTGGTCTCTGATCAGTTCTATAGCTAAGATTCAACTCCAGGCCTGTCTGACTCCGAAATCCAGAACTGCTTGCTACAGACTTCTGTTTTTCACACAAATAACTAATTTTTGTTTTTCAGACTCTAGGCGCCGTGGTGGCTTAATGGTTGGCTGTGATTGGCTCTGAGAGGAGGAGAGACCCGCTTTCTACTCCATCGCCAGTTAGAGTCTTGGAAACCAACAGGGGCAGTTCAACCCTGTCTTAGAGGGTCTCTACAAGTCAGCATCAACTGGATGGGAGTGAGTTTGAGTTTGAATATTTGAGTAGGTGCCATCGTTATACAAGGGAACTTCAAAAAAAAATTATGGACAAGGGAATGAAAAAGAGAATGGGATTTTCCCATGAACTTTTGGAAGTCTCCTTTTCTATGTGGACATTTTTATGTGTACCACTCACTGTCATTATAGTCATCATACTGTACAACCATCGCCATTCCTTGTCTCCATTTAGTAAAACTCATCTTTAGCAAAAACTCCTTAAGCAACGACTTTCCCTTTCTGATCCCCACCCCCGCCCCCCTAAGCTTGGCAACCACGAGTGAACTTTGGGCTCTATACTTTGGTGGGGCTTCGAAAAGTATGTAGAAAGAGTCCGTTATCTTTTAATTCCATGTTTCCACCAACTTTTGAAGCCCTTTCAAAGTACTAAATATTTCATGTAAGTGGGATCACACAGCATTTGTGTGATAGACTTACCCAACTCAGCACAATCTTTTTGAGGGCCTTCCACGTGATGGCATCAATCAGGGATCCGTTTCTATTTATTGATAAGACACACGTCGGAGGAGCTCGGCTGGTGTAGGGAGTTACAAGTTGGGCTGCTAACTGCAAGGGAAGCTGTTTGAAACCATGAACGAGGGACTCGGATGAAGCGTTCTAATCCTGTAGAGATTTAAGGTCTTGGAAACCCACCGGGGCAGCTCTGATCTGTCCTATATGTGGGTTATGACTGGGATAGATCCCATGGCAGTGAGTTTGGCTTTGGTTTTGGTTGGGTAGTATGCCATTGCAGGAGGTTCCAAATCCCATTCTCTGAAGCTCTAGCCAAGGTTGTGTGTATGTGTACCCTCCACACCAAGCAGACACCTGTGATGTCAAGATCCTGTGAATACTTTGAGCACTCGCTCTTCTTCTTAGCTAGATAATAAGAGACAGACTTTTCCATCTCAAAATGTAGAGAACTTGCTCTTTTCCTAGATCCAAGTAACTTAATTTAAACATCATCTTATATAGTCCATTTATCTTTTGGACCTACTGAAGCTCTGTGGGCTTCGCTCACATATCCAAATTCACCATCTAGTCAGTGGCCAAGCTGGGATGGGAACTTGGGTCCCCTGGCTTCAGTGGAAAAATGAAAGGAAGGAGATCATGGGAGCAAAGAATGCCAAAGAGTGCTTCGCAACCTCGGACAGGAGCTGGTTGGCCAGCCTTGAGACTAGTGATGGTTCTGGAAAAGTGCCGGCCACACACTCTTCACACTGAGAACAGATCAAAGATGCGACAAGAGTGGCCGGCTATCAGAAGCAGGACCCTCGTGGATTTTGTGCTTCTGTTAGAGCAAATCGGGTTGAGGAGGAAAGTGAAGGCATCTAGTTTAATTCCTTCTTTCTACAGCTAAAGCCAAGGACTCTTCAAATCCAGGCACTTCTCTCTTCCCTTGGAAACAGCTGGCGAGGGCGTTAATAATGATCCCGATGGCCCTTCTGTGACCTTGTAGAGTCAAAGGGAGTCACTGGGTGATGCAAATGTTCTCCACTGACAACTGAAGGCTGGTTGATCAAGTCCACCAAGAAGTAGCTTGGAACAAAGGACTGGCGATCTGCTTCCCAAATTTGCTACTAAAAATGCTATGCAGTCGATTGGCATCACATGGGCCACAAAGGCAATGGTCTGCATCCTACTGTGGTGAGTAGCAACCAGTATCTTAAAAATTCATGCGTGACCTTCTAATGTTCAACCTTTGATCTCTTCATGTCCAGGGGAAAGACAGGTGATGACAAATATAGGAACATGGAAACAATTAGTCCAAAGGACTAATGGACTAATGGACCATTTGAACAACAGCCTCCATGATCCTGAGACCAGAGCACTAGATCTTGCCTGCCTATCACTCTCAACTGCTTTGATAGGGATCACATGAGAAAACCCTGGTTAGAGAGAGAGAGAAAAAATGTGGCATAAACTCAAGCTCAGAAGAAAAACCAGGCTTAATGGTTGGATAGAGACTGGTGGAACCCTTGAGTCCATGGCTTAGGCACACCTCAGATGCAGAACTGAACTCACCCCTGTAACTCAATTTCCAGCCAATCATAGATAGGTCTATAAGGGGAACAATAATGCTGGAGAAGCATAAACACCTTAGAATAAGCAATCACCTGAGCCCTGGTGGTGTATTGGTTATGTATTGGGCTGCTATCTGCAAGACCAGCAGTTCAAAACCACCAGTTACTCTGAGTCAGTATTGACTCGGTGGCAATGAATTTGGATGGTTTTGAGATCAAAATGCAGCATTTACCCCAAAACAAAGTTTGGAAAGTCAGGAAAGGAGGAATGGCAACAGGAAACATGGAGGAAGTGGGATAAGTGATGATATATTGTGGGCAGGAATTGCATTCAATGCAACAAAATGTGTGTGTGAAATGTTGAATGGAAAACCAAATATCTGCTTGAAACCTCATCTAATTCACAGTAAGAATGTAAAACAAACACACCTCATGCAGTGCAGTTCTGTCCTGACAAAGATGAGGTTGCTGTGAGTCAGAATCAGCTGGACAAGTATTGGTTCCTGGATTCATGGCTGCTGCTTCATTCTAGTTTTCCCCAGAAATCTGGGAGGGGAGCAGGGTAGGTGGTGTTTATCCCTGGTGGGGGCTGGAGATGCTGAGAAATGAAATGACTGGCTTGAGTGTTGATTGTACAGTAGTGTCTCAACTTGACCTTGGGATTTGTAATCTACATTCATGGAGCCCTCCCCTCCCACCCTCCACCCATCCCCCAAAAGCAATTTATTGAATTGGAGTCAGGGGAAGGAGAAGTTTTCATTAAGAAGATCCCCCTTGTTCCACTTCAGAAAGCAACCACAACTGTTGGACATCTCACAGCTGTTTATGTCTTCAGGTAACTTTCCTTAGCCTTTCCCCCCATCTGTTCAGCCTCATTTCCCTCCCTGTGTTGGGTCTTCAATATCCCCTTTACTCCCCGATACTATATATACTCAAAGACATCATCCTAGATTATAGTGATTCACTATTCCTATTAAAACAAACAATAGCCTCAAATTACCTAGCCAACTAAACACAGTAAATTCAAATAGGAAAATATGGGCACATAGTGGGTAAATGTGAACCCTCCCCCATTCCCCCCCTGAACAAGAAAAGCTTTCGGCAAACTGCTTAAACGTGAATCCAACCCAAGGCAGTTTAATTTAGTAATACAGCTTGGTGAATGATGGAGACCTTGGGTTTAATAAGAAGGGGGGTGGGGGAGAGAAATGACATGCATATATCATCCAAAAGGATAATTATGAGAAACTATTTTGTATGATCCAGCTAAATCAAACTTCTAGTGCTTTCTTACTGCTGTCAAAATAGGGAGATTTAGGGCCTTAAAAATGGGAATTTTGCAGACTTCACTGCCAAGGAAAAATGATTTGTCTCTTGATAAATTACTATTGGGCTTTATACTTGGGGGAAAAAATACACTTACATTGAAATAAATGCCAAGGAATGGCTAGAGAATTTATATTATTCGTTCGTATCTGTCACTGGATTGGTGGGAAGAGAGCAGGCCCATTTAAAATGTCTTCTGGCTGCTGACAGTGAGCCTCGGAGGTGAGATAAGAGTCTCTAGTGAATGAATGGTGGCGGCGGTGCTGCTGCTGGTGGTGGTGGTGGTGGGGGAACCTCAGGAGCTGGAACAAATCTAGCAGTGTCCTACTAGCTTTCTTTCTCTCCTCCTGTGGACCCGACTTTCTATCCTCTCTAGATCCTACAGTCCAAGATGTACCCCTCCACCCCCACCCCCACCCCAGATGGGAACACTTGACGTTGGCTGCTTCTGAATGTTCCCATGGGTCACCGTCAATATCCCAGGTCCCCTGCCCCCACTATAGAAGGGCAGGCATGAAAGGAAAGGAAAAATTTGATGACTCCGATGCCACTTGTTTGTCCACTTTTAGGGGCCCAGGAGGAACCTGGGGAGGTGGGACTCTTGGTGGCTGAGTTAGTTAGTTTATTGTGCCATCCTGCCCGATAAACACACGTGGGATTAATTGAAGGGCGGAGGGATAAAGGGCTTGGTGAGCCTTGCCTTTCTAGTTCTCGGGTCTCTTGCTTTGTGATGGTCGCACCAGGGTGCAGCTGCCTTAGCCAGTTCCCTGCTTCAGCTTGCAGGGCTGACTTCCTGCAAGACATCCCTGAAGAGAAGCCACATGGACCTACCCCGATGCAGCTCTGGGTGCTGGCGTACCTATGTGGAGACCACTGTCAGTGCTGAGATGTTTACACATTCACTGACTCAGCTTTTCTCCTGCAGTCGGCATCAGTGCATGTGTTTTGTGAGATGGAGGAGGACTTTGTGGACTGGTGTTGGACATATGGGTTAATGTTGGACTTGTGGGCATGGGCAGCACTGGGTTGGGATGTGTTCTTGATGCACACTTAACTTTTATATAAAACTCTCTCTTATACATGAGTTTCTGTGGATTTGTTTCTCTAAAGCACCCAGACTAATCCAGTGGCCTCCTTAAAGAGCATGCTGAGCAGACACCAGAAGGGTCCTGGGGAGAATAGTGACCAACAAAGGGCTATGCACTTCCTGGAACAGAATGATGGCACCTGGGCAGGTTTAGGAGGGCAGACCTTGGGTACTCATGGTTCTGGATGCTAAGGGTTCAAATCAAGGCACTGGCCGTGTCCCTGCCTCTCACGTAGGCGTTCCTTTGTTCTTAGACTTGTGGGAGGTCCTCACCTGAGCTCTGCTTTCCCCTTTGCCAGTGCCTCTATATAACTGCATGTTTAAAACACAGGAGAAGCGATCAGCTTTAGAACCCATTCTGCTGAAATAAGACATAACTAATAGAACAAAGAAAAGCCTATTTCCAACAGGTCCTCATCCACGGGCACAGGCGCCAGGCAGTCAACCCACATCTCCAGGGACACAGTTCAATCCAAGACAGGAGGAAATCTGCACTCCAGTTCACTCATTTTTAGGAGTAATGGTCGGAACTTTTGGCAGAATGAGTAACATCTCTGGTCTCAGTTTCCTCATCTAAGATAGATGGCCACTATGTTAGTCTGGGTTGACTGAAGAAACAAATCCAGAGACACTCATATATGTGTGAGAGAACTTTATATCAAAAAGTAATTGCATACTAAGAAAGCATCCCAGCCCAGCGCTGTTCAAGTTCATAACGCTGATATTAGCACATATGTCTGATACCAGTCTATAAATTCTTCTTCAGACTCATGCAACACATGCAATGACCCCAAATGCAGGAAGATCACAGGCCAGTGGGTGGCAAGTCTTGTGGATTCAGTGGCAATGGAAGCATCTCAGCGCTGGTGTGGGTTTCCACGTGGCTCCTCCAGCTCCAGGACTCTGGCTGCATCAGTGTTGTTCTATCAGGTTTGTCTACAGGAATATCTCAGAGGGAGTCTGTCTGTTTCTGGCCTCCAGTGAGCTATTTATCTCCGTGGCACCTCCAATGAGGTCATCCAGCTGCGACCTGATTGATAGGCTAGACTCCACCCCTTCACAGGTTGACACCAGATTCTGTGATGACCACAGCCACTTTGGACAAGCCACTTCAGTCTTGCAAACATCGCCATCAAATACTTCCTCTCAGACAAGCTGTTATGCAGGTGGCAGCACATAGTACAAAAAAGAGACAAAGCATTGTTGTCGTGTAGTAGATGGTTTGACAAGAAACTTCCAAACTTCCAAAAGACTGGGTAAAACATGCACAAGAGATGTACAGAACTTGAATATGGGGATTGGCTGGTTTTGCCATCTGCTGGATACAAAATGAGCCATCTCAGAAGCAGGAATCTCATTATCATCAAGAAAGAAGAACCAGGCATGGAGTGCAACCTTTGCAACCTGAGATCCCTGCTCACTGACCCTTCTTAATTCAGGAAGCAGAAAGCTAGAGAACTAGCAGATGAGCAGCAGTGATGGAACCAAGAATTTGAGCATGACACAGAAGCCCACAGTGGGAGGGAAGCTGAGCATTTTGGGGCAAGAGACTCACTTGTGGAGTAGGCTACCTCTAGGCACTAAATTGGGGGAGCTAGGTTTTGTTGACCTATTGAGCTAGTTCTGAGCTCCTTCAGGCTAAAGCTTGTGGCAGAGTGAATTGACCTTTGTGCATTTATCAATATCACTAAAAAAATGTAAAGAGTACTTGGGCTGGGCAGAGATCAAGGGCCAGAGAGGTGTGTTAGTGGACATGGCTGAGAAGAGGCACCTCTCACTCTGACTCAAAGAACTGGATTCTGAGCCTTTCTGATCTTGAGTTATAAT
>NW_022103901.1:36862941-36867752 GCF_000313985.2 Echinops telfairi | reverse complement strand
AGTTCCTTATAATCGGTTCCCTCTTTCCCACCCACTCTCCCTCTACCCTCCCTGGCATTTTCAATCACCTCATATGTATTAGAAAGTTGGACATTGAATAAGGAGGACTGAAGAATAATTGATGGGCTTGAAATATGGTGCTGGCGAAGAATATTGAAAGTACCATGGGCTGCCAAATGAACAAACACATCTTTCTTGGAAGAAATACAGCCAGAAAGCTCCTTAGGGGCAAGGCTAGAGGGGCTTTGCCTTATGTACTGTGGACAGACCTCGTACTGTGAAGAGACCAGTCTCTGGAGAAGGATATCACGCTTGGTAGAGAGGCAGCGAAGAAGAGGAAGGGTCACAAGGAGATGGATGGACCCCGTGACTGCAATGATGGGAGCAAACAGGCACGATGGTGAGGATGGTGCAAGGATGGGCGGTGTTGTGTTGGCTGAGCGGAGCGGACGGACTTGATGGTCCCTGACAGCAACCTCAGTGCAGAATGTCGAGGACCGAGCCTTGGCCAGAGCTGATGTGCAGCTCATTCCCCTCTTTCCTCCATTCTTCCTTGGGCGCTGCCTGTGGCTGACGAGGAGGACTTGTGCTGAGGACAAAAATATACCAGCAGTACCCGTTGGTCCCACAGGAAATGGCTCGGGCGAAGCAGCAGATAGATGGATGCATAGAAATCCACCCTCACCTTCCCAGACTGGAAGGCTGGACTGTAAATTCCTTCCCCAACACACTGCACATATCCACACATACACATACTCCACCGCTTACAAATTAAAAGTCATAGATCTCACCCAAGCTTTTCTGACATGCTGCGACAGACTTCAGAGCCTTAGGCAAGCTTAATGTCCAGCATGATGATGGACAGCTGGCTGGGGAGGCTGCAAAGCTCAGTGTCCAGTGGCTGGTCAGCACACCTCTGCTCCTCTGTGCAAAGGGCAGTTCCTCGGGACTGTACACCCTCATCTGCAGGATCGACCTTGCTTGGGGACGTGGGGCTGCATCTGGAACCCTGGGTTACAAGCGAAGACTATCTTGAGCAGTGGCATCTTCACTGCCAACCAGCCGTTCTTGGTCCATGTTTAACTGAGGTTGCCCATGTGCCGAGTTCCCAAGCTAGAGTCTCTAGTGGGCAGGGGGCGGGGGCGGGGGTACAGCTAACTTTGAGTTTGCTAGTTAACTCAAAGGTTGGAAGCTCAGGTCTACTCAGATGCTGCTCTGAAGCAAGACCTGGCAACCTACTTCCAAAGTCCCCAGCCTTTGAAAGCTGCCCGGAGCACAGCTCACCTCTGATGCACGTGCAGCCCCCATACGCTGGAGTTGACGCAGTGACAACAGAGTTTTCATTTCCAGGGACAGTGCTCAGTGCCAGGCATCAGGCTTCAGAACCTCCCTGCAACTGTATTTGTAATATGATATGGTGCAGTGGGGTGGGGGTGAAGAAGCTACTCAGGCTCAAAGCCTTCAGGGGCTCCCGGTGACAACTAAAATAAACTCAAGCTTGTAGCCGGACTTTCATTAGGCAGTGCCCAAACACTGCCTTCAGCATCGCCTCTCCTCCCTTTTTCATTGCCACCAGGAGGGCTGTGCAATTCTGGTGGTAGCATTCTATTTCCATGCAGGAGACCTGGGTTCGAGTCTCAATCAGTGCGCCTCATGTACAGTCACAACCTGCTTGTCAGTGGAAGCTTGGGAGTTCCTGTGATGTTAAACAGGTATCCGTAGAGATTCCAGACTCAGACAGACTAGGAAGAAAGGCCTGGAGACCTACTTCCGGAAATCAGCCAATGCAAAGCCAGTTGGGTCACAAAGCTGCAGTCCAATAGCGCAGTGTCACTTGGAGTCTGGGGCCAACTTGGTGGCAGCTAATGCTAACACCACACATACCATGGATGCCAGGCAGGATGCTCTCTTAGTTACACTTCCCATAGCAAGCCCACATGTGTGCAGAACCTAGGATACGTCCATAGAATATGTCCATGTTTCTGGAGAACCTAGCATGTTTGTATGTGACCAACATCCAGGGGGCTTTGGCCACAGACATGGATTCTTCTTGTGACTGTAGCCCTGTGACCAGGAAACAAAGGCTGACTGAGGCTGTTTCCGTGTGCTGGTCTGCAAAATGTTGATAATATTGCCTGGTGGGATAGATGTGAGGATTAAGTAAGACAATGATGCAGTTCGCTCAGCTCGGTGCCCGCCGTGTAGAAGGCATTTAGCAATGCGCCATTCTTGACCTTCCTTTGTCCCTGTGGATTTCAGCATGATTCTAAGAAGTTATTTCTCCTGGGCATCCCTTGTCAACAACAGCAAACACTTAGAAAGATCAAAACCACCAAACCTACTGCCAGCAAGTTGAGGCCGACCCGGCACGGTCCTTTAGGACAGCATAGGACGGCTCCACCGGGTCTCCAAGGCTGTAATCTTTACAGAAGCTGAAAACCCCATCTCTCCTCCCAAGGAGAGGCTGGTGGCTTCAAACCGCCAGTCTTTGGTCAAGGACGCCATGGAAAGTCAAGATGAATCGGGCATTTCGTGGGGCCACGCCTTGTGCTAAAGGTGAACAATGATAGGATGACAATGTTGGGGTCTGGAGGGATAAAGGAGAACGAGGAGGCCAATTCTCTAGCGAGAAACTGAGTGGGAATTTGAACCTTTGCCATCTGATTCCATGCCCAGCCTCAGAACCAACTGTTCTTATCAAATCGTCTGCTCAAAGATGGCGGGTTGTGGTGGGGAGCGGATAGCTCTAGGCCTTGGCTGACCCTGGCCCGGGGCCCTCCTGCGTTCAGCTGGCTCCCTCTCCGTGGTCACTGGAGGCTTTGCTCTTTCTCCATTGTCACTGGAGGCTTTGCTCTGTGTATATAACAACAGCCCCCAGCAGGGGTTAGCAATGATTTGCTCAAGGTCACTCAGGGCCTTAGTGATGTGGAAGCAGTAGGCCGAGACTCTGAAAAGCCATCAGCAGAGGATGACACACAGTCAGCCTGGTCAAGAAGCCTCCCCTACACCCTTCGGACTGAGGGGTGAGTGGGCTTGCCGCAGCCCTCAGCTGAGGGGGAGCCTGGCATTGGAGAACGAGGGCTGCATGGAGTCAGGAGGCTTGGCTGGGTGCTGGTTCCAGGCAGAAGGAAACGTTTGAGAAGCGAAACAAGGTTCAAGTTGGACAGTGGGACAGAGGAAGTCCTGCTAAAGAGGTGGGGGCTTCATCCTCATGGATCGGAGTGAATGGTTCCTGCCGGCCATGCTTCGCTTTTCCATGTGGACAATAGGGAAGTTGTTGTGTGTTGTCTGGGTGCTGTGCAGTCCGTTTTGACTCAGAGTGACTCCATGCACCATGGACTGGCGCTGCGCCTCCTCAAGTAGTTCTTAGGTGGATTCAAGTCATCTCCTGGGGGTCTTTCTCTTTCCCCCTGCTCCTCCTCATGACCAAGCATTGTGTTGGCTCACCTTTCTTTGGAATGGGCATACACGTGGATCTCTTCAGGTTGGTTGGCCGAGTAGCTGTGGCGATCCTCACCTCTTCTGTCATTGTTAGGGACCGTGGCCTCGGTCGGACTCACAGGGGCCCCAGAAGCAACAGACTGCAGCAGTGCCCAGTCCACGCGCCATCCTCACAATTGTTCGTCACAAAAAGATTAGCTTAGGTACTTCCTCATAGCCTCCTTGGACTGTTCTCATTCCCTGGGTGTCTATGAAAGATCTCCTGAGACATGTCTTTCGCTCCTCGATATTCTTCATCAATCGGGTGGTGGTATTGTTAGATGTCATGGAGTCTGTTCCTGACGGAAGTTCCTGACCCCTTGCTCAGTGGAACCAAAATGTCCCCCATCCTGCTGCATGGACATGGCGGATTGTCAGCTGGACCACTGTGATCCTGCAGAGTTCGATGGATGCATTATCTGGAAGGACATCACCAGGCCTTTCTTTCTAGTCCCTCTTAGCCTGGAAGTTCCTCTGAGACCTGTCCACCATGAGTGACCCTGGTGGCATTTGAAATACTGATGGCATAGCTCCCAGCATCACAGCAGCATGGGAGCCAGCACAGGGGTGATGGGCACAAAGACAGGAGGGGGCAGTGGAATAAACAAATAAAGAACCTTTGGCTTTGGGGACCCACTTGCTGTATTTGCCCTTCTAAGATCCAGTGGTAAGGAGTGCTGGGGCTGTCCTGGGCTAAGGGCTGGACTGCTTATCAGAAGGTGAGTGGTTTGAACCTCCCAGATACTCCGAGGGGGAAAGGAAAGCCTTGGAAAGATTCACATCCTTGGATGCTCTTTGGGCATTCTGCTCTCCCCTACAGGGGCTCTCAGAATCTATGAGTCGGCTTAGACTTGATAGCAGAAGGGTGGGTTTGGTTAAGACCCTCTGGTGGGGACAAAGGAGGAGCTGACATGAGGCTGGGAACAAAGTCTGAATGTGGAACTCCTGGTCACACTTGGGTCCTGCTGATGAGGGGTAAGGGACTGGGGAACAGTGAACTCTGCCTTCCCAGGTGTGGGGGTCCAACTCTGCACCAACCCCTTTACCCCCATCCCATGCTGCTACTCCACTCCCAAATCTCAGCTGCATGGCCACTCTCCTCCTGCTCTGAAGTGGAGTCTCACTGATTAATGCCTGCCCTGACCTGTCCACTTCTGAGGCAAGCTCTCTGCTAACAGAGATTGTTCTCAGGGACCAGTGCCAGCCAACTCTTTTTTAAACATCAGTGTGGACACAGAGAGCCCTGGAGCTTTCTAGCATGGAGTGTGCAGAGCACCGACACAGGAGGGAGCCTTGAAGTGGCTGAAGTGGCAGGCAGGACAATTTACCAT
>NW_022103901.1:36861824-36862841 GCF_000313985.2 Echinops telfairi | reverse complement strand
GCGTCAATGGTTCAAACCCACCCAGTGGCTCTGCCCAAGACAAGACTCTTGTATGGGTGACAGCCTAGAAAGCTCTGTGGGAAGACTCTTCTGTCTGGCAGGGTTTCTCTGAGTCGAATAGACTTGCAGGCACTCAATAGCACAGCAGCCACATTGAGGGGCTATGTAGGTACCACCCAAATGCTTCCAGAAATACAAATGAATTCCATCATCAAACTGGGCTGGGTCTGGGAGGGGAGGGTGTTCTCATCATTAGGAATAAGGAGCAAACAGCAGCCTCCCCTCACCCCCTAATTCATATTAGCTCCTTGGAACAGCATCCCAGTGCCCTCCCCCCTCCCCTACGTAGCCACCTCTATTGTTGCCTGGACACACGCACACACACACACACACACACACACACACACACATTCTCTCTCTCTCTCTCTCACGCACAGCATCACCACATGGAGTGTGCAGAGCACCGACACAGGAGGGAGCCTTGAAGTGGCTGAAGTGGCAGGCAGGACAATTTACCATTTGGGGACCTTGCGCCTCTTCCATCTGTGGTGTATGTCTGTGTGTCTGGTCTGTGTGGGGCAGGGAGGGACAGCATTCCGTGCATAAAGGAACTCTAGTGGCACAAGGATGAACGTGCTTGGCTGCAAACTGTGAGGTCGGTGGTTTGCACCCATGCGCTGTTCCTCAAGCGTCTTCTTCCATAAAGACTTCCATCTTGGCAGTCCCATGGGCAGTTCTTCTCAGTTGCAGAGGATCACCATGAGTCAGAGTCAGCTCACAGACAGTGGATCTGGTCCACAGTGAGTGCTCTGCTCCTCCCGGGCTCTCATTGTGCCTGGAACACATCCCCACGTCCCTGCGCTGGAGTCGGCTCGTTGTTTGTTCGTTCACTCGTTCTGTGTGCATGGACATTGAAGGTCCGCTTGTTCTGAGTTGTTAGGCACTGCTATTGGGCTGTGAGCACTCGCAAGGGGGCAGAAACAATTTTAAATCACACCCATCACTGCATTTGAATGG
>NW_022103901.1:36858097-36861724 GCF_000313985.2 Echinops telfairi | reverse complement strand
CACCGACACAGGAGGGAGCCTTGAAGTGGCTGAAGTGGCAGGCAGGACAATTTACCATATTGGGGACCTTGCGCCTCTTCCATCTGTGGTGTATGTCTGTGTGTCTGGTCTGTGTGGGGGAGGGAGGGACAGCATTCCATGCATAAAGGAACTCTAGCGGCACAAGGATGAACGTGCTTGGCTGCAAACTGTGAGGTCGGTGGTTTGCACTCATGCGCTGTTCCTCAAGCGTCTTCTTCCATAAAGACTTCCATTTTGGCAGTCCCATGGGCAGTTCTTCTCAGTCACAGAGGATCACCATGAGTCGGAGTCAGCTCACAGACAGTGGATCTGGTCCACAGTGAGTGCTCTGCTCCTCCCGGGCTCTCATTGTGCCTGGAACACATCCCCACGTCCCTGCACTGGAGCCAGCTCGTTGTTTGTTCATTCACTCGTTCTGTGTGCATGGACATTGAAGGTCCACTTGTTCTGAGTTGTTAGGCACTGCTATTGGGCTGTGAGCACTCGCAAGGGGGCAGAAACAATTTTAAATCACACCCATCACTGCATTTGAATGGTGGTGCTGGCGAAGAATGTTGAATGCGCCATGGACGGCCAGAAGAACAAACAAACCTGTCTTTGAAGAAGTGCAGCCAGAATGCTCCTTAGAAGCAAGGATGGCAAGACGTTGCTTCGTGTACATTGCACATGTTGTCAAGAGGGCCAAGTGTCTGGAGAAGGACGTTATGGTTGGTCAGGTAGAGGGTCATCGAAAACTGAATGGAAGACCTTTCAGGTGATGGATGGACACAGTGAGTGCCAACAATGGGCTCAACCATAAGAACGATCATGAGGCTGATGAAACACTGGGTAGTGTTTCATTCTTTTGTACATGCCTGTCTATTGTATCCATCCATCCATCCATCCATCCGTCCTAGCCATCTTAGTGATGGAGCCGTGGTGGCACTGTTGAGTATATGTTGGACTGTTAACCACAAGGTTAGTGGTCCAAACCCACCAGCCTCTGCCTGGCAGAGAATTGAGACTGTCTACTCCTGTAAGGATGGACAGCCTCTGAAACCCGATCAA
This sequence comes from Echinops telfairi, assembly GCF_000313985.2. Lineage (NCBI taxonomy): Eukaryota > Metazoa > Chordata > Mammalia > Afrosoricida > Tenrecidae > Echinops > Echinops telfairi. The sequence continues at coordinate 36,860,656 of NW_022103901.1, read as the reverse complement.
AGGTCTCCGGGAGTCAGAATCAACCCAATGGCAGTGGATTTGGATTTTTAAACCCCTCTCTTAGTATCCTATCTGACTCTCTGTCAGTTTGCTTCCCCATCCCTCCCTGGCTCCAGAAAGATGCAGCAGCCACATCGGTTCTTTAGAAGTGATGGACTGAGGAGCAGGAGTGGTGGTTGTGCAATGGTTACGTGGTCAGCTGGTAACTGACGCGTCAATGGTTCAAACCCACCCAGTGGCTCTGCCCAAGACAAGACTCTTGTATGGGTGACAGCCTAGAAAGCTCTGTGGGAAGACTCTTCTGTCTGGCAGGGTTTCTCTGAGTCGAATAGACTTGCAGGCACTCAATAGCACAGCAGCCACATTGAGGGGCTATGTAGGTACCACCCAAATGCTTCCAGAAATACAAATGAATTCCATCATCAAACTGGGCTGGGCCTGGGAGGGGAGGGTGTTCTCATGCCATGAGGAATAAGGAGCAAGCAGGAGCCTCCCCTCACCCCCTAATTCATATTAGCCCCTTGGAACAGCATCCCAGTGCCCTCCTGCCTCCCCTACGTAGCCACCTCTATTGTTACCTTAAAACACACACACACACACACACACACACACACACACACACTGCGGGGAGGACACGCTCTGTGCCTGACACATTTCACAGGGAGAAATGGGTTTTAAACTGTTTTCAGCTAACACATTGACAGTCTCGCTGTTCCCCTCACCCAGCCCTGACTCCCTGGAGTTACACATGGGGCGGGGCAGAGGGGAGCTGATAGGATCTAATGCAGTGCTTACAGCACTAGGGACAGAGTGTTTCTAATCAGGGGAGAGGGCCTTCCCCCTTCCGACCCAGTTTCCCCTTCAACCACAGGCTGGAGTTCAGGGAACAGAGCCATAGGCTGTCCTTCGCCTGGTGGGCTGAAAAGAGCCCAAATCCTCTGCAGCGTCAGGGTTTGTAAACTGTAGAGTCGGTCTTTCCTCAAAGGGCTAAAGTCTAGAGTCTTGCAAATAGACACGTGTTTTCAGCTTTGATTTATCATCTTTAAATATCCTGGAAGAGCCAGAGAGTGATGGAGACAGGGGAAAGGGCGTGGGGGCAGAGGACCAACCAATGACAGGTCTAGAGTCAGGTTGCTTATCTTTCTCAAAAGCACCCAGGAGGTGAGGGGAAGGGTTGCTGCCAGGGCAGAGGGAGGCGGGGTTGAAGGGCAGGCTGGGGTGCTGGGCTGCGGGCTCCAGTGCAGCAGTAGCCACACTGAACAACTGCATCCTCCCGGTGCCCATGCCCTCAGGGGGAAGCGGGGACAAATGTGCTGTGTGCACCTATAGAGTTTTCTGGGAAATGGATGAGCGTTTGTGGCTGTCCTTAGCTTCATCCCTGCAGGAGAGAGAATGGGTCCCCAGGGTCTCCAGGGCTGCCGGCTGACCCAGAGCAGAGAGACAAGCCTTTCTCCTCAGGCAGCACCAACCTTTTGGAAACCAGCCAAGCGCCTCTGGGCTGTCCCGCCCAAGATTAAGCCCACTGCCTGACTTGGTTTAGCTGTGAAAACCCACGGATTGAACTTCAGTAGACAGAGCATTGCCATCAAGAATTAGGATGAAGGGTCTTCTCTGGACCCAGAACCCGAACCGCATTTACGGCCCTGGAACCCATGCTGACAGAGTAGAATGGACCCCGCGCGCCATCTTCCAGGACTGTAACTCTTTACGGGAGCAGGAAGCCAAGTCTTTCTTACGTGGAGCAACGGGTGGGTCCTAACTGCAGGCCAGCTCGTAACCATTGCACCCCTGAGGGATCTTCCTCCCGGGACAGAATTCAAAGATTCAGGAAGCGTTTTCCTAAGAACTGGCCCTGGTCATGGAAAATCTGCACTGGAATCAAGGTGTGTGCCTGGGCACGTGCACACACACACACACACACACACACACACACACATTCACACACGCACTCTCTCTCTCTCTCTCACACGCACAGCATCACCATCACTATCCTTTTCATCTCCGTCTCATCTTCCTTCTCCTCTCGCATTTCTGCTCCACAAACCCAAACCATCATATCTGCCTCAGACCTGCAACGGGGGAGTCTGTGGATGGTGCAAACTGCAAGGGCAGAGATCGATCCCACAAGAGGTACCTCTGGGAAAGAAAAACAAAGCGTGGCCACTCGACTCGGAAAAGGCACCACTGCTTCCCTCCTCCCCCCAGAGCACAGTTCTCCTCTGACTCCCACAAGTCACCAGCAGTGGGAGTTGACGGCACCTGCTTTTCACCAGATGACTGGGGCAGGGGCCTATGTGCTAAATCCATGGAGACAATCGTTGATGGTCTCACCTGAGACCAGCTCTTCTTTCCTGAGCCGGTAGCCAATCCCAGAGACACCTTGAGGTTCAGGGTTCAATAGCCTCTGAGTGAGATGCCAAGACGTGGACGTGCGGTCGGGAGGGACGCTGGTCCTTGGAAAAGCACATCGTGTTTGGTAAAATAGAAGGTCGGTGAAGAAGCTGGTTGACGCGGTAGCTACAGCGATGGACTTGAACATCGCGATGCTTGTGAGGGTGG
>NW_022103901.1:36794064-36857474 GCF_000313985.2 Echinops telfairi | reverse complement strand
TCAGTTGCCACCAAGATCACTCCAATTCATGGGCGCCTTAGGAACACAGGACCAAGCATTGCCCAGTCTGGCACCATCCTCCTCCCTGTTACATTTGAACCCACTGTTGTCACTATCATGCCAACTCACCCCTTGGAAGGCTTCTTCTACTTTTGCTGACACTTTACCAAACATGCCTAAGTCCCAGGCACCGATGCAGCAATACCCGCGTCACTCGGACCCTTGAGACATCATCAGTGAGAAAGACCTCCGTGCACGATCAGCAGAGCACCAGTTGGGACTTCTCTCAGGAGATAGTGCTTCACCTCCATCAACCACCTTGTCCATCCTCCCAGGCAGGGATAGATGTATGCCTGCACTAAGACTTCCTTTCCAGTGGATGGAGAGTCAGCTTGCCTTTCCTCTTGGGGCTGGGGGCGGTGGACACATGGGGTGCCGGGCTCCATTGTCAATCTGTCCTGAGCCACCTCCTCCCTCCCACCCCTCCTGTCTCCTGCTGTGGTGTGCATGGCGGTGGTGGGTGGTGATGGAAGACCAGCACGGCAGAGCCTATTAGACAGAACTGCAGGCAGCTCAGGTTCCACAACAATGCTCTGTTTTTCTCTCTGCTTTCCCCGTGCTTTTGAGGAAACACACAGATTCTGCCTTGCTCTCCCCCTGGTTCTCTGCCTATAAAATAAGTTTAATGGCTGAGATTTTCCTTAAGATCATCAGAGGCAGCGTAATTTATGCATCTGCATAGTGTGGTAGCCAGATGTAATTTGGCTCCAAGTTGTGGCGTTACAGTCAGAAAATGGCTCTGCTGACAGTGTGTTGCGGGGAATTTGCAATTTATTTAACAGCTGACTGGGCACTGACCCCAGACAAAGCAACCCTAATCAAAGAGTAGTTGGGGGGAAAAGAAGTGACAATCCTAAAACAGATGCCAAACCAAGGTGGAGAGGGACCCTGGGCGAAAGAGTCAGATGAGTGATGATGGGTGGGAAGGCAGGTGGTAAGGACTCCACGCAGGTGCTGCCTGGCCAGTGAGTGGAAATGGTGGAGGAATGGTGGGTGGGGGAGAGGAGGGTTGGTGCATTTGATGAGAACATAACCCCGCCCCTCCAGACACACCCTCGGGTTTCTGCTTGGTGGTTCTTACTCCTTTGAGCGAGAAGCAGGTTAATTTTATATGACCCGTGGACGCTCTGATGGCCCTTGTTCCTGGTGTTTTGCTTGTAGAGGATAAAAAAACAAACCAAACCAAAAAAGCCCCTTACTGACACTGAGTCGATGCCGACTCATAGCGCCCCTAGAGGACAAGGTAGGGCTGCCCTAGTTTCTGAGACGGTAAATCTTTATGGGAGTAGAAAGCTCTGTCTTTTTTCCGAGGAGCAGCTGGTGTGTTGAAGTGCTGACCTTGCGGTTAGCAGCGCCATGCCTAACCAGTATGCCACCAGAGCTCCTCCGTGTAGAGCATCTTTCTGGAGAACGTGGAGATGAGAGGGGTGCCCCTAGAGCACGCCTGTGGCTTCTGGAAGGAGTGGTGGTTGGCTACTACCCAGTTTGCCCCTGACTCTTGGAAACCCCATGCAAATGCTCCCTAGGCTGGAGGGTTAGAAGCTATAGAGCTTTCTTTCATTATGTGACTTTCAGAAGTAGTGATCTGGGCCTTTCTTCCTAGTCTGTCGAGTCTGGAAGTTCCACTGAACGCTGCCTAGCATCACAGGAACACACAAGCCTCCTTTGACAGCTGAGCGATGGCTGTCCACGCGGGGCATCGGGCAGGACCTAGGTCTCCCAAGTGGAATGTGCACATTAAAGCCCAACATTCCCATAGCTCCATCTGGAGTCCCAGTGTTGCATTGCCAACCACCAGTTCATTGGTTCAAACACCCAGATGCTCTGAATGGGAAAGGGGAAGCTGTCTGGAATCCCTGTTGAGGGTTGCTGGAGGTCAGAATGGACTCCATGACTGTGTGTAGGTTTGTAGTTGGCTTTAGTTGCCCCCGTAGCTCTGTGGGATAAGCATTGGGCTGCAAATCACAAGGTCTGAAGTTGAAACCCCACAGCTGCTTTGCAGGAGAAGCATGCGGCTATTTCCATCGACGTTTACCGTCTTGGAAACCCTATGCAGGGCTGCTATGAGTAGGAATTGACTAGACGGCAGTGGATTTTTAGATACTTGGCTTTATTCCGTAGAGAGAGAAGAAGATGCCTTCACTATACATCAAGCCTGCCTCTGCATGTCCTTTTCCTTAGCTTCTTCCCTGCCTTCAGTCCCCAAACAAACCCACTGGCATCAAGTTCACTGCAACTAGTGGGGCAGAGTAGAGCTGCTCCCTAGAATGTTGGGAACTGTAAGCAGCCTTATCTTTCTTCCTCAGAATGCTGGTGGATTTGAACCATTGACGTTACAGTAATCAGCCCAACATTTAACTCACTACCCCACCCAGACTTCTTTCATTCTGAACCTTTTCAAAATGAAAGACTCTTTGGTCAGCATTCCGAGCTCGAGGACGGGCTTCATTCCACGAATGAATGGTGCTTGTGTCCATGCTTCTGGACTGCCACCTCTTCTGCTGGCATCCAGCCAGGCCTGCCCCCTTGGGGTGGGTTTGCCATCTTGTTGCACCTTCTTCTTCCTGAATCTCTAGGGCTGGTTAGAATTCAGGGACCTCGTCTCACCTGGAGACCTGACCTTCTGCTCTGACCCAATCTTTACTCTTGGGGGTTTGAGCACCTGTGCAGATGCTAATGAAGTGTTGATAAAGCTGAGATGTTGACGAAGGCTTGGTGAAGCTGAGGCCCATTTTCCCATGGTTCCTCGGGCTCCTCATGGGGGAATTGGAGTGGAGAGTTGCTGCCAGTTGTCAGGAAGTCAGCCCCAACTCATGGTGACCCCACGGGTAACGGAACAAACCGCTGCCTTGTTCTGAGCTGCCTTCCTTCCCCCTGGTGCATTACAATCTCTTGAGGTGGCTACTGCGTCCGTTCATCTCACTGAAGGCTCCTCTTGTCTTCAGTGGCCCTCCATTCACGACTCGACACATTCTCTCCTTTCCAGGATGGGCCCTCCTCAAGATGTGCCCAACGCCCGCAAGTTGACGTTTCAGACACTATGCTCTGTTTTATCATTGGCTACTTTGGGGGAGCACTCAGGCCTGTCTTAGTCTGGAGGCTCCATTGAAACCTGTCCTCCGTGAAGGGACCTGCTGGGACCAGTGGCAGATCTACCAGCATCATGGCAGCATAAGGCAAACTGACAGACATGTTGTGTGGGGTAGGAGTGTTGGGTCAAGAAAGATGTTTCCATTCCTTCATCCTTGCCCGTGAACCTATTAATAACCCCACCCATCCAGTCTACAGACTTGATATACACTGCGCTCTTATTTGTAGGAGCACTGGTAGTGTAGTGGTTAGGTGTGGGGCTGCCATCTCCATTGTTGGCAGTTCGAAACTACCAGCAGTTCCCTGGAAGAAAGACTGGGCTTTCCACTCCCGTCAACAGTCACAGCCGTGGAAACACACAGGGGTTGCTCTGCGTCAGCACTGTCTCCATGGCAGGGAGTTTGATTTGGGGTTCTTTATTTGTAATCTGAGCAGCTCCTTCCTGTGCTTGAACTCGGGAGTAAGTTTTAAAAGATTTTATCTTGGCATTCAAGATTTTTGGTGAGTTGGCTCTGATTTATCATCTGTTTGGATACCCTATGAACACTGCCCCAACCTGCCTTCCTGCACACAGCATGGGAGCGGCCGCAAGGCACATGGTTTTTAATTTGCACACAAAACATCTCACTCCTTTCCATCCTCTCCTCAGTGACTGCCACTCACTTCTCATAACTCATTTATGCCATCCCTGCACTAGGGAAGCGTTCCTCATTCCTGTGGGTTGGATGCAATCCCCCCTCCTGGGCACCCTCTTTAACTCTTCTTTCGCAGTAGGTGCATTGATAACATCTTTGATCTATAATCCAATATTGGTCCTTGGGAGCATTGGGATTGGCTCTTATGTCCCTTTGATGATGCTGTCACTCTTGGTTGGAAGTTCAAATCTAACTAGAGGGGCCTTGGAAGAAAGGCCTGGTGAGCTACTGCTGTGGAATCAGCCATAAAACCCTATGGAGAACAGCCTTATTCTGATGCACATGAGGTCACCTTGAGCCGGGATGAACCCAATGGCAACTGGTTTCCTGTTGGATCCTTACCATATGGCACGCCAAGCATGCTCCATCTGGTCTTCTCCCTGCACCAGTGTCAGAGCGGCCCTTCATCCAAGGGTCACGTCATTTTAAAGCATGCATCCTGGTTGAGAAAGACAGCTCACTCAACTCCCTGCCATCAGGTTGATTCTGACTCACAGTGACCCTACAGGACAAGGTAGCACTGCCCCGGTGGGTTTCTGACACTGACACTGTTTACAAGAGTAGAAAGCTACAGAGTGGCTGGTGCTTTCCACCTGTGGACCTTGCAGGTAGCAGCCCAACTCTGCCCCCAGGGTTTATTCATTGTCGTGGGGGTGTCATTTCCCCTGGTCAGAAGTCCCACGCTTTCCCTCTTCATTCTTCCAATGAAGAGCAGCAGGGGAGTCTCCCTTCTCACGCTTTCCAACAGTTCCCAGTTCCAGTGGGCACTGGTCTCCAATGTGTGTGATCAAGAGCTTCTACAGAGCAAATCTCTGGCAGTAGAGGATGCTGGGACACAGGCAATGCCTGCCTCCAGACACTCCGGCCATGACCAAACATTCTCTCCAGAACTTGTGCTTCACTGATGGTGCTGCACAGCCTCAAAGGCTTCAGCTTCCACCAGCTCCCGCCAGCCCTGGCTGGGTGGGTGTCTTCTGGCTTTCATCGGCAGTTTTCTGCACCTTTCCCCAAGTTTACTGGTCACTCAAGGCGTTTGCTCTGTGAATTGCCTCTTCTCAGGCCGGGCTGTGCCTCTTTTCTTATTGATCTGCAGGACTTGTTTGTATTCTGGAAACCAACCCACTCTGGGCTTCATGTGTTACAAAAACATCTTCTCCCGGCTGTGGCTTATCTTTGAACTTTCCTTACAGTATTTTATTTCATTTTTTTGTCATCTAAAATTATTTTAAAGATTTTCTTGGCAGCTATAGGCCTTTAACCATTCAGAATATAATTTTTGATATGGTGGGAAGGAGGGATCAGGGTTTTGGTTTTCTGCGACACTGATGTATGTGTGTGGGGTTACTCTGTGCTGTTGATGATAGGACAGGCTTTTTCTCCTCACATGTTTCCATCGCTGACGTTGAGATGCATGGCAGTATCATTCTCTTCGTTTAATTGGCAGCGTGTGTGTCCTCCTCTCTCTTTGTGGTTCGTGAAGTGGCATTTGTCTTCTTCTCACCGGTGCCTCAGCTGCCACGAAAGAGGGAGCATGGTTCCAGAGTTCTTGGGTGCTGCCGCAGGGAGTGAACATGCTCAGCTGCTAAGGGGAAGGTTGTCAGTTCAAGTCCATGCACCGGCTCCTTAGAAGGAAGGCCTGGTGCTCTTCCTCCTAAAAGGCATCCACTGAGGGTGGTGTGGAGGGAGCACAGTTCTACTCTGAAGCCCATGGGGTCACCACGGGTCAGAATGGACGGACAGGAGCTCTTTCTGTAACCTGATGAGCCCACCGCTTCCCTGGTCCTGGCCTTTTTGGCTTCTTTAATATTTCTGATGAGCGCTGGAATCATGTCGGCAAGTTCTCAGGACTCCTGGGTTTTTGTAAATATTAGAATGGCATTGATTATGTAGGCCAGTGTTTCCCTAAGTGGGTGATACCGCCCCCCGTGGGGGCAATGCTGGAAGGATTCAGGGGTGGGGAGTGGGGCTGCAGAAGCAGATCCCTACACTTTATCCTGGGTTATGGGCTAGAGTACAATAATTTTTCATTGTCAGGGGTACACTGATCATTTTTGTTCTGAAAAGTGGGTAGTATGCCATTTTGGCAGTGGGAGGAAATAGATAATAATCTCGGTGAAGGTATTTCATCAGGTTCCAGCGGGTGAGAGGTTGAGGTTGCCACAAGTAGGGCTCGGGCCCAGTGGCACCACGAACAGCCATCAGCCCAAAGATTCTGTCTTATCCCTAAACCCCAGCTCCTCCCACTATGGCAGCTCCTACTTGCTGGAATAAGCCCCGGCCCAGAGTGATGGAGAAAAGATTGAAGTTGTCAAGGATTTCGTCTTGCTTGGATCCACACTCAATGCTCAGAGAAGCAGCAGTCAGGAGATCAAACAATGCATTGCATTGGGTAACTCTGCTGCCCAAGACCCCTTTAAAGTGTTGAAAAACAGGGACCACAAATTGAAGACTCAGGTACACTTGACTCAAGGCAAGGTATTTTCCATCACCTTCGATGCATGTGAAAGTTGGACATTGAATAAGGAAGGCCACAGGAGAATCCAGGCATTTGAATGATGGTGCTGCCATAGAATGTTGAATTTCCCGTGGCCTGCCAAAAGAACAAACCAACTTGTTTTGGAAGAAGTACAGCCAGAGGGCTCCTGGCAGGTAAGGATGGTGAGACTGCACCTTGTGCACTTTGGACGTGTTGTCAGGAGAGACCAGTCCCCGGAGAAGGACATCATGCTTGCTAAAGAGAGGCGCAGCGAAAAAAGAGGAAGTCCATGGATGAGATGGATTGACAGTGTCAGCAACCAAGAGCTCAAACATCACAGCCATCATGAGGATGACACCGGGCTGGGCAGTGTTTCTTTCTGTTGTGCACGGGGTGGCAGGGAATCAGAACTGACTGGAGGGCATCTAACAACAGACTATCTGTCACTCAAGGAGTTTCTACTGGGCTAAATGACCACCTACTAAAGATGACAGTGGGGTTTTTTGTGCACACGGTGAACTTTGTAGACTCCTTGGGAGTGTCAAACTCCATCAGCATCAGGGAGCGCAGTGGGATTTGGAACGCTCAGACCTGAGACTGAGTGAGAAGCTCCTGCTTTATCGTTGCGCCTGGGGGCAGCCCTGAGCCAGGAGGAAAAGCATCGGATGTGCCCATCTTTTTATCGCTGGCTTGTGCTGGCACCTGGGGAGACCAATGGATGCCTCATGCCTCCTTCTCCCCGAGTCTCCTCCTCTTTGACCCCTACGTATTGAGTGGTTTGATGTAGGTGTGGGTAAACAATGCCCTGCTGGCCAGCCCTTGAGTCGCCTGCTTTTGTAAAGCAAGCTTTATTTAAACACAGCTGGCCCATTTGTCTACAAATAATCCATGAACCTGTTCCATCGACTGTCTGTCAGTGCTTCATGCATGGCAGCTTGTATGCTGCTGTCATGCTGGAAGCTAAGCCAGTGATAAACACCAGCAGTGTTACTTGTGGGGGGCAGGTATTACATGGAGCTTCCAGACTGAGACAGACTAGAAAGAAAGACCTGGTGATCTTTGGAACATTAGCCAATAGAAACCTCATGGACCACAACGTGTTTCGTTTGGCTCCCTTGCTTTGGCCACATCATCAGGAAGGGTCAACTGCTAGAGGGAGGCAGGGTGCTGGGTGGTGGGGAGCCAGGGGGGAAAGGGGAGGTTCTAGATGAGATGGGTTGGTCCAGCAGCCATGAGGATGGACTTCAACATGCTGGTCATCATGAAGACGACGCACTGCTGCCCACAAGGTCAACTCCTTGGCAATTGGTATGGTGGGAAGGTCGCAGAAATGGTGACGGACCATCACGTCACATCCCTAATTAGGGGACCTGGGATTCTTCCCTTTCTTTCTTGTCCTCCGTCTCTTTCTACCTGGGCAGAGATGCAGGTAACACACTGTTTAGTCATTCATTCATTCATTCATTCATTCATTCATTCATTCATGTGTTTCCATATAACTTTGGCCCATGCATGTCCATGTCCTTTGGCATGATCTGTCCAGTTTGTCCAGAACCGTGGGTCTCTCAGGGCCCCGGAATGCTCCCTCCTCTCTGTTCTCTTTGTCCCTTTGATTTCGAACAATGATCCTGGTGCCTTGCTCTGGAGGCAGTGCCTGTGAAATTTCAGCCGCAAGGTGTTCAATTTAGAGGCAAAGAGTGGGTAGAAAGCTTCACATCTCCACAAATAAACTTGTGGCTGGAAAAGTTGGCTGTGCGCAGAAATGCGTCTATCTCTTTAGTGTTCCTGGGGAATATTTGCATAGCCGGAGAAAAAAATGTTAAAAGCTTTTTACCTTGTTTCCTTATCTGGCCTTCTAATGATAGGGGATATTCCCCCCACCCGCTTTCTCCAAAAGGTGTATCTCTCTATTGAATCTGTTGTTTTAAGAAAATGTTGTCAGGCCCTGTGATGAAAATTAAACTCCCCCCCATGCCAAAGGATGACTCTCTTGAACTAACTTAGCAAGTCCCCTGCCTGAAATGGGCTAGGATGTTCTGGCCAGCTTTGCAGCAGCTGCATGCTCTCTGCTTTCAGCCCGCCTGACAACCCTGTCCTCCTCTGCCCCGCTGTGCTTCTGCTCTCCCCTCATCTCCCTCCTCGGGGGATGGAAAAGTCACTGGTCTCCCTGGGCTGCTGGAGGCTTTGGTGCAGATGTTTCAAAGTCTGGGATGCTGGCAGCTCCCTGTCTCTCGTTGATGGCACCAGACTCTGCTTCATCCCCAGACCCAGGCTTCCCAGAACATTCTGTCCTCTGTGCAGGGAAGGAGCAGTGTGAGATGCAGAAGTGGGAGCCTTGTGTGCATGTTAATCCTCTGGGGACCCAGACTACCACTGAGACTTCTTGTTGTGCTATTTCAATGGCCACCTGCAATTCTGAGCTGGGCGAGGTCAGCTCAGCCTATGATGGGGAGAGGGTCTTAGGCTCATTCGCCCGAGCTCATGGAGCCCCTGGTAGTACAGGTGGGTCACGCGCTCAGCTGCAAACCGAAACGTTGGCAGTTCAAGGCCACCCAGCAGCACCTTCGAAGAAAGGCCTGGGATTCTTCTTTCAGAAGGTCTGCTCTGAGACACAGATGGGAGTCATAAGGCAAAACTGATGGGATCGGCAACTGTTTTGTTTTTTGATAGACTAAGGCAGAGGCTCAGAAAAGCCAAGTGACTTTGTAATGTCACACAGTGAGTTCGTAACAGCGTGGAGAAGTGGCAGCTCTGGGTAGTGGCTGGAAAATAGCTGAGCTAGTGTTGTCAGTGAGTAGAAAGTTTAGCTTATATGCACCCCCACTTGTAGCTCATCAACATGGTCATGTTCTGAAGACCAGGCCGTTAAGGGACAATCAGTATTGTGAAAATGGAGGACGATAACATCAGATCACAGGTAGAGCTGCCAGAAGGACACCATTGCAGAACTGTCGAATTATATCACTGCCCAAACACTGAGGCTCCGGACCTAGCAAAGTTGACCTCAAACCCTAACCATCACAGCCCGGGTTTCTCTGGCCTCACACCTGGGCATTTGCTACTGCCAGACGGATGTTTGTTCATGTGCAAAAGAAGCGATTGGTAGATTTTGTCCCCTATGGTCGTAAATGTGTTACATAATGAGATAATCAATATCCGAGGAGTGGTTGTGTTTTAAGAAATGAAACAAAGCCAGGCTTGAAAGAAAGAAAAATATATTGTGTGTGTACATGTGCCCCTGCACCTGTGTGTCCCCCTGCATGAATCTATTCCTACATGGGATGTGCATCCCTGCATGCATGTCTGCAGGTGTGTGTTTGTTCCTGCAAGTGTGTACATGTATATGTGTGCCTTTGCACATGTGTGTATCCCTGCATGTGTATGTGCGCCTTTGCACGTGTGTGTGTCCCTGCGTGTGTGTGCCTTTGCACGTGTGTGTGTCCCTGCGTGTGTGTGCCTGTGTATGCGTTTCTTTGCATGTGTGTCCTTGAACATGTGTATATGTGTATATCCCTGAATATGTATATGCATGCCCCTGCATGTGTGCCCCTGAATCTGTGTGTGTGCCTGAATACGTCTATGTGTCCCTGCACATGTATGTTTGTCTCCAAATCTATGCATATGTGTGTCCCTGAATGTGTGTGTGTGTGTGTGTGTGTGTGTGAAGAGCAGGGGTAGCTTTCCTCTTGACTCAGGAATCAAAACTGTGCTTTTTGGTTGAAGAAGTCCTGGGTTCAAGGTGAAACCTCTGTTCCTAACATGTTTCTCCTCCAAACATTGTGCTCCTGCAAATACTGCCTTCTCACAGGCTACAGTGACTTATGGGGATGTTGCTGTGTGATGGGACAAAGCATGTAGCGTGCACATCACTTGTGTAAGAATAAGGCTAACCCTAGAAACTGAAAACCAAACCAAATCCACTGCCACCGAGTTGATTCCCACTCACAGCAATCCTATAGGACAGAGTAGATCTGCCCCTGTGGGTTTCTAAGGCTGTAACTCAGGGGTCCTCAAACTATGGCCCGCGGGCCACATGCGGCCCACTGAGGACATTTATCCAGCTCGCCAGGTGTTTTTGCCACTGCTGCCTGTCTTGCTTAGCAGCCGACTCGTCCAGTGTGCATAGGAATTTGTTCATAGTTTTTTTTTAACTATAGTCCGGCCCTCCAACGGTCTGAGGGACAGTGAACTGGCCCCCTGTTTAACAGTTTGAGGACCCCTGCGGTAACTCATTTTGGGAGTAGGAAGCTTCATGTTTCTTCCTAAGAGAGGCTGGGGTTTTGAACCAACTGCTGCTGTGATTAGCAGCCCAAAGATTAACCTTCGACACCACCCTTTGGCCCTGGAAGCACTGCAACCACCACCACCACAACAACAATAACAACAACAACAACCCCCAAACCTACCATCACTGAGTTAATTCTGATGCATAGCAAGCCTAGGTAGCATTTTGCTGACTGTAAATGTTTGCAGAAACAGACGGCCTCATTTTGGCTTGAACTACCAACCTTACAGTTAACAGCTCGTCTGAAACACTATATCCCCCTTCACATTGATGATGAGAATAACTCCACCCTCTGGGTTGCACAAATAGTTAGAAAGCATCTCATCTGCTCAGCTTCCTGGACAAAAAGAACCTTCTTTAAATGGGAAGACTGTGCAATGTATTCCCCAAACTAGGGCATTAAAAACAAACAAACAAACAGATGAATTTTTGAGTGAAAATATACATCACAAAACATACACCCGCTCCACTTTTCTCCATGTGCAGGGCAGGGCCGTAGATCATGTTCTTCTTCTGTCTTTACCCCCATTGCTTCACCATCGTCAACTTAGACCCCTCTCTCCTCTCAAACCCTCTGTATTTCAAGGGACTGTTGTCAGTGTGATCTGTAGGTAATTTTTAAAATGACTGTGTTACTCTAAGTGGACATCTTTTACAACTTTCCCCCAGCTGTGGTTTACTGTGAAGCAGACCCCAGGGATCCTTCAAGGCAATACTTGGAGATCATGGCAGGGCAGTAGATTTGAGGGCTGTCTAGACCCATGCCATCTTGTAAGCCTGCAAAAAGAGGTCATTTTAAAAGTCAGGTCTAATTTGAAAGAGGAAATTCACAAATATTGCTCATCTCAGTTAAATGTTTACTTATGTACTTACTCATGCCACCATCAGACTGGAGGTGCTCCTGACCCGAGCCACGATATTTCCAATAGCTTCCTATGCATGCTTCATACGCAGATGCTTCATACACAGGTCCAAAGGCTTCATATTCAAAGCTGGACAAGGAACAAGGAAGACTGAAGAATGGATGCATTTGAACTATGGCGCTGGTGAAGACTATTGAAAGTACCCTGGACCTCCAAGAGAACAAACAAACCTGTCTTGCAAGAAGGCCATGCAGAATGCTCCTTCGAGACAAAGATGGCCAGGCTTTGCTTCACTTACTTTGCATATGATAAATGAGGGGTCAGTCGTGGAAAAGGACAGCATGCTTAGTAGAGCAGGAGGTCAGAGAAGAGAAGACCCTCAGTGAGATGGATGGACACCGTGGCTGCAACAATAGGCTCAAACATCACCAGCGTAGTGAGGATGGCGCCGGACTGGGCAGTGTTTCATCTGTTGCACATAGAGATCGTTATGAGTGGGAACTGACCCGGCACTCAGCAGCCACTCACACATACAACCACCACTGAGATCCAAATAGAGACCCGGCCATTTCCCTTAAAAGGACTCCTTCTAGCCACCTCTCTTCCCAGAGGCCAGCACTCTTTTGAGTCTTATCCCGTGGATTATTTCTGACCGACCCTGTACATCATACAAATGGAATTTCGCGACATGGTCTCTTCTGTCTACACAGTAACAAAGTCCTAACGACTCACAACAGTGAGGATGAGGAAGAAGCTCAGGAATCACATTGAGGGAAGCCAATTGGGACCTGTTGGAGAGGGCATGGGGGACAATGCACCATTACATGGGGACACTGGCATCGAAGGCCATGGGGATTGTTCTGGGGGTCCAAGACATTTGCCTATCTTACCTTCACTTAAGAAAAGTAACCCCTTCAACCTGTGTCATGTGAAGGTACAGTGTCATGTGTGAGAAACCACTGCCACGACACTGGCTTTGCCCTCTCTGTGGATAACGTGAGCCCGGACCTGCTTCTGTACCCTTGGGGATGCTGCGGCGAGTGCCTCCCAATGGTCACCTGCCTTTTTAGCAATCCCGCCTTCTCTTTGGAGACCCACCTTGTTGGCTAGGGAGCAGCAGGTCTGAGAGCAAGTGAATAAACCACTGTTCCCTTGCCTTTGAAATCATTCCCCCAGTCCTTGTCTTTCAGGAGGCCTGCCCCCTGCCCGGTCCCTCCTCCCCCTCTCCACTCCTGCAGAATTAATCCACCACAAGGAGTGGGCCCATCCCAGGCGGACCCTCTGGAAAGCCATGGTTTCTCACCTGCCTCCCTGCCCCTAGCAGAATTCAGGAATCATTAGCGTTTGATGAGCTTGTGTTTCAAGACTTCAATCTCTTGTACTTTGAAATTGAAATTCCTGAGCCTGCAAGGGACCCTGCACTGACAGCTGACTTATTGAACCTTCTCCAGCTTCAACAGCTCTGAGAGTCAATCTATCCGCGTGGGTCCTTGCAGTGCACAATCTATCAGGCAGCTCGAGTCCAGGAAATGCTTGGGAAGCCAAGCGCTGGGTCAGTTTCCCCCCATCTTTCCCTGGGCCAGAGGGACAAGATGACATTAGTGTGCATGTTAATCAACAGATCTTAGGAAGTGGAAAATGCAAGTCTGGATTCTACTCTGGAAGCAGGAGCACAGTGGATGTGCCCGAAGTCCGTTTTCAAATCCCAATTATTCCCAGATCTCCAAAAGAGCTCATCTGGCATTGTGGATTGGCTCCCACCTCCAGCTCCCTCAGAGAATACTTATTTGTTGCCTCTGCACCATTGCTGTGCAGTGTGCAAAAGACTCATCTGTGTTTGACTCAGAGGAAAATATTAAGCAGGTGTGGTAGTTGATCTATAGCACTGGTACCATTTGGTGTTAAATCACCCCAACTCATGGTGACCTCATGGGTGTCGGAGTGGAATTGCATCCCATAGGATTTAAAATCACTGGTTTTTCACAATAGCTCACCACTTCTGTCTTCAAAGGCACCCCTGGATGGACTGGGCCCTCTGAGTTTTCTGTTAGCAGCTGGGTGCGGGGACTGTTTGCACTACGTGGGGCTCTTCCCTCTGCAGTTAGGATGGAGCTAGCACTGTTCGTTGTGAAACATGAGGAGCTGAGATGATTTTCAATGTGTGTGCAGCTTGTGTATCTTGCGTATCCGTCCCTCCTGCTCTGTGGATATACATTGTTGAATTTGTACTTGTGTCCAGGTAGAATTCCATCCCAGCTCCTCCATCTGGCCTAGTCCTACTTGTCCATGAGACTCCATCATGAGACAGACTCAGGTCCCTCAGGAAGAAAGAGTGACTCCTTCCTTTGGCCTCCCATGCCACATTTTTATGTTTTGACATTTTATGTCCTCATGAAGCTACAGTCTTAATGTTTCTGCTTATGCACCAGCCTCTCCACCTTTGGACAGAGGCTTGTCCTGGCATTGTGTGGGAGACCCACTGACCTTCACTGCCTGAGTTAGGCTGTGCTCCCTAGAGAATCAAAACCAAGGATGCTTGCATGCATGTGTACATGGAAAGAAGTTTATATCAAGGAGTGGCGCACACAGTTGTAGAAGTAGGTAAGTCCTGTCTGGTTCAAGTCCATGAGTCAGATATAAGCTGTAGCTGCAGGGCCTGTTGAACGGGATGCAGGAAGATGAGTCAGGGAGACCACTGACCGGTGGATGCAGAGCTGAATGAATCCAAGATCAGCAGTCCGCTGATGGCTGCTGGGATCAGCGGGCAATGCACCAGGACAGAAGGACCCAGATGCAGGATCCAGATCAAGCAAAAGTGAGCTAGCTTCCATGATCTGTCAATTTGTACTAAGACTGGGCCACACCCTCAAGGAAGCCTTCCTCAATCCCACCAAGGATGTGACCAGATTAAGGAGGTCTGTTTTTCCATTGTGAGGTTGGCGCTGAACCAGGCTGTGCTCTGTTCTATTGTACATAGGGTTGCTATGGGTTGGAATTGACTTGATCTCACCTAACAACAACAACAACAACAACAACAACAACAACAGCAGCAGCAGCAATTCTCCCCACAACTGCTGCGTAGAAAATTCCATTATGGAATTGCCCACACAATGCTAGATCATTGTATCAATTCTTCTTCCGTCTCCCTTACTCAATCAGTGCATTTGAATTGTGGTGCTGGTAAAAATATTGAACGTACCCTGGACTTCCCAAAAGGCAAATACATTTGTCTTGGACTAAGTATGGCCAGAGTGCTCCTTAGAGGTGAGATGGTGAGACTTTGTCTTACATGCTTTGGACATGTTGTCAGGAAAGATCAGTCCCTGGAGAAGGACATCATGCTTGGTAAAACAGAGGGGGCAATTAAAGAGAGGAAGGCTATCAAGGAGATGAATTGACCCAGTGGCCGCAGCAATGGGCTCAAGTATAGGACTAACCATGGCGATAATCCAGGACCAGGTAATGTTTTGTTCTCTTGTGCATAGGGCCACTATGGGTTGAAACCACTCTGTGGCACCCAACAACAACAACAACAACAATAACAACAAGAGCAGTGTATTACATCATCTCATGCATAGGAGTATTCTGTCCTACCCACGTTGACCTAAGACCCAACAGTCATCACATTTCTGAACCTCTGCTGGGACGCGCCCTGAGGCAGTTTGAGTTGCATTTGGGTGATGCAGCACAATCCTAATTTAGTTCCTGGCATCCCAACCACCTTTCCTTGGGCATTTGCTTTGGGACTACTGTCTGAAGCCATCGTTTCTTATCTTGTATCTCATGGTCTTTGTCATTTTAGTTAGTACCTTGTTATCCTTAGAGGAAACCCTGGTGGCATCTTGGTTATGTGTTGGCTTGCGATCCATCTGGTAAGCAGTTCAATTACCATCAGCCATGCCTCAGAAGAAAGACTGGGCTTTCTGCTCCCCTAAACAGTTTAAATCTTGGAACTCCACAGGGGGCTTGCTCTTAGTCGGCATCAATTCAATGGCAGGGATTTTGCTTGTTTTGGTATTATCCTTAAATTTTATCATGCTTTTTTTTTTTCATTGGTTGGGGGTTGGTTTTGTTGTTATTTGTTCGCCCCCTCCCACACACACCCCTCCCACAAATGGTCTAAGTGTTCATCTTTCATCTTACTGTTTGTTGCTGACTCTTAGTGACCCACAAACAGCAGAATGAAGCAGGGCCTGTTTCGGCATCATCCTCCCCACAGTCATTATGTCTGGGGACATGGCTGCAACCTTTGTACCAATCCCTCCCCTTGAGGGCCTTCCCCTTTCCAGCTGCCCCTTACTTTACCAAGCATTCCAAAGTATGTGATACAATATCTCATCATCCTCACTTCTCCGGGGCATTCCGGCTGTACTTCTTCCAAAACAGATTTGCTTATTCTCCAGGCAGTCCTTGGTACAGTCAACATTATTCGCCAACACTCTAATGAAAAGTCATTAAGCGCATCTCCAGTTTCCTTTTTTCACTGTCTAGCTTTCACATCTATACGAGGCAATTGCACATAGAATAGTCTGGGTAGAATGCACCCTGGGCCTCAAGGTGACAGCATCGGTTTTAAGAGAGGTCTTTGCAGCAGCTTTTCTCAATACCTCCTTAGTTTTCTTGCTGGTATGGGCAGCGATGGTGGATGCCAGTAAAATGGAATCCTTGACAACTTCCATTTGTTCTGTTTATCACCATGTTGTTTATTGGTCCAGTTGTGAGCATGTTTGCTTTCTTTATGTTGAGGTGTAATCCATGCTGAAGGTTGTAGTCCAAGGACTAGTACATGTCAAACCCACCAGTCTTCTGCCAGTTGCTCCCACCCTGTCCACATTAGTCTTCTCTTTCCCATTTTCCATACTCTGTATCCCTTTACCCTCCACCCCATCCGGTGAACTCTATCTCATTCTCAAGGCCCAGATGTCATATCATTACCTCTGTAAGGCCTTTGATTTCCAGGGGAAAAAAATCCAAACCAAACTCACTGCCATCAAGTTAATTATAACTCATAGCCACCTTATAGGGCAGAGTAGAATTGCCTCCTGTGAGTCTTTGAGACTGTAACTCTTTGTGGGAAAAGAATGCTCTGATTTGCTCCTATGGCCAGAGCTGGCTGGTGGTTTTGAGCTGCTGACCTTGCAGTTAGGAGTCCAACTCATAACCACAATGCCACTGGAGAGAAGAAACAAGTCGCTCTTGGAAGAAACAAAGCCAGAATGCTCCTCAGAAGCAATACTGGTGAGACTTTATCTTATATACGTGGAGCATATCATGAGGAGGGGCCAGACCCTGGAGGAGAACATCATGCTTGGTAGAGGGCCAGTGAGAGAGGAAGAGCGTCAATGAAATGGGTTGACAACCATGGTTACAACAGTGGATGCACACATTACAATGATCATGAAGATGGTATTGGACTGCACAGTGTTTTCTTCTCATGTACCTGGAATTGCTATGAGTCAGAGCTGTCTCCGTGGGACCGCATGACAACAACAAATGTATTCTAGATTTCCAAAGACAAAGTGAAACAAATTCTCTTTTACGTTCCCATGACATCTATACTGACCTATTTGAAAGTCCAGGAATCTGCTGGGATTTTCACCATCTGCAGTGGTGCAGGTGAGAAGTAGTAGTGAAGGAACGTTCCTCTCTCTATGGCTTGAGACTTGGTAGATACTGAAGTAGACATTTCCAAAGTGCTACCAGGGTTGGAACCCCTGATCAGAACCACAGAATCAAGTGTGATGGACAAGGCACAGCTGTAAAGAAGTCAACAGGTAATGAAGTGTAAGCTGAGAGGATGGGCGTAAGTGGGGCACCAGAACACCCAAGGACCAAGGCTAGTCTTCTGGACTAAGGCTGTGACCATGTGAGAATGCCAAATAAGGTCTTCTTTTTGGTTCATTGGAGTGCAGAAACTGGATTCACTAAGATTACTTCTTCTCCCACTTCCCATTGCTATTTGTCCATGTGTGTGTGTGTTTCCAACTGACCTGTGAGATCTTGTAATGAGGATCCCTGGTGGTAGAGTGGTTACCCATTTGACTGCTAACCAAACCCACCATCAGATCCATGGGAGAAAGATGAGCCTGTCTGTTCCTGTAAAGATTTGCAGCCTTGAAAACCCACAGGGGCAGTTCTACTCTGTCCTGGAGGGTCACTATGAGTCAGACTTGACTCAATGGCAGTGAGTTTGGCTTGGAAGGAGCCATGTGGTACCGTGGTTAAATGTTCACCTGCCAACAGAAAGATTGGTGGTTCCAACCCTCAGGCAGCAGCTCTGAGGGAGAAAGACCTGGTGACCTGATCCTGTGCAGTTTACAGCTTATGGTGTCACAAGCAGTTGCTATGAGCCTGGACCAACTTAATGACAACTACTAGGAAGAACATCATGGCCCAGACATAAGTTAAGTCTTAGGAGAAATACAACCAGCTTACTCTTTAAAAGCAAGGACGTTAAGACTTCACCTTGCTTGCTCTGGAGACAGAATCAGGAAAGATGAATCCCTAGAAAAGTTCGTCATGGTTGGTAACACAGAGGGCCAACAAAACAAGGGATGTGCTCCATGGGACAGATTGACACACAGACTCAGCAGGCAGTGAACTCAAATGTCGCAGCGATCATACAGATGATGCAGGACTGGTTACCGTTTGATTCTGGTCTATTCCGTGGAGGTCACCACGAGACAGCAAGTAACAGCAGCCTTGGCACTCCACAGTGGAGTCCTGCTGCTTGGAACTGGGTCTCCATTGGTTTCATGAAAACGGTGCCCCAGGCCATGTTGGAAAAAACGTGGAAAAGCCCACGTTCCTGGGCTCCACCCAGGATCTCCGTGGCTACATTTCTAGAACTGAGTCCAGAGAATCTGCTTTTCAAACAAGACGTTGGTTCCTGCTTCATACTGCTCCCTGGCCTGGCTGGAGAAGCCATCCCTTTAGACCTGTCATCCATCACCTTTGTACGCTGCAAGTAGAGAAGTGTGGCATAGCCCTCACAGTTCCAGAAGGTCCTAGATAGATTCCCCTTGCCAGGTTAGCAGGGGTGGTGGGGGTGGTGGTAACCCCTTTGCCTTGTGAAACCAGGCAAGGGTTTGCTCCCTTACTTCCCAGGGACCAGGTGAGCTTAAATATTCCTCCCTGAAAGTCACATTCCTCCGGAGATATTTACAATGGCAGAGGTAATGGGTTATTGATAAACCAATCAGCTGGGATGGCCCCTGGTGAATTAGCTGTTGGCCACTGGCCTTCTGGGGATAAGGAGCGACTGCTGAGCTCAGCAGTAGCCAAGCAAGGTCTAAATCATGCCTACCAAGCCAGTAATCTTTGTTAAGCCCCCCCCTGCACCCTCCCCGCCCCAGCCAATTCCTCACACAGAGCAAACAGCTTATTTAATTTATAGTTAATTGGAGGCTTGGTGCTTCAGAGCATGGCCCACAGGTTTGCTCCAGGCTCCCCCTTTCCTCCCAGGCTCTGAATGAAAATGCAAGTTATCTAACCACTCCGAGCTTCCTTATCTGAGACCTGATGATCCCCTTCCCAGCTTGGCAGCATTGCTGCAAATAGCACAAGGGGTGGTGAAGAGGGCCTGTCTTTGCAGTTTGAAAGCATCTCCACATTGGCTCACTCATGTCATTTCCACCATATGCCTATGAGGTCATGTGTACCATGAGCTCATTTTCGGACATGATGATTACAAACCCCAGGAGCACAGTGGGTTATGAATGGAGCTGCTAACTACAATGTCGCTGGTTCAAACCCACAGGAAGGTCCACAGTAGACTCATGCCAACCCTCTAAGATAGAGTAGAATAGCCCCTTTGGGTTTCCACAGCTTCAAATCTTATAGAAGCAGGAAGCCTCATCTTTCTCCTATGTAGTGGCTGTTGGGGTAGAACTGTTGACCTTGTAGTTGGCAGCCTCATGTGTAACTAATCACAGGGCTCCTTTGTCATTAGAATAAAATGGAAATCATCACATTGGCCCTCCAGGTCACAGGGAAATGACTTCTATCTGTTTGTCTCCTGGTTGGGAAAGGTGGAAAAATGGTTCCAAGCTCGGCCCCACCTCCATGCTTTTGTTGTTAGCTGCCATGCCATTGGCTCTGACCCACAGGGACCCTGCACACTACAGAACACCACACTGTCTGGTCCTGCGCCATCCTCACAATTTTTCCCCATGTCTGAGTCCACTCTTGCAGCCTTTTTGTCCATCTGTCTCATGGGGGGCCTTCCTATTTTTTTGCTGTCCCTCTACTTTACCCAACACAATGTTCATCTCAAGGGACCGGTCTCTCCTGACAACATGTCCAAAGTGTGTATGACAAAGTCTCACCATCCTTGCTTCTGAGGAGCGCTCTGGTCAAGGAGCGCTTCTTCCACCACACCTTCCCTCCACCCAGCCAGACCTTTTGCGATGTGCTTTTTAGCACTCTCTCCCCACTCTGACTCAGCTGAGCAATGTGACTTGCTCTGTCCAATCGGGCACTGCCGGCTCCGGGCCCTGTCATCCATGAGCAATGTGTGTCTGCCATCAGAACCCTGGTGGCCAAAGGTTCACCAACAAACCGGGTGAAAGACCTGCCAGGCGGCTCCTGTAAAGATTGCAGCCCAGGCCACACCTACTTCCTGTCAGCCCCTCTCCCCTGAGTCTCTTCGCAAAGTTGCTACTTCTGGAATGCTCCCCTCCTCACCTAGTGCGGCTCTCAGCCTCCACATCTGCTTAGAGAGAACTTCTGTGCCTGTCCTGTCTGAATTAAGGCATTCTACACATCAGAAGTTGGGTTGCCCTGGGCAACCTCTTTAAGACCTCTTTACAGTGCTGAAGAACCAGGATGTCACTTTGAAGACTCAGGTGCGCCTCACCCCCGCCATGGTCTTTTCAGTCACCTCCTATGCATGTGAAAGCCTACAGGTAATGAGGAAGACCAACATGAACTCAGTGCATTTGAATGATGGTGCTGGGCCTGAATATTCAAAGGACCACAGAAAACAAATCTATTTTGGAAGCATCGCAGCCAGCATGCTTTTTAGAGGCAAGGATGGCAAGGTGCTTTGAACAAGTTGTCAGGAGGGATCCGTCCCTGGAGAAGGGCATCAGGCTTGGTGCAACAGAGGGCCGGTGAAAAAGAGGAAGGCCCTCGATGAGGTGGGTTGACACAGTAGCTGCCACGCTGGGATCAAAGACAGCCACAATCATGAGGCTAGTACAGGGCTGGGCAGTGCTTCATTCTATTGCACGCAGGGCCACAATGAGTCAGAACTGACTTGTCAATACCTGGCAGCAACTGCAACATGTTGTCCCTGATAGTACTCTGCTCCTCTCCAACCTATTACAGCGTACAACCACACACTATTATGACTATTACTTTTAGCTGTATGAGGTCCATGACTGTGGGATTAGGGGCTGAATGTTTGATTCACTACCAGCAATGCCTGGTACTGAACACAGCAGCCCACGAACTGGATGAGCCAGGATTCCAACCCTCCCCCATCCTCATCTCTCTGCCATGCCAGGGTTATGGCTTCATTGGTGGGCCAGGGTTTATCTGACTTGGAGGGCCCTATCTGAAATGCACAATTCCCCGGTAATGTTTACTATGTTTAGGTAGCATCTTTTCATCAGTTTACACCCGAGTGAGCCGCTGAACACTTTTAGGGATTAGCTGCGAGTTGGCTGAGAGAGGAAGTAGGAAAACAACTCCAGGCAGATCGGAAGGTGTGAAAAGGAGCCTCCGGAGGCAGGGAGGGGATGGGAGACCTGGACAGGAATGTCTTTGGCTTTGGCTCCTCGTGGGGGCAGTTCTGGCTCCCTTCGCCACCACTGTTCCAGCAATTAGTTGATATAAAGGGGAGCCCAGCCTCATTCTGCAGGAAAGCTTCTTTCCTCCTGGCCAGCCTCCTAGCTCCATCCTCACTCAGAAAGGCAGCCCATGAGTAAGGCCAGGAGTGGGACATGATTGAGTTATCGCTGTCCAGGGTGCTGAAACAGCATGCTCCTGGCTTGGGGGACACAGTGTGTCACATGCCTCCCAAGGGGCAGAGACCAGGAAGGTGAAGCAGGTCAGAACCCCAAGGAAACTGCTGACTTAATCCTGAGAAAGCCCTGGTATGGGGCGTGGGGAGGATGAGTGGCAGAGAACGGAGGATCCCAAGGCAAATTCAGTTTTTCTGCAGCAGCAAAGAGAAGGCCTGTACTACAAAAGAGAAGGTTGGTGGGCCCCACATGAGAGGGCTTAGAGGAATAAAGAAAGGGAGGAAAACCAACCAGAGTAGATTCTAATAACTACTGCTGGGGTTGGGTCCTCCGCCCCTAACAACCAGAAATGTCGAGAAGAGACAATCTGAGTGGATTCCCATATTGTCACTTGGAAATTCTAGGAGGAATCCCATGGCTCCTACAGGATGCTCCCGAAGGAGGGCTCTGCAGTTGTTCACAAGCATCCCAGGGATAGAACAACAACTAAAGAGTACTATGTAGTCATGAATGACAGAAGCCTTGTGTACTTGATCCTTCTCTTCAAGAGGCATGCTGATGCACACTTTGCAAGTGGAAGGCTCACAAAAGACCTGTAATGAACATGATACCTTTGAATATAGTTTTCATCTCTTTCTGAAGTTTTTTTTTAACTCAGTAATCAATCCATCTCTTTTGTTTGAAATCTTTTTTCTCCCTTTGTTCCATCCCCAGTCTTGTTTAATACCAGTTCACTTCCCCTGCCCCCACCCTTGCAAAGCATAGTTTACGATGCAGTGACCTCAAAACCCCCCCTTCCAAAATGGGTCCCATTTTATTATCCTAGTTCTGTGTCACTTCCCTCAAGCCAATTCTAATTCCTAGTGACTCTACAGGCTAAAGGAGGGCTACTCCTGTGGGCTTTTGAGACAGTAACTCTTTATGCGAGTAGAAATCCTTATCTTTCTCCCATAGAGCAGCAGGTGGTTTTGAGCTGTGGACTTTGTGGATAGTGGCCCAATGTATAACTATAAGCCACTGTGTGCATCCATCTCATTGAGGGTCTTCCTGCTTTCGACGACTTTCCCCTTGCCCACTTAAACAAACTAGCACACTTGATTTGAACTCAGGACAACCCTGTGGGTTGCAGAGTAGAACTATTCCATAGGGCTGCCTTGACTGAGATTTTTATGGAAGTAGATTGCCAGGTCTTTTGCCCATGGCACCAATGGGTGAGTTTGAGATGCCAACCCTTAAGTTAAGTAGTAGCACACCAGCCATCAGGGCCATGTAAGTCCTCAGCGTATCTTATTAGGCTGTGGTCCAGTGGCTGGCTGTAGCTGCAGCAGCATCTGAAGGCTTGACAGGGAGGGGCCACCCCCAAGCTCACTAATGTGGCTGCTGGAAGAATGTGGTTTCCTGTAATCTGTTGGATAAAGTCCTTTGGTAGTCAGAGCACTGGCCAGGTACCGCCTCTGCGCCTGGAGACAGAGGCATCTGACTTCATGGTGGCTGCCTTCCTAAGAGCAAGCAAGGAGCAAGACCAGAAAGCTAGTCATGAGGGTGACACCCCAACACCCTTGCCATGTTTACTGAGTAAAAGCCACCAAGGGGCCCTGGTGACAGAGTGAGTTACACA
This sequence comes from Echinops telfairi, assembly GCF_000313985.2. Taxonomy (NCBI): domain Eukaryota; kingdom Metazoa; phylum Chordata; class Mammalia; order Afrosoricida; family Tenrecidae; genus Echinops; species Echinops telfairi. The sequence goes on along the minus strand of NW_022103901.1, from coordinate 36,834,419 downwards.
TTGGGCTGCTAACTGCACGGTCAGGAGTTCAAAACCACCGCAGGAGAAAGATGAGGGTGTCTGCTCCCAGAAAGGCTGACAGCCCCAGGAAACAGTAGCAGTTCCCTGTCCATTGGGGTCACTGTGAATTGGAATCCACTTGATGGCAGTGAACTTGACTTTGGTTATTCAGTAGGCCCAGCCCCACTCAAGGGGCTGGGGTCATGCCAGAGCCAGAACTGCAGGTGTTGGCTTTCTCTGAGGGCCACGTCAGAAACTGCCTACATATAAGTGGTGAAGAGCATGGTTCTGGAAGGAGGATGCTTTCTTTCCAGCACCAGGACCACTGAGTGAATAACTCCCTGGCCTCATCAAAGCTCAGAGGCCTCTTCAAATCACCACCCAGCAGTTTAATAACAATTGCTCATTGCTGTGGGACCAGCCCTGGCCCATGATCACCCCGTCTGGCTTACAGTAGAACTCTACTCTGTAGGGTTTCCCATGACTGGCTATTTTGGGAAGTAGGTCACCAGGTCTTTCTTCTGAAGCACCTCCCTCTGGATGAACCTAAACCTTCATCCTTTCAGTTAGCAGCTGAGCACGCTGACTGTTGGCCCCATCCAATGCTCCTTCCTCAGGCAAAGGTTTTGGGGAGTCGCAAAAACAAAAAGACCGCAAACTCAGTGTCATCGGGGCAATTCTGACTCAGAGGGACCCTTTGGGCCAGAATATAACTGCCCCTGTGGGTTTCCAACATTTTACTCATTTATGGCATTAGAAATGCTCATCTTTCTCTTTCGAAGCTGCTGATGGTTTTGAACTTCTGACCTAGCAGTTATCAGCCCAATGCATAACCACGACATCACCAGGTCTTCTAGTTAGTTGTGAGCAAAACAAAAAGCCCCAAATGCACTGCCATTGAGTCTATCCTAATTCACAAAGACCTAATAGGACAGGGTAGAACTTCCTCTGTGAGTTTCTGAAACTGTAATTCTTTATGGGAGTAAAAAGCCTCATCTTTTTCCCTCGGACCAGTTGGTGGTTTCAAACTGCCGACCTACTGTGGTTAGCAGCCCAATGAAGAACTAGTAGGCAAATAAAATAATGTGGATCCCCTATTAAGACACCTGGCTTTCTGCTCCGAATCTGTGACAGTAGCATCAACTGGAACCCACCCCTTCCTGTGTAGCCACAGGACCCCCTTCCCCCTCCCCAGGCTTGCCTTTGAACAAGTTTGGAGCTGAGCAAAGAACCAGGAGGCTGGAGGCCGGAGTTTGCATTTTCTTAATTAGCTGCGTGATTGTGTACACTTCCTCCCTCCTCTCCGGGACTCTTGTTTATTCATCTGTAAAATTAGAGGGTTAAAAGAGATAGCCAGAAAAAACCCCAAAACGAACAAATCCTTTCTCAGTGCCAATTCTGAGTGTCAGCTACCGCTCTCTGGAGCCCTGTGTGGAGAGAGACTTGGTCCCGAGCAGGCTGGTGGCCACATGGGAGCTGACCATGCACATCTCACCCCACCTCCACACTTGGTAGCATCCCTGGGGGAGCCAGGAGTCATACTCCATGGGAATATTTACATCACGGAGATGGGCAGAGGCTATAAACTAGTGCTCTCTCCTTCCTCCCCCACTCCACTCTGCCCCCAGGATGGGTTGTTGAGCATTTGCCGCAGCCTTGCTGATTCCAAAGCCCCATGGGAAAGGGGACAGTAATTTACTGCTGTCCCTGGCAAGCTCCAGGAAGGGGACCTGGCGGAATAAGTGACTGATGCATTTTTGCCCTTGCTGATTGGCTGATCTCAGTTACCTTTCTTGCCCTGGCCTTCTTGGAGCCCCTGGGTCTTCAAGACGAGACTTGCTGGGCTAGGATGAGGTTGCACACTCAGACTTGGCCTCAACACTTATCTTCTGCTGCCTCATCCTCTTGTCTTGGTTTCTTATGATCAATTGTTCAAGAAGCCAGCCTGGGCAATAACCAGATAGCTCATTAATGGGATTGGAGAAGCGTTTCTTATTTTAGGAGCCCTGGTGGTATCGTGGTTATGTTTTGGGCTGCTAACCACAATGTCGACAGTTTAAAACCACCAGCTGCTCTCTGAGAGAGAGATGAGGCTGTCCATTCCTGTAAAGCATTCCTGTCTCAGAAACCCACAGGGGCAGTTCCATCTTGTCCCCTAGACTCACTAAGGGTCAAAATAGACTCAATGGTAGTGTTGTTGTTTTTTTTTTTTAATAGTTCTATTGGTATATAATTCACAAATCATATGATTCAATAGTTCAGTCCCCTTAAGAAGAGTCACAATCATCGCCACAATCCATTCTGGATCATTTCCTTCCTTCATTGTTATTAGCTCTCCATTTCCCAGAAACCTCCCCAGCCATACCCTCAAGAAATCGTTAATCTAGTTACAGTCTCGATAGATTTTCCTATCCCGGATTTCATATTCAGAAAATCATTTTAAAAACCAAAGAAGTAACAACAATACCAAAGTAAAACAGAGCAAACTGTCAATCAAAAAGAAAGCAGCAAGTGTTAAAAACCAGAACAAATTTAAAGTGGGTCACAGGGAGAGCAAATGATAAGCTGCCAAATTTTAGGCTCGCTGCACCTGCGATGATGGAAGTGTGTTTTGGGGTGGCTTTTTTATTTTCCTTTATTGTCTCTGGAAAAGGTAGACTGCGAACATGTCAGAAGGTCTGCACCCTCTGAAGGTCTGCACCAGGGTGCTCGGCTGCATAGCCCCATCTTCTCAGCCACCTCACATGGAAAGCGGGATCGGTCGGGCTCTTACGCTCCCAGCCCACGCTCCCCTCTGAAGACTCAGGAATAGCCAGAAGGCGGCATCTGGCCACCCTGGAGCTTGTCCCCCTGTCTTCCTAAGACAGCCCTTGCCTTTGCGGTTGGGAGCATCTGAGGAATGGAGGGGAGGAAGGACAGGGAGGCACCAGGCCCTGTGGGAGGTAACACGTGTCCAAGGCCTTGGTTGTCCCGACCTGCATTTCTGCTGGTCCTCAAAGCACAGCGAGGGGGCCACCATCACAATACAACACGAGAAGAGGAGATAACGACATAATCACGGCCACCCAGCAGCCAATTATTGCAATTACAGAGAGCCGCTCTCTTGTCATATTTCATTTAGCACAAAGAAGCGCAGGGCGGGGGAAATGGCACCAAGGGTCCCGGACCCCTCGTTGATGCCCTTGCCGGAGCAGGCATCTGCAAAAGAGAATGCCAACCCCAATAAGTGGTTCCTGCAGATGCCATTAGGCTCGGTGACATGTTCACTTAGGGTGACATATATTGATCATGTAAAACACGCATGCTGTATAATATGATTAAGCAAACGCTACTGGTTCCAGAGAGAGCCAGCTGGACTGTGTGGGGCAGCTGGCTCGGCAGCCCGGGAACCTCGGTGGCCCTGGTGGGACCTTGTAGCTCAGGTTAGGGCTAGAGCCTGTGTCTCAGATTTACCCATCCATTCATTCATCCATCATTCATTCATTCATTCAACAGGTCTTTATTGAGCATTAGTGATGAGGGACACTGGGCAGCAGACACGCATGGTGGTGGTGCCGTTGAGCTGATTCTGACTTATAGTGACCCCGTGCGACCAAGTAAAACTTCCCCATGGGACATCTCAGGCCCAGGTCTTAGGGAATGAGATCACAGGCCTTTCTCCCGCGGATTCCCTCCTTGACTTCAAGCTATCACCCTCCTGGCTAGCAGCTGAGAACCTAACTGTTGCACCCCCAGGGCTTTGGGGATCAAATGATGAATCCCAAACCAATTGCTATTGTCATCGCAATCCAATCAGACAGAGTATACGTTCCTCAGAGGATGTCCAAGGCTGTGACTCTTTATGGAGGTAGCTTGCTACTGCTTTCTCCTGGGAAGCAGCTGATTAGAGCTGCTGGCTTTGCAGTTAGCAGCCAAACACCTCCCCACTGCACCCCTCTCTCTGCCATCGGGTCAATGCTGACTCATATGAACTTCCGATGGGTTTCTGGCACTGTAATTGCTTATGGGAGGAGAAAGCCTAGTCTTTTTCCTGTGGAGCTGCTGATGGTTTTGAACAGCTGACCATGTGAATCGCAGCTCCTAGGGCTTCTACAATGATGAATAAGACACGCAAATTGCTCCCATGTCCTTGAAGTGTGGAGTCCAGTAAAGGGACATCACACCACCCATTGCCATTAAGCTATCCTGATCTGAGGCCCCTTGTGTATTAGGGTCGAACTGTGCTCGAGGGGGCTGTCAGTGACTGGTGTTCTTGGAAGCAGATAATCATGCTCTGGGTGGTCTTGAACCTCCAACTGTTTATAGGTATTAGCCAAGTAGTCAGCATTCCTTACAAACAGAAACAGCTGCTCTGATACAAACCCCCGTGGTCCAACAAGTCTCTACACTGAAGATGCTGCATAGACAAGGGGACCGTGGAATATTAACAATCACCACGCACAGCACAGCCACTAAGGCATCCTGGTGGCACTGTATGGTGAGTGTTGGGATGCTAACCATAAGGCTGGTAGTTCAAGGGAGATAGATAACCATGGCAACCTTCTTTTGTGCAGATGACAGCTTTGGAAACTTACTAGGCAGTCCCACTCAACCCTGTAGGTTCACAGTGAGTTGGACTCAGCTCCGTGTCAGTGAGAGTCCACACTAGGGGCTAGGAACTGTGCCAGGAGGCATGGATATGAGTTCAGCTTGTAAGGTGCTCTAACTGGGGAAACACGAAGTCACCAGATACCTGCAGTCCTCTGTGGGAAGTGCTCTGAGCAGCACGGATTTAGGAGACGAGCCCAAGTTATAGTCCCTGAACGGTCCAACTCATGGTGGCCCTGTAGAACAAGGTACAACTTCCCCTAAGTTTTACTGAGACTGTAACTCTGTAGGAGAATAGGAAGCTTCATCTTTTCCCCACAGAGTGGGTGGTGGTGGTTCTGAACTGCTGACCTTGTGGTTAGCCACACAGTTCATAACTAGTACTGCACCAGGGCTGGCAGTGAGCTTGTTTGTAGTTTGGTTTGGGTGCTCCAAACAGTGGGCATGCCTGGCAACTAACCAACTGCAAGGTTGGCGGTTCAAGTGTCCCCAGGGACATGATGCAAGAAGCTCTTGGTGATTTACAAGCACACTATCTGCACAGGAAATTCTGGGGAGCCAAAGTCTACTCTGACCCATGGAGTTCCCAGGGGTCCAAGTCCACTGGTGATAAGCATCACTGACAAGCATGTATTGAGCACTTACCATTTGCCCAAAGACAAAATTACTCCACTTATTGTTCATGAGCTCATGAGCATTACAGCAGCCCAGTGGGGCCCAGCTCATAGGCCCAGCTCATTTTCACACTCTCAGGTAAGAGAAAGAGAGAGAGCCAGCGAGCAAGCGAGAGATACACAGCTAACAGCGCCACCACCCAATAAAATCCAGTCCAAAATGTCAGAGCCTGCATTTGAATCTGACTATGGATCCTTGCTCACCCAAGATTCCTTGCTGCTGACTACTTAATTTCGGAGAGCAAGACAAACAGTGTTTTCTTTTTCTTGGTAACCCACTACCTAGACCTGTCCCTAGCTAAGCAGAGGCCCCACGAAGGTTGGCGAGTTAATGATGTATCTAGGGGTTGGAAGACTGGGCTGACGGAGATGAAGAAATGAGCTGCAAGGGCCCTCAACCCAAGCAGGCATCAGAGCTGCTGCTTTATTTTGTAGGCACAGTTTTCCGGCTGGAGGCTGGCCATTTCTAGAACATTCCTTGGGATTTTCTCTTCTATGGGAGCTGAGGCAGGGAGTGACTACACCATCATTTTCTTTCCTTCAGTTTTCTTTGTGGCTCTAATTACCTGCTCATTGGCATGCAAGGACCTCCCCAGCCTGGTTGCTGAGAGGGAGTGGAGATGTGTGAGAATCGTGTCCATTAAGGCCTTTTATGATCACCATTATGTAATAAAGAGCATCTGGAGCCTGGGAAATGATGGCAAGCTTTTATTTTGCTTTAAATATAACTATCTCCCCACACCCTTCTTCCCTTGGGTGATTGCGGCAATAGCTCCAACTCTGTTCCTGCACTCAGGTCAGTCTATGGTGGACTGCATCCGATCCCCCACCCTCTTTCTTCACAGAACCCCAATCTTGTTTCGCTGTCTCTCCCACCCCAATACAGCACACACACCCCACTCCCAGTCCTAGCGTGACCTGAATGTGCGTTCCAAGCTTGGTCCTCTCCCCTTGGGTTTGGGAAAACCAGGTGGCTTGAATCTGTTGGATTATTTCAGGTACCCTCAATGGATCCTACCTCACTTTGACCTTATGTGACAGAGTAGAACTCCCCAGAGGGTTTTCTTGTGGTTGTCCATCTCTGGGTCCCCTGAGGCTGGAACAGCACAACGAGGATTCATGGTTTATTTGAATGCAGTGGGAAGCCACTGGTGAGTCTTAAGTGTTGACAAGATTCAGAAATGTCTGCCCCCTTTTCTCTCCACACCTACCTACTTACCTACCTGTGTAGACTCTCCATGCATCATATGGCGTCCCTAGATGGTGAAATGGTGAATGGACTCAGATGCTAACCAAAAAGTTGGGTAGGCTTACTCGTCTCTTCTATGATTTTGAGTTCTATTCTTCATTCCGCCCCCCTGCCCCCCCCACTCCATTCTGCACTTTGTAATGTGATCCCTCTAAGAACTCCCAGCAAGTAGAGTCAGGCACCATCTAGTGTTTCTGGTCTCCACGATGAGAAGACTGGTGCTCATACAGTCCATTCCATCATTGGATGAATTGTTTCCAATTGTCTCAGATTTTCATCACTTTTCTTTCCTCCAGGGTGTCTGTGGCTTGGGTGGGGTGGGGTGGGGACAATAGCTGTACCTTATGTGGTACTTCATGAACTTTTAAAGAATTATTTCCTTTTTTCCTCTTGACTCTCATTATCCTTGGAGACAGAATTGCCTGGATCACAATTCCATGGCATTCCAGCTATTTTAGTATTGGTGTGTGCTTCCCAAGTAGACTGGCAACTCCAGGAGGACAGAGGCCTTTTCTGTATCCAGGCACAGTGTGGAAGGTGGACATAGGGACATCCTGACTATGCAAATGATACAGTGAATTTCCCGCCTTCTCCTCGGCCAAGAGACCCACTGGAATGTGCTCACAGGAATTGCCTCTGTTGAGGAAACTCAATACAGACTTTTACAAAAAATTAAGAAAGACCTACGGTCTCAGATTCTGGCTTCTGTCCATCAACTCTCTTCTTGTTTCCTTCTGGGTACCTGGTTGGACTACATTTCCCAGGTTCCCTTGCAGGTAGATACAGCCATGGGACTTACATCAATCAATAAAATGTGAATGACCATGGTAAGTTACTGAATCACTTTAACTCTTGACCTATACATTTTATGTAATATGTTTCCATGGTATCTATCCACTTGAAAGCTGAATAGAGAGGACTCTTAGGACATATAGGACAGTGGAGGGAAATTATGGCAGGATCCCGGGACCCTGAGCCACCACCTGCAGGAGAGCCCTCCAGAAAGATGACTGATCAGATACATCCCTGGACTAGTATGTGTAGCAATGTTACATGTCTATCATGTTGTTCTCCTTGCTAGTTGCTGTCAAGTTAATTTCAAATGTAGAGCAACCTGGTGGAACCAAGAAATGCCCCATAGGGCTTCCTAGACTGTCGTCTTTACCGGAGCAGACCGCCAGGACTTTCTCCAATATAGCTGCCGAGTGGGTTCAAATGGCCAGCATTTCACTTAGTAGCTTAGCCATTGTGCCAGCAGGGCTCCTTTTACCTGCTCTATGACACGGAGACTGGGGGATTTGTTTTGTAACAGCAGTGGGCTTATGCTGACTAAGGTAGCGACCAGTGACTGATGTATCATGATTTTAAACCTCCAAGTCTTTATTCTAACAATGTTGCTGTTTATTGCCATTTCCAAGATAACCTCAGAGCTGTTGACCAACTGGTCCAAGGAGTCAGAACTTAGAATATCAGCCGAGGTGCCTAATTTTACCACCAAACTGCATAAAAGCTGCATTAAAAATGTGCTGAAAATCTCGGCTTATATATAAGCCGAGTTTTTCAGCACATTTTTAATGCAGTTCTTATCCTTCAGTTAGGTGCCTTGGCTGATATTTGGCTCAGTTTATACTCGAGTACGTAGGTAAATACCAGTCTTAGGACAATGGGCCCGCCTTTGACAGTGTCATTGAAGTATTATGGACTGTATTTGACTCTCTAGTTCTTCTTTTATTTCAGAAATCTGGGGACAGAATTGAGAGCAAGTAAAATTCTGCCCCAAATGTCCTTTGGTTTTCTTTTTGTTTTTCTACTGTGTGTGTGTGTATGTGTGTGTGTGTGTGTTCATGACAAGAAACAAACCCCAAAGGCACAATGCCCAAGACGGGGAGCCTGAGTCCATAAGCCCCTCAGCCGGGCAGCTCATAAGAAGACTCTGGTATTTGAAATCTGCAAAAGCAGCCCCCGCCTCCCTCACCCCTCGGGCGGTCCACTAGGAACAGCACTTCAGCTCCTCACCATTGCTCAGGCCTCCTCTTACAACCCAGAGACAGGAGAGCCTCTGACACCCAGAGTTTGGGGTCGGACGGACTCACGCTGGCTCCACAGGTCTGTCTGTCTCTGGAATCCCAGGGCTGACCCCTGGGCCAGTCCTGGTAGTCACTGCTCCAAAGCATTTGATTGGCAGACGTCTAAGGCAGGATTCACACGCAGATTTTCTCGTGTTGTGTGTTCTGCACATTTGTTGGTTTCGTTCCCACTCCTGTTTTCTGAGCCTGCTTCTTAGGGCCCAGGAGAAGCTCTCCAGAGCCCCAGACTTTACAGAATAAGCCACTTGCTAAACCCTTTAAGCATAGAACACTGTCCTTAGGAGTTTTGTTTCTGTTACAGATTGGGATGTACGTTTCCAAGTTTTAATGACATGGCGATCGTCTACAGCTAGAGATAGAAATGCAAGGGGCGTTCGCCTCCATGAGTACATCCAGGATGCTCTGTAGAAGCAAAGCTGGCAAGATTTCACCTCCCTTCCTTTGGGCATGTCATCAGGAAAGACCAGTCTTTGGACACCACTTTTGCTAGCAGTTCAGCAAAACTTGGGAGGCCCTCGATGAGATGGATTGACACAACAGCCACAGCCATGGACTTGAATAATGATTGTGGCAATGGTACAGGGCCAGGGCAGCATTTCCTTCTACTCACCTAAGGCCTCCGTACCGCCAAGCCCACATGGTGGCAACCATCAGCCCTACCTTCTCCTTCTTCCCAAACACAGTCCCAGCCCTGCTTTCAGCAGATGGGCAGAGTGGGGATGATTCTGGTGGGCTACTTTTCAATGGGGATAGGTCAGTAGGGCTGAACGAGTTTGAATAGCCTAGTGGTGCAGAGGTGAATCGCTTGGCTCCTAATTTGCTCTCTTAGAGATGGCAATGTAGGGAACCCTCTGGGACAGTTCTACTCAGTCACATGGGGCCACCATGAGTTGGAATCAACTTGACCGCCCCCGACACCAAGAAGCAACTGTTCATAGACTGTGGTGTTATTATCCTTTCTTTTAAATCTCATGGATGTCCTTCCCCGAGATGGGCATCATCAGCTCACCTGACTCCTCATCACAGCCTTCCTTCACCTTATTTTGGAAGCAAAGGGTGAGTTCTTTTCTTCTCTGGGGGGCAACGCCCCCCCCCCCCCAAACAAGACTTAAATACCAAAGAGCAAGCAAGCAGGTTGCCTCACACATGGCCCTCCATCAGAAGTGGCACAGGCTCCCCTTCCCTGCATGCTTTTTGCAGGATACCCTCTTCGTGTGCAAATGCACAGCTTGTCTTTCCAGAAGGGACGATGTGGTCGCCTGCCAAGAGACCTTGTCCAGCTTAGCCATCGTATGTCCATAAGAGGAAAGTGTGCCTTCACTTCGAACCAGTCTCCAAACCCCCTGACTACGGGCTAGGAGACAGGGTGTGGGGACAGAAGGAGCTGGGTTTCTGTGTGGGCACCACCTCAGGTTGCTTACTGAACCTCCCCCCGTTCGCATCTGTAGAATGGGCACAACGACCCCGGCTGCCTTGTCAGCTGCTGGCAGGCCTCGGGGAGATCAGGGATGTGCATTTGTGTTACCAGGTCGCACCAAGAATGCTTCTACTGTGTGCCTGGAGCCGTTTCCAACTCCAGGGACCACGTTGCAACCCCTGTCTCTCTCCATGCCTGGAAGGCCTTCCTTTTTTTTTTAAACCGATCTTCTACAAAGGTGAAGAACATTGAACGCCCCGTGGACTGCTCAGAGGACAAACAGATCTGCCCTGGAGGATGCGCTCCTTTGAGGCAAGGAGGGAGAGACATCATCTCGCAGACGTGTTGGGCATGTGGTCGGGAGAGACCAGTTTGTGGAGAAAGACGCCATGCTCGGTCGGGTGGAGGGCAGAGAAAAAGAAGAAGGCCGAGGAGAGGGATCGACATAGTGGCGGCCACAATGGGTTCAAGTCTGGAGACAAGGAGAGGACGGCGCAGGACGGGCCAGTGGGGTCTGCTTTACCAAGCCTGCTGCTTTTCTCCGGGGACGGGTCCCTGTGGAGAGCTCGGAGCTGCAGCCACAGGCTCCGACATAGCCACGAGGGGGAGGGTGGCCCGGCACCGGGCTGTGTTTCCTCCTCTTGTACGGTGTTCCTCGGAGCCGGACCGGCCTGAGGGCGCCTAACGATGTGAGAAGCAGCATGCCTGTGTGACCGAGTAGGACTTCCCCAGCGGAGGTCTTTGCAGGACAGATCTCTAGCTCCATGACTGTAGGGGGTACTTGAACCACCAGCTGTTTGGTTATCAGCCTAGAGCTTGCTTGCTGCGCCACCAGGAAGACTTGGACAAAGAGTAAGGGCCGATATATGTGAACTTCTTCTGGCACCTGCCCCTGAAGCCCGGCATCCAGTGTAGATAGTGGGCAGGCTTATCGCCCAGCCAGAGTCTTGTCTCATACCTCAAGTCCACATCTTGACTTTGTTGTCTGCAGAAACCTTGGAGGTGAGGGAGAAGCTGCAGTTTGATGAAAGCCTGCAGTACCGACTGGTGCCAGAGAGGGGCAGCATGCAGCCATCAGCACTAAGGCCAGGCCCTGCTGACCAGAGCTCCCTTTGGAAGTTTCCCTCTGGGCTGGAGCTCCAAGAAAGCCAGCCCTGGAGTCCCAGGGGAGAAGGGAGCCATGAGGAAACGCAGAGGGAAGCAGGGCAGAAGCAGGAACCCGACGCTGATGCTGAGAGACGTGTGGAGCTGCGAAGCTGGGGGCCAAGCCTGAGCCCAAGCCCCCAACACACTGGCCACATCTATGACCTGCTCGGGCACCCACGCAGACGCACTCCTCTGGCATCCGCTCTCCTGACCACCTGTCCCTGCCCTCACCCCCGAGGACAGTCACTGCCCTTTGTGGAAGCTAGCTACCCTACCACTGAGCTGGCTCTTGACACACAGCTTCCATAAATATCACAGAACAGATCGGTGGCTGGTCCTCCGTTGCCTCCCAGCACTCCACTGGATGCATTCTGCTGTGTCCAGGGGGTTTTCCTCGGCTGGCTTTTAGGAACAGATCACCAGACCTTTCTTCCTAGTCTTAGCGTAAGAGTGCTGCACAAGCCTCTTGAGCATCCCAGGAAGTGCCGAGTAAATGGACCAAATTCTGCAGGCCTACTGGCCCTATCCCTGAGCACCAAGACTGCTCAGACTCCTGCTGAACCAAATCTGTTTTCTGCCCAGCTTCTGACAAAGCCATGTTTGCCTTTGCTTCTTGGAGCGGGGATGCTGCATCTTAGAGCATCCCTGCAAACCCGGTGTCTGTGTGAGCAGGTTCTCCCAGTGCTGGTCCCCCTGCCAACGCTCAAGGGGGCTCTGGGTTGAGCAAAATTAACAGCCGTTTAAAGAAAACAGAATTTACACTGCATAACTTTGGTGGCACGGTGTGTCAAGCATTGGTTTTCTAGCCCAAAAGTCAGTGGTTTGAACCCTCCAGCTGGATAGCTTCTGAAACCCCCTGGGGCAGTTCTCCTCCATCCTGCGGGGCCACTGTGAGTAGGAATCTTACGTGACACCAGTGGGCTTCGGTTTGGGAGTTCTGCATGTACATTTGGTGTTAAGAAAATACAAGTGAATTCAACCTCGGGTGGATCTCCCTGCCTAGACCAGGAGCCTTGCTGTGGTGCAGAGTGCATCAGAAAGCGACTGACTGCAGACGCAGTCAGGTTACAACGGAACACATATCACCTGATCTCCTTTCTGACCCATTTTAAATGTGTTCTAGTTTGAATGTTTTCTGGTTTCCTTTCAATGGAGGTTTTCCTCTGTTTCGCGTCGTTATTGTTGTTTTGTTTTTGTAGGTTTTTCTGCGTAGGAAATGCAGGATAGGTGAAGCTATAGAGGCAGTAACTGGATTCATGGTTTCTTGGGGGTGTGGCGGGGGAGGGTGGGGGGTGGGGGATGAGAGATGAGATCCGTGAGCACAAGAAAGAAGAAATGATCTAAAACTGATTGTGGTGGTGATTGTACAACTCTTCTGGATAGGATTGAATTATTGAGTCGTGTGACATGCGAATTAAGTGCCAATAAAACTGTTAAAACAAAAGAGTCAGGAGGTTCAAGAGACACCCTCCCCCACCCAAGTAGGACCCCAGGAACAGAGAAACCCCAATTCCCAAAGGGGATTGTGCTGGGGGAAGGGGGACAGGAGGGTGGCATATAAAGGTAGGATGGGGACTTGGAGGAGGGAGTCCAGTCCATAGCACAGCCCACTGGGGAGTCTCCCCAGTGCTTCCTGAAAGCCCTGGTGTCCACCACGCCCTTGTCCTGTACTGATCTCATTCCTGAGGAGGGGGCATTGGAAAGCTAGCTGGGATGAACTCAACAATCCTCAGGCTCAATGGAGGGAAGGAATGTCACTGCCCAGGAAGGGGGCTTTGGAGTCCATGCCCATGGGGAGGCAGATGGCCCTTCTCATGAAGTGCAGGTAGCCAATCTGCAAGTCCCCACCCCAATGCATAGACAGGTTGCCACCACCTGCAGCCACCACCCTATCCCTGGTCACGAGAGAATTTGATGAGGACCTTGGATTCGCCGGGCCTGAATGTCACTCTGAGCAGACACCAGCCTTCCTTCTCTACCACAAGCTCACGGGGCAGAGATGGATGTCACAGCTGCAAACCATCAGACGACCTAATTTGTCTTTCCCGTCCCTGCCTCCTCTCGCATAGCTCTGCAGATCTGCCAGGGCTGTGCTTGTATGGGCCGCATCAAATATGCAATAAGACTCCGCTCATCTTTGAGCTCTGCAGGGCGCATGCAAGCAGCATCCTGGAAGGTAGGTAGGTAAGGGCTCTCTAGGGGTCTGATCCCTAACATACAAAACTGCCCTTTTCTAAAATGCTTGTCCCCAAAACAAGTCAAAGAGGACACACACACACACACACACACACACACCCCTTCTTATTTTTTTCCCAAGGAACTCTGGGCTGCCCATCCTCCTCAGCATCTCCCAGATGGTAAACGGGAAGTGAAGTTTGCACATAAATTCTCCCCAGGGAATTGGTGGTTGGTGATAGCAGGCCTAATGAAATTTTTTATTGTGGTTATTACATACAATTTGTACAGTATATCATGCACAGAAATTTCTCCTATTCCTATAAATCTGGAATTGCCAGCGTAAATGCCCAGGCTTACGAACTACAGCAGAACACCATTACCTCTCCATACACACTCTCTTTAGGACATAAAAATCGTTGCTATCAGAGAAGGCTGAATTGCACCAGCAATTTCGTAAATATTTGAGTGATGTATTTCCTTGTGGATAAGTTCCATAGCCTTGGAAAGCCATCTCGGTTCTTACTGCGTTTGTATTTCGGTGGGGTTTTTTGTTTGTTTGTTTCTGTGCGTTTGTTTTTTGGATGCCTCGTGGATCTCACTTGAGGCTCAGTGGTTGTTTTCGGCCAGGCTTAGTCAATCAGACGATTGGACAAATGTCATTTATAAAGGCTATGACAGGCCAGGCCTTTGCTGCCACGAAGTGAATTGTCTTCCTCGCGTGCTTCCTGGAGATGGACGAGGAATGGGGGAAATGCAGAAGGCGGGCGGGGCCCTGGGCTTTCTCTCCCCATAGGGTTAGTTTTCCATCTTGGAAGCTGCAGGCGAGGTTTCCATTTTTCTTGAGCAGGCCCCATGCAGAAGCTGCGGAACCTTCTGTCGTTGGCCGCAGCCACCCAGCGCTGTAGTGCAGGCTGTGCTCATTCATCCTTGCCTTGGCTCCCCATGCGTTCTCAAGGTGCAGACGAGGAGAGCTCTCCCTCAGTGCCAGCTAGTGGAGAAAGTTGTTGCTGTTAGGTTTCATTGAGTTGGTCCCTACCCGTAGGGAGCCTACACACAACAGAAGGAAACCCTGCCCTGTCCTGCACCAGCCTCATAATTGCCCCTCGGCTTGAGCTCATTGGTGCAGCCGCAGTGTCAATCCATCTGCTGAGGGCCGTCCTCGTTGTCGCTGCCCCTCCACTTTACCATGCATGATGTCCTTCTCCAGGGACTGGTCTTCCGATGACACGTTCAAAGTACACGAAATGAAGTCTCACTTTCCTTGCCTCGAAGAAGCACTCTGGCTGTACTTCTCCCAGGACAGATCAGGCTGTCCTTTTTAGCAGTCCACGATACTTTCAATATCCTTCGCCAGCAACCATAATGCAAACGCACCTAATTTCCTTCTGTCTTCTCACTCAATGTCCAACTTTCACGTGCATGTGAAGCAGTTGAAAATATCATGGTCGGGCAGGCACATCCTAGTCCTCAGAGTAACACCCTTGATTATCAACACTTTAAAGAAAGAGTGGGTTTGCCTCATGCAACGCACCTTTTGATCTCTTGACTGCTGCTTCCAGGAGCGTTGATTGTGGGTCCAATCAAGGCAAAATCCTTGACAACTTCAACCTTTTCTCCACTTATCATGACGCTACCTATTGGATCAGTTGTGAGGATGTTTGTCCTCTTGACATTGAGTTGCACTTCATACCGACCCTGCCGGAGCCCCGCACAACACTTTCCAGAGGAACATGAGCGGTGGCTGACTGCAGGGGATGGTGGGAGCAGACGGACTCATTGGGAAAGTGTTCTAATGCCAGCAGCATCCCAGGCTCCCTTGCCCCCTCCTTCCTCCTTCCTTTCTTTGGCCCTCTCGTCCTCCTCTTTGCCTTTCACACAGTCCTCTCTCCCTCCTTTCCATTCTCGGTCCTTCCCTCTCTGCTTCCTCTTTCTCCTTCCTTCTTGATTTCCTCTCTTCATCCTGCCAGCCCTCTTTCCATTCTGTTTCCATTCCTTCCTTTCTCTCTCATCCATCTCACCTTCCTTTTCCATTCATTCTTCTCTCCTGGTTTTCCTCCCTGCCCCGCCCCTTCCTCCTTTCCCTCCTCCCTCTCTCTTTCTTCCATACATCCTTCCTCCCTTTCGAATTTCCTCCCCTTTCCCTTTTTCTTCTTTTCTTCCCCCTTCTGAATTCTCTTCTCTCTCCCAGGATCCCTTCCATCTTTCTTTTCCACCTAGTCTTCTTCCCGTCCATCCTCTCTCCTCTCCTTCCCATTCCCTCCTTTTTGATGTCCCTCCCCATCTCACTTCTCATCGTATCCATCTTGAAGGAAGCATGGGCAGAATGTTCCTTAGAAGTGACGATGGTGAGACATGCCCTTTAGACGTGCCATCAGGAGGGCCCAGTCCCTGGAGAAGGACCCCATGCCTGGTAAAGCGAGGCCAGCAATGACGAGGAAGGCCTTTAAGGAGATGGGCACAGTGGCTGCAATGGTGGGGTCAACCACAAGGGCGATTGAGTGGATGGCACAGGGCTGGGCGGTGTTCCATTCCACTGTACCCTGAGTCGCTATGAGTCAGAACCAACTCCACACAGCTAACAAACACCACAATTATGACAGTCCTCACATGTACCAGCCAGCGACTGTTTCTCACAGCTCAATCCAAATGGGATGCCCAAATTGAAGGTTTATTTTTTAATGTGCTTTTATGTGGTATTATTTTTCTCAAGGTCAGTTTTTACCCCTTATAGAAGTAGTATCCTAGTAGGAAGTCACTAATCATATGGTTTCAATAGTGAATTTATGATGGAAAATGGAAAGGAGAAATCTGCGGGGGGAGTCGTGTGTTAAATATGTATATTACAAAGAAACCTGTCTCCACAGGTTGTCTCAGTTCCTGAGTGCTGCTGTAACACAAATACCCCAAGGGGGGACTTTCAAGAACAGACATTGATTTCTCTAGATTCTGGAAGCTTTACATTCAAGGTAGGGTCTTCCGTTTTATGCCTTCTGTACTGGTGGGTGTCACAGTTCACCAGGGCTGTCAGGAAGATACACCGTAGAACAGAGATGAGCCCCTCACAGTTTTGGAGACTGAGAGTCCAAGTTCACATCCCTGCTAGCATAGTACTGACACATTGGGCTTCCATCGCAAGGCTGGCAGTTCAGAACCACCAGCAGTCCTGTGGGAGAAAGGCGGGACTTTCACCTCCCGTGAAGAGTGACAGTCTGGGAACCCCATAGGGGCAGTACTTCTGCCCTATCCTGTAGGGTCACTATGAGTCCGCCCTGACTACGGCAGTGGGTTTGGGGTTCGAGGAAAGCGTGTGTGTGTGTGTGTGTGTGTGTGTGTGTGTACAGAGTGCTGGTGGCTGGACACCTGGATGGACACACGATGGCCCCACACTAGATTCGAGCATTCAGCGGTCATGAAGGTGATGCAGGAGATGGACACACTGCTCCTCATCTGGTGGAGTTGGCGCTGACCAGCGTGGACGCACAGATGGACACATTGCTCAGTCCTGTGCACTCTTGCTGGATGCTCATCCCCACGCCCTCCACTCGCTGGTGATGCAGACTACACAGGAGGCTCCCCGGCGGCCGCTGTGTTCTCCACAGATGGAATGACCCCCTGCATTAGTCTCATCCTCGCATCTCCTTCCTGGGGTTTCTGCTCTCAGGATGTCCACTGACGCCGCCTTTAATAACAGGCTCGGTGGTGAAAACTGAGCGTGTGGAAGAAAATGCGGCATGGCGCTCAACATCGTAACCCCCCGCTGCTTCCATCCGCTACCAGGCCCAGCCCTGCACTTTCCTAAATGATGTAGCAGGACAACAGTGGGCCTAAGGAGAGGAGTCTGGCTGTGCTCCCGTGGGCCCCCAAGATTGATCACCTCCGCAGCCGGGATGCTGCAGGAAGGCAGTGCGGTGACCAAGGCAATAACTCACCAGCCAGCCATGCAGCCTGCGCCCTACTGATAGCATGCACCCACGCCAGGTGGCCCTGGATCGGGCAGGGCAAGCCCTGCCCCTCCCCTCCACACTCCTGGCTTGTCTGTACCCCTGGTTCAGCTCCCTAGGGACTGGGGCGGGGATGTATGTCAACCTGCAGATTTACTATGCTTGGAGGCTGGCACCTTCACTCCCAGCAGGAATGGGGTCAGAGGAGATAATGCCAAGCAATACAACTGGCTCACACGGTTCACATGGAAACCTCACATCTGGGTGGGTGAGTGGGGGCGCATTCCATTCCCCTGTGAGAAGCAAAAAACTAAGATCAAATTATCCTGCCATGTGAGGGCTCCCTCGCAGGCTTGGCAGTGCCCTGGCCTCAGCAGGCATTTTCAGTATATTAAGAAGATCTCCAGCAAATGATTCTTCCAGGTGCCCCATGTACTCCGGACAGATTGCAGGGACCCCAACACAATGGCTTGCTTTTAATGGTGAAAAGACCCGCCTCTCAGCACAGAGGCCCAATTGTTTTAGCATAAAGAAAACGATATGCTCACTAGAAACTCAATTAAAAATCACAACATTTGAATGACACAATGCATTCTGCGGTCCTTTCTTCCTCCCCCTCTAAAAGGTCCTGGCGAATTTTCTTCTTTTTTCTTTCTTTCTCCTATATCTCTGCTTCTTGTATAGCAGGGGGGAAATGGGGAAGTTGAACTTCTGAGCTGCTTCTTGACTCCACTTAGGTAACTTCTCCTGCAACCATTCATTCAGTCATCCATTCATCCTTCATTCATTCATCTGGGGTCCACAATATGTTGCACAGGCTACAGGGGTCCCCAACGAGGACCACTGGGTTAACTGGAAAGTTGGAAGTTTGAGTCCATTTAGAGGCACTTTGGAAGAAAGGCTGGCTATTTACTTCCCCGCCTCAAAACAAAACTGCTATTCAAGCCCTGGTGGTGTAGCTGCTATGCATTGGGCTGATAACTATAAGGTCAGCAGTTCGAAACCACCAGCTGCTCCTTGGGAGAAAGATGGGGCTTTCTCCTCCTGTAAACAGTTACATTCTCAGAAACCCACAAGGGAAGTTCACGCCTGTCTTGTAGGGCTACCACAAGTCAGAGTTGACTCAATGGCAGTGAGTATTGGAAACCTTGTGGAGCATAGTCCGACTCTATGTTGGGTCCACAATGTGTGTGGACATTGCCTGGACAGCAAATAGCAGAGGGTAATTAGACTGCAGAAGATAAACTTAGCGAGGAAGATAGATATCTTCTGGGAGGAAGTTTGACTACCGGGTGCAAGGGTACTGAATTAATTAATCTGGCTCTTCTAGCCAGCGTCTCTAACTCCTAGTAAACAACCTTTCCTTACAGGTGTTTGCTAACAAGGTGGGGGAAATATTGCTAAGATTCACCTGTGAGTCCTTGTGAACACTATTTCCTGGAGTGTAACCTTATTATAAAATGAGGCCTCGTAGAAGCAGGAGGAGGGAGGGAACTTGTTACTAGCAAGAGCCAGGGGTGGAACGCCTCCTCTGGACCCAAGTCCTCTATGTGGTAAATCTCCTGGACCTGAAATGGCAGCGACAACATCGGGGAGCAGCAGCAGAAGCAGGATCCAGGGCGTGGGAGGGACTCCCCAACAGCACACACAGTAAGTGAGGCTGAGCGTTTTGTCTAGGAGAGGGGGCTGGCTTGCGAATGGAGTGCCTCTGGGCACTTAATTGGGGAAACTGAACTTGCTGACTCCCTCGGAAGGAGAGAGACGGTGAGGGCCTTCTGGCTGAGGCCGGCGGAGTGCGGCCTCTGGGCACTTCATTCTTGGAGCACTCAGCTTGGGCTGAATACTTTCAGGCGGAGGCCTTTGGGCATTTGTTAGCAGACTGCAAAGAACTTTGTAACATGTTCTGATAAACAAGTCAACCCCGAGTATTTCTCACTGGTAATACTACTTTTACCTTCCTTAATGAACCTTTTCATCATGAATTTCATCAGCGTGTCCTGTGTATCCACTGCATTCCGTGTATTTAGAATCTAGAGAAGCAAAGCAGAGAACCTGAATTAAGACAGCAGACCTCGAGGGTCACCTGCATGGATTTCCCTGCTCTTCTTTCTAGCAGGTTCTGTTCCTTTTTCCCAGAGGAAGTTACCTGATGGGAGAGGGTTGCGGGTGTCCCTTAGTCTTAGCTACCCGGCAACAATAACAACAGTCGGCATAGCGGAGGGTTTCGGGAGAAGGACTCCGTCTTGTCCCGAGAACACTTGCAGGAAGTACCCCCCACCTTCGCCTGAAACAAAGGTTTCTGCTGAGCATGTGCACAGCAGAACACAAGCCACAGCAATTCAATACTTTGTTTGTGTACCATGTAGCGTGACGACGACCATCTATGTTATACAATCATTCACGCCCTCTTTTTCTGGAGTTGGCTATCCTCCACTCACATAAACTCACAGTCCCCCCCACCCCAGGTTCATATCAGCCTTTCCAGTCACTGTTGTCACATAGATGGTCCTTTACAAGAGCATCCTGCTCAAGGCAGCCACTCTTCACGAGTTAAGCTAAACAAATGATTGTTTGGATTCTAAGAAGACTTCCAGGGAGACGTTTGGCTTCGGGTTTAAATAAAGATGATCTTAGGGAAATAATTCCAGGTGTTCACCCAACCTCCACAGCTCCAAAACGTCTGCAGTCAGTGGGAGAATGAGACATTCCCTTCCTCAACACCAGCAGTCCTTTTTGATCATGGTTCTTTCTTGGGCTCTAAAGTACTGTTGAAATGCCTGAAGCACTTCTGAAAGTGGGTGAACCTGGCTGGCATTTAAAATACCCGGTTGGAGTTGTAGCTTTTGCTGTGTTGCAACAACACGCAAATCACCGCGGTACAACAAACGGACAAGAGGTGGTGGCTGAACATGGCAGCTATGACAAACAACTCGATCCCTCTCCTCTCCATTTGTTACATTGTCCTTGCAAAGAGGATAAATAAGGTTGAGTGTATGATGACCTCAAGACTCCCAGGAGACAATCTTGGCTTCGGAGTGACTTATCTCAGCCAAGTGAGAGTGACCTCTCTGGTCATGGGGTGCAGTGCCGAGGGGAGACATGGACCTCTGTGAGCCACACGTACAGGAGTCAGATGTACTTTCCCTCCTCTCCATTTCAATCTCCCACCCTCAAGTTTCGCTCTCTGGCTGCTTCCGCAGCCGAACGACTGAGGCCCCCTCTTCACCACCAAGCAGCCGTCGACACCCACGGTGGGCCCCGTGATGTCTAAAGGACAATTTATCCACCGAGCAGTGGCAGCGGCATTGTTTATGATATGATAACTACTTCAGGTAGCAGCCTGTTCCAACATTAGCACAACAAAAGCTTTGAGCTGGACCATCTGTTGCCACGTGGACAATCTGGTGGGCTTGCCAAAGCCATTTATCCGTGTCGAGAGCATATCCAGGCTGGCCAGTCCTCATGCTGAGCAGAAAGGAAATTTAAAGAAAGGCCCATCATTTATCACTGGAGACAGCTGGGCTGGAGTTTGTGAGCAGAGCATACTTTGCTTTGCTTTTCTTCCTTGAGAAAAAACAAAGGCCCTGAAGATGGGAAATGCTTGGTCAGCTCCATGGCGACTTGCTAACGACAGCTCCTCTAGCACACACCTTTGTTCCTGCTTTTCCAGCATGTGGAAGGGAAGTTGTGGTTGAGGCTGAACAGTATTGACCATGTAGTCATGATGAGAGGAGGCTGAAATTTGTAAAAGGTAGGTGTACTAGAATGGGGGACTAAGAAGAAACATAGCAAGCCCTTTCAGGAGCCTGACGGAAGAGCTGGGATTATTGTCAGAACCACACACATGTGGTTGGCCACCATCTTTGAACCGGGCACCATCGTTTCTGACTCTGCCGGTCAAGAGGTTTCACTGCTGGGCAGCCGCACACTGCCCTTGTTTTCTAAGTGAGAGAGGATGTTTCCAGCGGGGCTTCAGCCCTGTGATTTGTCCTGTTCTCATTATCCCTCTGGTTCATCTCCTTTTCCAACTTTGGATCTGATCCAGTGTCACTTGATTGGCCATGACTGAACCAGGAAGAAGTGGATGGAAGGAGTTGTTGCCATAGATTCTTACGTTTCTTAAACATCTCTTGGCCAAATGGACTTGGACTCCTCTGGTACTTGAGCTGGTACAGAATGTTTATTCATGGATTCGGATGTGGGATTCAAAAGCAGAACTTTCCTGCCATGCCTAGGAAAGGATCATATGAGGGTTCACCAACTTGGTAGTTTAGTTTGTGTACAGGCTCCCGCCATTCTCTGGGCCTCAGTTTTATGTGCTGCAAAATGGGCATGCTAACCTAGTAGCCCTGTTTTGTGTGCACAGGGACCTCCACTCGAAAAGGCATTTTCAAAGCACATTTTACGACTGTGTTGGTATCAAGACATGTAGATTTATATTATGTATTATGGAGGCATTTGTTTTCAACCCCAGAGTGTG
The DNA here is from genome assembly GCF_000313985.2 of Echinops telfairi. Taxonomy (NCBI): domain Eukaryota; kingdom Metazoa; phylum Chordata; class Mammalia; order Afrosoricida; family Tenrecidae; genus Echinops; species Echinops telfairi. The sequence continues at coordinate 36,812,660 of NW_022103901.1, read as the reverse complement.
TTTACTGTGCTTGTGGTTTTAAAAGGAATTAAAATGTTTTTTGTACCCTAACAATCCCATAGCCCTCCTGTCAATCACAGCTCTTGGTGACTCTACAAGACAGAGTAGAACGGCACCGTAGGGTTTCTGAAGTTGTCAGTCTTTATGGGAGCAGGCAGCCTCGTCGTTCTCATAAGGAGCAGCTGGAGGGTTTGAACCTTTGCCCTTGAGGTTAAAATCCCAGTGCGTAAGCCACAGTACCACCAGGGCACCATAAGTGCTTTCAAAGAGCCTGAGAACTATTCTGGGCCCTTGACACGGTGTCTCCTGTGCCTAGTGGAGAGATGGACTGTGTCAGGGTCCTTACTGACCACAGAAGGAGCCGCCTGGCGTCATGATGGTTAGTGGGAGCAGAGCAAGGGAGCTAAGCTTGTAGCCTAGAAATCTCAATGGTCACCCTTGAGTTTGAATCCTGTCTCTGCTACTTACAATCATGCATGCTTAGCCAAGCTCCTTAATTCTCCCTCTTTCTCTCGGTAGGAGGGTATTTCAAAATGTTCGTGGGTAAAAAAAATGGAATTAAAAGATAATGGATGCTATATTTAATAATATAATTGTTATAAGGAAAAACAAAGAAAAAAGAAATGTGGTTTAAACACCAATTGATAAGACTCTGATGACTACAAGGAATCTAGGGGATGGGGATTGGGAGTGGGGAGGGCTAGGGTACTAGGGGGAGGGATGAAGGGAGGGGTTCCGGGGGGTGGAGGGCAGGAAAAGCACCACATCTATGGGGGGGTTAACAGATATTGTTGTTACTCTCACATTTTGAGATGGCCTGTGTAAACATACACAGGATGTTTCTTTAACCACAAAGACAAACAAAACCCCTCCAGACGCCTTATCCCTCAAACCAAAACCGGGTCTGAGTGACTGAAAGCATAGAGGAGGCAGTGAGGAACTGAAATGGGCTCGGAGTCTTTGGGGACAAACAGGTGCAGCTCAAACAAATAAACAAGCAGAAAGGAAAGGAAAAGGGGTTTGAAGCTTAAAGAGGTGTGAGTGTTTGCTCAAGATCCCATAGCTGGTAAATGTCTAACCATCTGTCCGTCTAGATACCCACAAGTCTGCATGCAGGTTGTTCCCTGCACAATATTGTACACTGTCTGGGTACTTTAGAGAAACAAATCCACAGAAACTCATGTATGAGAGCATTTTCTATAAAGGTTAAGTGCAAGAAACATCCCAACCCAGTGCTGCCCAAGCCCACAAGTGCAACATTAACCCATATGTCCGACACCAATCCACAAAGTCCTCCTCCATCTCACAAAACACACACCATGACACCGACTGCAGGAGGAAAACCGAATCAGTGAATGTGTAAGCATCTTGGTGCTAGCAGGGGTCTCCCCGCCGGCTGCTCCAGCACTCAGGGCTGCATCGGGGTAGGTCCATGTGGCTTCTCCTTGGGGATGTCTTGCAGGAAGTGAGCCTTGCCAGTTGAAGCAGGGAACTGGCTAAGGCAGCTGCATCCTGGCCCGATCATCAGAAAGCAAGAGACCTGAGAACTAGAAAGGCGAGGCTCCCTGAGCCATTTATCCCTCCGCCCTTCATCAGCCAGGTTGGCACAATAAACGTTAACTGTCTCATACTCCTGCTTGAAGGCCTATGGAGTGCACAACTTGAGAAGAGTAAAATGAAAGAGAATGGGCTTTTCCCCATGAACTTTATGACGCCCCTTTGTGTTACTACTTATGGGCAGTGGCATTTTCATGGGTGAATTCTCACCTTTCACCTGGGAGACCTGGTTCTATGTTTGGCCAATCCACCATCCTTGTGAGGAGGCTTGCCTGTGGCTAGATGCACAACAGGTTTCAACAGAGTATCCCAACTATGAAAGATTAGGGAGAAAGGCTGGGCCATCTATTTTGGAAAATCCGCCCCTGAGAACACATAGACCACAATTGTTCAGTCCACGAGTGGTTCCTCGGATTCAATAATGAACAACAACACCATATTTTCAATTGTCCGCCCACGTCCACGGGAAAGCTGCACAGTGGACTAAGGAAGACCACACTGGAGCCTGTGAAAGTGTGCTTGCAAAGGCAGTCCCGTGGACTGCCCGGTGTGCCTGGAACAGGAACAATGAGCATGCTCCCTCACAGGGAGGCTGTGGGGCTTTGCCACGTGTACTCTGGACATGTCATCGGCTGGGACCCGTCCCTGGAGAAGGACGTCATGCTTGGTGAAGCAGAGGGTGAGCGAAAAACAGGCAGGCCCTCGATGAGATGGATGGATCTGCAGCAATGGCTCCAGCAGATCATTTGTGTGGATGGGGAGGACTGGGCAGCATTGTGCTCTGTCGTGCTCTGGGTCGCTGAGAGTTGGAGCAGTAGAAGCATGATTTGCACCTTAAGTAAGTATGTAAGAAATGAACAAAATGCGATGACAATGGCTGCCCCTCCACCACCTGCCTCTAAGCTGGTGGTTTCACGGTTGTATGAAGTTTAAAAAACACACCATAAATCTCTTAGGGCATCTACTATGTCCTTTAATAAATCTTGACTCAGCTCACATAGCCTACAGGGCAGCCAGCCTACTGGGACCCCCTGGACACAGTGGTCAGGAGCAGAGGCTCTGTAGTCAGCTGACCATTGCAGATAAGAAATAAACAAGAGCACATCACAGTTGCCTCAGGCTCCCAACTCCAGGCACGCTTTGCTGCAGCATTTCCACCAGGCCCCATTGTGGTGACCAGTGGCGCACGCTTTGGGAATTAGATGGGTGGCTAATGGCGCATGAACACTTTTATAGGAATCCACCTGACCTGCAAGGGACCAACTCTGTGCTTTGATGAAAAGCTTAGCCCTTCAGCATCTGCCTTTGGCCCCGTGCTCACTGATAAATCTTTAGAGCTGATAGATCTTGACATTTGAGAATCTGGTCCCCACAAAGGTGCTATTCCAGTTTCCATTTTTCCTAATAAAGTTGGAGTAGACCCAGCCACACCGTTAGTGCGCTGCTTCATTTTGGACAAATCTCTCGTGTTTCTCCCAGCATCGGTGTCCCCATGTCTTTCAGTAGCAGAGTTAGAGGAAAGACATGTATTTAGATCTCTGTCTGAGAGATCGTAGGGGTGGTTACAAGGGAAGTCCAATGAGCAAGATCCTGCCTATTCCTCGCTTCTTCTAGAAAGTTCTATCACCCCCTCTATGACCTGTTGGGTTTTACATAAGATGGTGATGCTGTGGGTTAGGCGTTGGGCAAGGTTCAAACCCACAGCCCATTTGTTGCAGCCACTGTGTCAATCCATCTCATCAAGGGTCTACATCTTTTTCACGGACTCTCTACTCAACCAGGCAGGATTCCTTTTTCCAGGGACTGGCTCCTCCTGAAAGTCTCTGTGTACATGTCTGCGAACACACACTTGCTACACTCCCTTTGACTTATGTGCCTCAGATAATAGTCCCTCTTTTTCTCTGCTTCTGTGAATTTTGCTGTTTTAAAAAAATGGCAAGTGTAACTAGCACGGAAATGCTGGTCCTCCTGGTCTAACTGCACAAGAAGGACAGAGAACAGTTAACAGCATCCTCACCAGCCAAAGGCTTATTGTTATATAGTGCGGTCCAACAGACCTCCACTGTCTAACATTCACAACATCTCTGACACCAGTCACCCTCCCACAGTACTCTCTACTGCTCTTCTGGGTTCAGTAATGTATTGCAACAGCCACATACGACTCTTAGGCAGTTTATTAGGGACGTACTGGATTATAATTCAGGATTGGGAAGGACACAGGACACAGTTCTTCAATCAGGACAGCTTCTCAGCCATGCCTTTTCCTGCACTATGGTTTCTTGGCCCCTCAGGGTAACCTCTTTCTTGCTCAGACAAGTCTGAGCAAGCTCTTTAGCCCTGCCAATAAGTACCCAGGAGCACCTGTTCTGCCAGCAAACTGCAGCTTGAAGGTGCTTGGCTTTCTTGCTCCATAAATTTGCAAGCTGAACTGTGACACATTGGCAAGGGTCCAGAGGTGCTGCACACTGAAAGCAACCCTCCTGCCCCCAGACACTCCACTGTGTCACTTAGTGGGTCAGCATGTCCACCATAGTGGACTTCCTAGTCCGTGGACTAGGAACGCCAACTCGGCTTCTTGAACTGGGTCTGTGGGTTTGACTGCTGCTGCTTCTGTCTGTTGAGTCTAGGAGGTTCACAGCACAGGGATCCCAGCTCCAAGAATTGGCTCCACTCTGAGATTTTTGGAGAAGAGCTGGTGGTATTGAGATCTCCATTTCCACCTCTGAGATGACTCATTTTAAGTCTAGTGAGATAGCAAGACTGACCAATCCCCTTGCTGGGGTTTTATACATCTTGTGTGGTCCCTTCCCTAGAAAGGTGCCAGGCACCTTATTTCCATTATCAGCAAGCTGCCCAATCACCTTGGTCGGCCACAAGCTCCTTATTTGCATAACACCATCCACCCACTGAATAAGGAAGACTGAAGAAGAATTGATGCCGTTGAATTGTGCTGGTGAAAAATATTGAAAATAATGTGAACGGTCCAAAAGACAAACAAATCTGTCTTTGAAGAAGCCCGGCCAGAGCGCTGAATAGGAAACTCTTACATGCTTTGGATACGTCAGAGGAAATTAATCTCTGGAGAAGGACATCGTGCTTGGTAGGCCCTCAGCAAGATGGACTGACACAGTGGCTTCCAAAATGGGCTCAGGCATAGGAACGATTGTGAGGATGGTGCGGGAGCGGGCAGTGCTTTCTTATGTGGTTGCTATGGGTTGAAGCCAACTGTATGGCACCTAACCACAATGACAACGCCCACTGCTTGGTGAGAGCAACAGGGCCTGGAGAGAAAGGCCACTTAAAAGTGCTCCCTTGTACTACATGTAGTTTCTAGTTACCATGGAATTGGCCCTGGTGTACAACAGAATGAAATATTGTCTGGTCCAACTTGTCTTTAAGGAGCTCTGGTGGTATAGTGACTTACACGTTGGGCTGCTAACCACAAGGTCAGCAGTTAGAACCCATCAGCCACTCCAAGGGAGAAAGACAAAGGGTTCTACTCCTGTGAAGAGTTAACAGTCTCGGAAGTTCACAGGGGGCAGTTCTACCCTGTCCTGTAGGGTCGCTATGAAGCGGAAGTGACTCGATGGCGGTGAGTTAAGAAAGGTTATCTTTGTAGTCTCCTGTATGTCTGGTTCCATCATTGGCTATTTTGGGGTGTAGATCTCCAGGCCTGCCTTCCTAGTCTTAGCCTGGGAGCTCTCATGAAGCCCATCTCCCCTGGGTGACTCTGCTCGTATTGGAAATACTAGCTTTCAGCATCACAGTAACACCAGAGCCAGCACAGCAAGGCAGACGGACAGACGAGTGACCCTAGCATGCATCACATGTGATAAGACCATGACATCATCGCTTAAAGGGACCAGATGGTTCTGGAAGCTTTTCTATTTGAACAGGTGTTTTGGGAACACAGCTGTGGTGTTCCCAAATGAGCTGTGGTGCTAGCAGAACTGGGGATGGCTGTGGAACAAGAAAACGGGAGCATGAGGCATCCCCTCCCTGGCCCCCAGGTGACCAGCTCAAGCTGGCTCAGCCGGTACCCCGAGACACTGCCCAGGCACTGGCAGGTCTGCTCAGCACACCCCAAATATGGCAGGCAAGAAGTGAAACTGACAGGTTCAAGTCAGCATGGAGCCCCCCACCCCCACCCCCCTCTCCAGGTGCTCTGCCCACCTAATGAGTCTAGCTGCCATCCAGGTGACCACCGGCATGCAGCCCAGGGATCAGGCCCCCTTGTATAGTGCTGCTTTCAGGAATTAGGATTGTGTCTGCCAAGGTGTGAGAGATTCCGTGCTTGTGCCGTGGTGACTCCGGGCGCTGCTACAAAATGCGCGTGTGCATGCGTGCCTGTGCGTGTGTGCGCGTGCATGCATGCGTGCGTGCATGGCACGTCTGGATGGGTGAGCATCTGGCCTGCTACGTCTTAGTTGAGTGGTGGCCTTTCGGTTTGAAGGGGCCAGCTCCTCACCATAAAGCTGGCTGGCAGCAGCGGGCGCCTCCACTTTTGGCCGGCGTGAGGGGTCCAGATGGCCACCGTGAAATGGGCTGCCGAGCGTGTCAGTGGGCTGTTTGCAAAATGGGAATGCCGCCGTGTTCGCTAACACCAAGCGGACGCCGGGCATGCAGGGCCCTTCCTCTCCAGCCCATGCAGCCCAGACCCTTGGCTTTCTACTCCCGCCGACCCAGCTCTGCTTCCTACACCGCGGCAGCTCCAAGGGGCCGCCTGGTCACATTGCGGGGAGGGATGGGGTGGTGTCTCTGTGAACCTCTTCTCTATGGTTGCGATTGTTGGATGCCCTTGAGTCAATTTCTACCATCGGGACCCGTGTGACAGAGTAGGACAGCCCCACTGAGTTTCCTGGGCTGTCATCTTTCTAAGAGCACGTCTTGGAGCTGCTGTGGGGATTAGAACTCCCAATCTTTTTTTTGGCAACCCAGCACTTAACTACCAGGCCACTAGGACTCCTTCCTTCCTGTGGGGGCAGTTAGAAAATATACCTGTGTATATAAGGAAGTGGGGTGGCACTGTGGGCTAAGCATTAGGCAGCTGCTAATCACAGGGTTAGAGATTCCACCCCACCAGCCACCCTGCAGGAGAAAGAAGAGGCTGTTTGCGCCTACAAAGATTTTGTCTCAAGCCCGCAGGAACAGTTGCAGTCTGTCCTACAGAGTCACTGTGAGTCAGAATGGACTCCGTCAGTGGGTTTTTGAGGACTTGGGATGACGCTGAATCCTACTTTCTTCCATCATAGCTCATCACCTTGTACTTTCCAAAATGGAACAGGAAACAAAATGCTGATGTGCGAGGCTGGGTCGTCTAGAGAAATAAAACCCGCGACACCGGTCTATGTGTAAGAAAGAGCTTTCTATCAAGAAGTCATCTGATAGCAGAAGGTATCCCAGCCCATTCCAACTGAAGTCCCTGGCTCCCAGGCCAGCCGGTGGCCCTTTCAGACTCACATCCCTGCAGCCTGATGATGCAGAGAGGTGGAGCGGAAGCAGGAAGAACACAGGCTGGTGGGCACAGAGTCTTGTGGATCCAAGGTCAGTGGAAACATGGCAGTGTCCCAATGGCTCCCAAGGGCTCCTAGTAAGCAGGAAGCAGGAAGGTGAAGGGGCAGAGAAAGAGGAGGATCCCTGGTGCCACATCTCCCAAGAGACGTCACTAGGCTACAACCTTGATTGACAGGTTGGACTTCACTCCCACACAAGTGCAAGTCCACATAAACTCTAACTGCCACAGCTGGTTTATATAAAGTGTGTTGGAAACTTGATTAGAAGAACATTGTTCATTCTGGATGGAAACCAGCTGACAAGCGTTGCCAGACTGTCAACACCAAATGCCTTACTGAGTCCTCTCTCTATGTCCTTGGCTTCTGTCCTTTGGTGCATGTGTAAACATGTGTGTATGGGTGTGTGCGACTTAAGGCTTTTAGGATATGTCTAAAGCAAGGGATGCTTTTCCTCAAAGTAGGAACCATGTCAACACATGCATGTACTCAAAATGCTGGAAACATTTTCTAGGCAGCTCATGCCACTTCACTAGAAGTGTCTGGATTCCTTAACTTAGTGCTGTGTTTTCTAAGGGCAACTCAATTTACACTGGAAACCCCTCTAAGATTCGGAATGTCAGCCATCTAAATATCCATCTTCTGTGGTCATTAAAAATGGTGCACTGGAGCCCCAGGCTCAAACTGACATCATTTAGATGAAATGGTCATGGCAGACATGGACCCTGAAGGTACGGGGGGGATGGCCACATACAGCGAAAGTGTGGAGCGGTCAGATTGGAACAGGGAGCTTATTTCGATTCAATGCAACCTATCACCTGTGGCCCACCTGTAGCGTCTTTTGTACTCAACAGAGACCCGTGGACTCCTTGGGAAGACACTTCCCAGGGGACTCAAAAGGACTGCTTTGAACATGCTGTTTCTTCCTGTTGTTCGATGCTCTTGGGCTGTGCCACACAGAGTGGCCTTGTGTGCCTGGTTCTCTCCCATCCTCATGCTGGTTGTCCGTTTGGGTCCAGTGAGGTGGCTGCTGGGTCCGTCCATCTCCTGGAGGGTGCTGCTTGCTCTTGCCGACCCTCTGCTTTCCCAAGGGTGTTTCTCTGGCTTCACCATAAGTGAAGGAGCCCTGGTGGTTACAGTGGTTAAAGGGCCTGACTGATAGCTGAACATTTGGTGGTTCTAACTTACTGGCTGCTCTCTGGGAGATCGAGCACAGCCGTGGAGTCAAGAACTCAGCCTTGGAAACCCTACGGGCCGTTTCTACTCTGACATATAGGTGAGTCAGAATCAGTCGAAGACAGTGTGGTCAGAAAAACTGACCCAACAACCTCTAGCCCACACACAACCTCACCAACATGGAAGCTAGTCCCGCACCCAGATTCCACCTTATTTGTGGGACACTGGAGCCTGCTGTGGCATCTTTCTGAGCCACAGCAGTTTGGGTTCCTCCACCAATGATGTAGCTGTGACAGCCTCAGTATTGGGACCATTCTGCTCCCCCAGATTTCTCTCCCTTGGGTGTGCCGAGACATTCTCCACCTGCCCTCACCTGTTCCCCAAATACATGGCGGTATACTCATCCCCATACCTGAGCCAATTTCAATCAAGGCTAGACATGCGTAAAAAGTCTCATTTCCACCATCTCCTGGCCTCTGTGAGTGGTCCCCGCCCTGCTCTTTTTCATCCAGCCCAACTCTAGCACAGGGCCTGCTGACCCTCACCTGCTCTGAAGGATGCCCTTGCTGATTTCTTCACTTTACATGATTGGTTGGGTCATGTCTCCTGCCTCTGTGTCCTCAGGGCCTCCTCCTTGCATCTCTCTTCCACCACAGCACTTACTCCACTGTATGGCTTCTATTTGCTCGGAGTCGATCCAAACTCTTGGCCGGCCCCATGTGTCCGAGTAGAACTGTGCTCCACGTGGCTCCAGTGGCTGACTTTGATGAAAGTAGATTTCCAGGCCTTTTTGCTGAGAGGCCTCCGGGTGGATTAAAACCACCAACTTCCAGGTTAACAGCACAGAGCACGCACTGTTTGCCTGGCCCAGGGACACCTCAGGGGATACCGTGTAAGCCCCTTTAGTATCCATTTGCTGCTTGGTAAACTGGGGTGACTTTTCAGTGTTCTTGATGGAATTGGAGATGATGAAATTGAGTAGTTACCCCGGGTCTGGCACATCCTTGGTAGGCACTCCATAAATGCCAATTGTCATTTTGATAGTAGAGTGGTTCATGTCGCTTTACATTCCAATGAGCGGACTCCCGTCAAAAGTGAATTGGAACAAGGGGAAGCTTCCAGAAAGCTCAGTCCCTGCTCCCCTCTCTGCCAGCTGCCTCTGGTTCTGCAGTAAGTGGCAACGTCGGTCGCAGGGGAGGGAGAAGTTCACTTTGCTGTGTCTTAAAGACAGGAAGCTGGATTCTGACAGCTCTCGTCCATGCAGATGTGCTGCCAGGAGAAGGGATGGCGGGGAGATGCCGGGGCTCATTCTCTGCCCAAGTGTAGGTGTGCAAAGTACCTGATTAGCCAGAGAGTTTTAAAGTTTCATAGGTATGAGGCAGCTCCCACTAATGAGAGTTTTAGGGGACTTCTCAAATCTAATGTGAAGTGTGCCAAGTGTGGAACATGACCTTGAGGCTTCTCTGTATATGTTAACTAATATTACAAAGGACTCGGAGAAAGCCCTCTGAAGTCATCTTCCACTGGAGGAGAGGGGGGACCAGGTGGGGCTCCAGGGACTGACAATGGAGTTAATGATGGCTGCTATAAATAGGCTGCTCCTGCAGGCTGGGGCAGAATATCCCAGGTGCTCTGCGAGGCGCAGAGAAAGGAGGGCGCAGAGCCCAAAAGCAGGTCAAGGGTCCCGCAACAGCAGCGTTTAGCTGGGGGTGGAGGGCAGGCAAAGTTAGAGAGTAAGGTGTCTATAGTCCCCGCAAATACAAGGCCAAGGGACAGCCCTTCAGACCCACCACACTGGAGCCCTCACAGCCCCCGGGCAGCTGGGCTCAGTGGTTCACACAGATCCGGGGTGGGTGGGTGATGACCTACTGAGGCTTCAGCTCACTGGGAGTGGGCGGACATGAACAAACCCAATCCACCACCACTGGTTGAATTGGTTGCCACGCAGTGACCCTGCAGGCCAGAGTAGTACTCCCCAGGGCTGGTCAGCCTGTAGTCATTGCAAAGCCTACTGCCACGTCTCTTTCTCCCCACGGGTGTACCTGGTGGATTTGAACTGCCAGCCTTTTGATTAGCAGCCAGAACTCAACTATGGAGCTTCCCTGTCACTGAGTCAACTGGGACTCACAGTGACCCTCTATAGGATCTACAGGCCTGTGAGCCTTTATGGAGCTGATAGTCAGGTGGGTTTAAATCCATAGTCTTGTAATTAGCAGCTTAACGGCTAATCCACAGAGCAACCAGGGCTCCTTATTGACCAACCAACCAAGCAATAAACAAACAAAATCCCCAAACTCACTGCCATCCAGGAGATGCCCCCTCATTAGTGACCCTACAGGACAGGGCTGAACTGCCCCTGTGGGTTTCTGTGACTGTAACTCTTTACTGGAGTCAAAAGACCCATCTTTCTCCCCTGGAGCAGCTGGCGGCTTCAAACGCCTGAGCTTGCAGTTATTGGATAGCCACCCTGCCCTTATGGGACCGTCCATCAAGGGTCCTTAAAGTAAAGCTTGTTGAATGCCTGTGGGGTGCCGAGCCGGTGCCCAGGAGTTCCCAAAAACTAGTCCCTTCCTTCCCAGAAGAGCATGGAGAAGGTGCCCGTACCTGGTGGACGGGAGATGGGTGGCACCTCCCGAGGGAGTTGTACAACTTCCCAATGACTGGACACACCATGGAGGGCTGGAAGGATTTGAACCCCTGACTCCCTGTCCTTAGAGGGGTTGGCTTCCTGGGGGACACAGTGTGTGAAGGTTCACACTTCAAGGTTGCTGACCCTGGCCCTTGTGGATCTGGTAGGCTGACCAGGCAGGGCTCAGCCGCCTGTCCAGAGCTCAGGTGAACAGGATGGGGCACCGATATCCACTTTGTTCATTACCACTGGACATCCAGGCAGCGAGGGAGTGATTGGGGAGGGGCAGTATGCACTAACCACATGGTCAGGGCAGGAGCATCTAGTCTTCTATGGCAAGAGTCTCCCCAGAGACTGGTAACAGCAGGGTGGCAGCCGAGTGGGAGATGCTAGTGGTGGGTGGGCAGACTGAGGCTGGGTCCAAGCAGATGGACTGGATCCTGCTGGACTGAGGAGGGGGAGCCAGAGTGCCAGGCATGACAACTCAAGGCTACCTGGTCACCTGGCCCTTTCCCCTGGCACAGCAGGCTCAATGCTGGGCATTTTTCCTGGCCCCAAAGGATGATAAAATTCGGAGCTTTTATAGCCTTCTGGCTCTTGTCACCATTCTCTGACCCCACAATTTAGCACCCTGCCTGGAATCTAATATTGCTTGGACATTAACCAGCGCAGGCCCCTAGACTCACTTTGAATATCATTCACACATGGACGTCGGGAGAAACTAGAATAATAAGGAATAATAAGAGTCGGGATAATACAGAAGAACAACGAAGAACTGCCCCGCTTTGCACGATGGGCTGGAGAGACATTGAAAGCGCTGCGGGTTGCCAGAGGATGGAGCACGTCCGTCTGGGAAGACGTGCAACCAGAAGGCTCCTTAGACGTGAGGATGGCGTGACTTCGTCTCATGTGCTTTGGACATGTCGTCAGGAGGGACCGGTCCCTAGAGAGGGGCACTGTGCTTGGGAAAGGAGAGGGTCAGCAGCAATGAGGACGCCCGTCCATGCGCTGGGTGGACACGGCACAGAGTACAAACATGGGTCCTGGAACAGCGGTGAAGGTGTGCAAGCCCGGGCAGGGGGACACTGAGCCAGAAGTGAATGCGCGGCACAGCCCAGCAACAAGAGCCAGAGACCCGAGCGGGAAGGATGGCGCCTCCAGCTGTGAGCGGAGGGGCGCTATCTGGCGAATCAGTGGACTCCTCTGCCGTTTCTCTATCTGCAGAGTTTGCACAGTCTGCCTCTGCCCACTGAGGAAGCGACCAAACGGCAGTCCCTGTGACGCAGCAGCCCTCGGCCGCACAGCCAAAGGGTGGCGCTCCCCGTGTGAGTATCTTTGAAGTTTCCCACTTTGTGTTGAAATAAGTCCCCGTCCATGCCCAGTGTTCTGCTCCATGACAAAGTCACATGTGCTCCTAATAGAAAACAATGCTGCCTGCCCCTGCTCCTCCACACCATGACACACACACACACACACACACACACACGCGCGCGCGCGCGCGCCAAATGTGGGCGGGATGCTCTCTCCCCAGGATCTTCCCATGCCTCCTGGTACCCACGCGTCCCAATTTAAAAGCCCTTTGAAAAGAAGAAAGCTGAAAGGACAGAAGAACATAAAACCCTGAAGAAGTGTGAGGCGACGCCGAGAGCTCCTGTTGATTAATAAATCATCGCGATTAATAATTCATGCCCATCAAATCCACTTAAATGGCCCAAGTCCTCCAGGAATCTCAGGCAGCCTTCGCCCTAGAAAAGTGCAGTGTGGACGGGAACTTCTCTGGCCGGGATACAACTCAGGAGAGCATTTTGTTGTTGTTATTGTCTTTCCCTCTGGTTCTTCTGGCTGCTAGGCTGGGCTTCTGTCTCAGTCACGTGGCGGACAAGCGTCGCAGCTCAGCTGGTGGCAGGCAGGGCACTGGGCCTTGGCTTCACAAGCAGCCGCTTGCCTCTGCGTCCCAGTGGGACAGCGGGCCGGGTGCTAGCCTGGGCCAGTTAGGCAAGTGAAGCCAAGGGAGGTGAAGTCCTTCTGTGAAGAGCCGTGGAGCCAGGACACAAGTCTGATTCTCAAGTCTTTGCTAAGGCAAGTGTGCAGAGCCCAAGGGCTCCAGAGGCTGAGGTCTTGAGGCAGGCAGTTGGCCAGGCCTTTCTTCCGCGTCCCCCAGTGTAGGTGACAGGCAGCTGCTGTGGCACCTGTTCCGACGCTCAATGACCACCAACTGTGTGCGCAGGGCAGCACTGTGGCCCACGGGGATGTTCACGGATGTGGCCCAAGGAAGCTGGTCAGTAGGCCTTTCTTCCCAGGTGCCTCTGTGTGGATTCAAAACTCCAGCCTGCCGGTTTGCCAGCTAGTTAAGCTTAACTGTCTTCCACATCCAGGGATGCCTAAAGTTATTCACTTACTCACTGACTGACTCACTCACTGCCATTGAGTTGATGACAACTCACAGCGACCCGACAGGACAGGGTAGAGCTGTCCCTGAGAGTTCCTGTGACTCTTTACAGGAGTAGAAAGCCTCATCTTTCTCCCTGAGAGTAGCCAATGGTTTCAAAGAGCTAACCTTGAGGTTAGCAGCCCAGTGTGTAATCACCATGTCACCAAGGCGCCTCATCAAAAACACAAAAGCCCCCCCAAAACCAAACTCAGTGCTATGCAGTCAACTCTGCCTCATAGTGATCTTACAGAACAGAGTAAAACTGCTCTAAGACTATAACTCTTTACAGGAGTAGAAAACCTGTTTCCCCACCCCAAGTGCCAGTGGCTTCAACTATTCACCTTGCAATTAACAGCCCAACATGTCATTATATTGACAGGGCTCCCCTAGGCTCCTTATAGGGAAGTCTAAAGTATGAATCTGCAAACTCACCCTGGGTCTGTGGAAAGCATCTGGCCCAACAGCTATGTCTGTAAATAAAGTTTCTTTGGGACCCAGCTCTGCCTGCTCATTTGCATGTCCCCCAGAACAGCTTTCACAAGACAAGGGCAGGGCCCCATGGCCATCCAGGGACCCGGGTGTCTCGTGAAGGTTACAATACCACTCCCCGGACATCTACAGTAAGGTCACAACCTTTACTTTTCGCTCCCAGGTCATGTCACTGTGTGTCTTTATCAGGACACTTACCCCCGCCCCACCACCTCAGAGTTCCGGTCTCTGTGGGTGTCTTGTCCTGACATTTAACCCCAGAGGTGACGTGGCTGTGGGGGCCTTGTCTGAATTCCCCCACATTGCATAGCCCCTCGCATCTTAGAATGACTGACACCCAGGCCCCAGAAGCGGTCCTCATGTCCCCGCTCTTCCACAGCACCCTTGCCAGGATGCTTGAGGCTCCACCCTCTTTGCTTTCTCCTGTCTGGTCTCCCCAGTGTCTCTGAGGGGCACAAACGGTGAAGTGCTTGGCTGTTCACTCAGAGGTGCCTCTGCAGAAAGGCCTGGTGATGCCCTTGTGCAAAATCAGCCATGGAAAACCCCGGGCTACACAGGTGCACGCTGACACTCGTGGGGTCGCCATGAGTCAGCATGGCCTGTTCTTCACGCGGCTGCTCATGTGACTCTTTGACTATCTACAGCTGTCTCCTCCCTCCGGCTTGTTATAATTCCTTCTGGTGCTCCTATTGCCCCATCATCTGACCCAAATCCGGAAGGTAGTGTCCGGAGGTTTTCAGGTGAGGCCACTCTTGTCCACCTGACCTCAGTGATCTCCTGCCTGTTATTTCCGTGTTTCTGAGCACCTTCCTTTGCATCTCTCCATCATTCTCTGGCTGGCTTCTAGCACACTGACTGTGCTGCCCACCTCAGACCCTTCAGGATAGACCCTCAGCATCTACTATCCCAGAAGGTTGAAACAGACTCATGACCATCAAGTCAATGCTGACTCAAAGCAACCCTGTAGGACAGGGTAGAACTGCCCCTGTGGGTTTCCATGACAGTAATTCTGTACAGGAGTAGAAAGCCTCATCTTTCTACCACAGAGCAGCTGGTGATTATGAACCGCTGACCCTCTGGTTCGCAGCCCAACATGTAGCCAGTATGCCACCAGGACTATGCTCTTGCAGATGGTTGGGACGTCCCACTCTGCCTCCTTTCTGTTCCATTCTCGTCTCACTGAGAGGCTAAGCAAGGAGCCATTTGTTTCTGCAGCTTCAGCTTCCAAGGTGTTTGTTTGTCCTTTGAGCTCATGCAGAGCGTCCCTGGCTTTGTAAAGACAGGAGGGCTTGGTGGTGACAATGATTCAGCACTCACCTGAAAGTTGATGGTTCATACCAACCCAGAAGCCCCTTGGAGGAAAGGCCCGGCAGTCTGCTTTTGACACATCACTGCTTCAAAAACTCTATGGAGCTCAGTGCTACTCTGCACACAAGGATTCGCCAGGCACTGGCCTTGACCTTGGGCAACTGGTGTGGCTGTTTGTTCCGGCAAGCTCTTACAAGCAAGCTGGCAAATCTGCTGAGAAGGGCCATGCCTACTGTGCATAGGATTACCGTGGGTGGTGTGAACAGTAATTGAGCTTGATTGCTCCCTGGAAGCCTGGGGTTCGAGTCTTCCCAGAGGTACTCAGAAGAAAGGCCTGGCTTGCACCACCTCCAGATAATGGATCATCCTTCTCCTTTGATGGCGCATCATTCTACTGTGACACATCTGTGTTTACCAGGTCAGAATCAACTCCACAGAACTGGTTATTGGCATCACATGTACACCTTGCTCTGTAGAGAAATTCCAGCAGGAAAAAGGACCATAGGCTTTTAGGATATTCCTGTGCTTTGGATTGACTAATGCTCAAGCACTCCCAGATTCACACCGAAGCCTAGGACTCCCTGGTTTCATGATCCACAGGTGGCTCCTTCTGCCTCACTCAGCTCCCAGAAGCCTTTGTGACTCACCACCTATGGCTCCCTTTTTCTGAATGTACCCTTTCTTTGGTTAACTGACTTCTGATAGTTCTTTAGAAAGTTACTGCAGGGTTTTTGTCTTCTTTGAGAGAAGGGCTTTTATGACTCCTTCAGTTGGATTTGCACATTTCTTCTGCCCTTACACCGTTCTGAACCTGCCCTTACTTTCATACTGCTTACACCTTCTTGCTACTGTGGACTTACTCTTTAATGCCCCCAAACGACTGGGGACTCTTTCAGGGTGAGCATTCTCTTGTTGCCATTTCTCCCCAATTAGCAGGAACCTGCTGTAGAGTGTATGGGACAATTAGAGTGCATTTGACTGTAAGGAATAGACCAAGAGGAAGGCCCTCAATGGAATAGATCGACAGTGGCTGCAACCACGGTGAAAGCCATTGTGAGGATGGTGCAGGACCAGGCAATGTTTCGTTCTGTTGTGCGTAGGGTTGTGATGGGTCAGAACCTACTCAATGTCACTTAATGACAGCAACAACAACAGACCAATGGGGCTTAGTGTGTGTGTAACATTGAAGAGTGCATGTGGCTGCAAGTAACAGTAGCACAGACCAAAAGAACAAAATAAACATCTAGTTTATTCTGAAGCCCAGAGGTAGATGATCTCAGGTAGCTCTCAGAAATACCATCAATGATCCAGGTTTCTTCAACCTTTCCTTTCTTCTCTGGCATCCCCTCAAAATCACCAAATGGATATCTTGGGTCCAGGCATCTCATCTTTATATAATGGTAACAGGAGGGGTGGTGGACTACTAAAACAACTTTTCCACCTCTGTAATTTTTTTCTCATATTTTCCAGGAGGGGGTGGTTCCTGGAAGTCACATCCAGCCTTATCCCTTCTATCCCACTGGTGAGACCTGGGCAAGATGCCCTTTGCAGAGCCAGATTCCATGATCGGGGAGCTTTGAAATGGCAGTTGCCTCACAGTAATGAGATTTCACAGCTGAGGCAGGGGAGCAGGTGTTCTAATTGGGTAGTTACAATACCTACAATCACAACCCAACATGTCTGTCCATCCATACATTCTGTCTCTTGAAGACACTTTATATTTAAAGACTCCTAGTCATTTATAAAAGATAGGGCTTTACTAGCCCACTTGGACAAAGAAATGAACATCTCTCAAAAGGAATGTAGGAGAAGTTGTATTATTTGAGAATGCCTACTTTCCATCTGCATTAAATGCAACAGAAAGCCAAAGTAGTAGAACGACCCTCTACTGGGGGCCTTGCTGAGAACAACTTCACCCTTCTAGGTCCAATGCCAATTGTGCTCTGTTTACAAAGTCATTACTGGGAACAATTAGAAATCTCTGTATTCCATGTGGGACACTTAGCCTGGGTTTGATTCCCATCGTGTCAATGAATGATGTGTGTTCATAGGATGTTGATAGTTTTCAGTGGAGATTCCAGATAAAGACAGCTGAGGAAGAATGGTTTGGTGACTGACTTCCAAAAGTCAGTGTGTGAAGACTCTGGTTTATAACAATTCAATCTGTAGCCTATCGGAGAGATGGTATAGAACAGGACATCGTTTCTTTCTATTGTGCTTGAAGTCACCATGGGTGGGCAACCCACTTGGTGCCATTTGACTTACCGACACTGGGGTGAAATCATAGCCCCATGCCATCACATCATTGGGGGACCCACGTGAGCATAGCAGACAAAGGAAATTACTGTATGTTAAGATCTGTATCCATCATTCACACACTGTATTCATTTACTCTTCAACAAATATTTATGGAAAATTTACTATGTTACAACCACCCTTCTTGGCATTTAAGGTTCAGCAATGAACCAAAGTCCCTGATTCCATGAAATGAATGTTCTAGTGGAGAAGGCAAGAAATGAGCATGTCAAGAGATGAAATACAAATGGGCCCAGAACAAACTGTTGTCGTTAAAAAGGTGAATGAGCTGAGAGCAATCAACCAAGGATGCAGGAAAGTCAGGAATAGGAGGAAGATGTGGAATGTGTGAGTGACCACGTCCATAAACAACCTTATCCTTTGTCATGGGCCCAGAGAAGAGGTAGATGGTGCCTGGCTACCATTACTGAACATTTGGACAAAAGCTCCTTTAGAAAATCTTGATCAAAAGGGGGGGAGGGTGTAAAATATAGTTTCAAATATTCATGGATTCTGGACTGCCTGGAGCCATCAAGGCTGGATGAATTCCTGAATCAGTTGTCTTGATATAATCTTTAAACCTTAATCCTTAAACAAAAAAATATATCCTGAAATCTTCATCAGAACAAATAATACTTTATCTCAATTAGTCCAGAAAATCTCCCTTGAACATTGTGCTCTTTAAAAAAAAAATATATATATATATATGGGTGTGTCTATATATATGTATATATAATATACACTATATATGCTATTTATACACATATCTACTGTATATATACACAATTTATACACACACATATGTATACATAACCCCTCTCCCCAAAAACCACTCAGGTTAATTCTGCTTCATAGTGATCCTATATAGGGTTTCTGAGGCAGTAAATCTTTATGGCAGCATAAATCTTTATGGGAAAATACTCATATTGTTCTTTCAGAGCTGCTAGTGGGTTTGAACCACTTACCTTGTCGTTAATAGTCTCATCCTTGCCTGACAGTGCCACTAGGGCTTCTTCATAATTATATGTACATATGTGTGTTACTCTGGGTAGACTAGAGAAACAAATCATAGACACTCATATATGTATAAGAAAGAGCTTTATATAGAAGAGCAATTGAATATTGAGAAAATAACCCAGCCCAGTCCAGATCAAGTCCATAAGTCTGATATTAGCCCATATGTCTGATACCAATCTATAAA